>NC_052150.1:25813965-26134610 GCF_902713615.1 Scyliorhinus canicula | reverse complement strand
GCCATGACAGGCAAGGTGTCCATAAAATTTAGGGTTGCAACCACCTCACCAGTCGTGGGGGTCGACATGGGGCCGGTCGATAAAGGCAATTGGCTCAGTAAGTCGGCATTCCCTATCTGGGTTCCTGGTTTGTGTTCCAAAGAATACTCGGAGGCAGCGAGCAACAAAGCCCAGCGCTGGATCCGTGCGGAAGCAATGGGCGGTATTGGCTTATCCTCTCTGAAAAGTCCCAGCAGAGGCTTATGATCAGTCACGATAGTGAAGTGGCGGCCATACACGTACTGGTGGAAGCGTTTCACCACAAAGACCACTGCCAGGCCCTCCTTCACGATCTGCGCGTACATTTTTTCCGCTGCAGTCAATGTGCGGGAGGCAAAAGCTATCGGCCGCTTGGCCCCGTTCTCCATCGTGTGGGACAGGACGGCCCCAAAACCATACGGGAATGCATCACATGTGACGAGCAAAGGCTTTCTCGGATCATAGTGGGTTAGTAACCCAGAAGACGACAATTGTTGTTTTACCCTCCTGAACGCGGTTTCTTGCTGATGATCCCAAACCCAGGTGTGATTCTTCTTTAGCAGAAGGTGCAACGGGCCAGCATAGTTGCCAGATTTGGGAGGAACTTTCCGTAATAGTTTACAAGGCCGAGAAACGAACGAAGATGTGAAGTGTCAGTCGGGGCGGGGTCCTGTTGAATCGCGCGCACCTTCTCTGCGATGGGCTGCAAACCTTTGCGGTCCACCCGATAACCCAGGCAGACTACTTCCTTCACCTGAAAAATGCACTTTGTGCGACGTAAACGGACTCCAGCCTCCGAAAAGCGTCTAAGGACAGCCTCCAAATTTTCTAAATGTTCCTGCTCCGACGTCCCTGTGATCAAAACATCATCTAAGTAAACAGCAACACGCGGTAAACCTCTCAAAATGCCCTCCATAACTCATCGAAAAATAGCGCAGGCAGAGGATACTCCAAAGGGCAAACGTGTATATTCATACAGGCCCCGGTGTGTATTAATCGTTACATATGGCCGGGAGGCAGGGTCCAGCTCCAACTGTAGGTAGGCGTGACTCATATCCAATTTTGTGAACGAGAGTCCGCCTGCAAGCTTCGTGTAGAGATCCTCTATGCGAGGCATTGGGAATCGGTCGAGTCGGGAAGCCGTATTCACTGTAAGTTTATAGTCGCCGCACAAGCGAACTGCGGCATCTGGCTTCATTACAGGTACAATTGGTGCTGCCCAGTCAGCGAAACAGATGGGCCTGATAATATCCAAAGTCTCCAAACGAGTGAGCTCCCCTTCTACCTTCTCGAGCAAGGCGTAAGGCATCGGGCTCGCCCGGAAATAGCGCGGCGTGGCTCCTGGTTCGACTTGCATACGGGCTACAGCCCCTTTTATTTTCCCCAAACCGGGCTGGAATACATCTGGTATCGTCCTAGCACCTCAGTCAACCCTCCAGAAACAGTTTGGAGGATGTGCTGCCATTGCAACTGCAAATAGCACAACCAGTCCCGACCCAACAGTCTGGGCCCATGGCCGCGCACCACAATAAGTGGGAAACACCCCTCCTGGCATCCATAAACAACAGGGGTCATCGTAGTTCCTGCAATGTCCAATGGTTCCCCCGTATAGATGGCCAACCTGGCCTGTGTGTCAGTTAATGTAAGGGTCTGTATACCCTGCTTGATGCGGTCGAATGTCCTCTGGGCGATCACGGAGACCGCTGCGCAAGTGTCCAACTCCATCTGAAGCGGGTGACCATTGACCCGTATTGTCACTTTAATGGGGGCCACACGGGGAGCTGCCACACAATGCAGCTGCAGGCAGTCATCCTCCGTCTCCACGTCCTCGGGAGTAGTCGCCGCAGGTTCATGCAAATGAAAGGTACGGCCCTTTAAGAAGGACTGAAGGGATAAGCCTGGGAACTACAGACTGGTTAGCCTTACTTCTGTAGTGGGTAAATCGTTAGAAGGTATTCTGAGGGACAGGATCTACAGGTATTTAGACAGGCAAGGGCTAATTAGGGAAAGTCAGCATGGCTTTGTAAGGGGAAAGTCATACGTCACGAATTTAATTGAGTTTTTTGAAGGGGTAACCAAGAAGGTAGATGAGGGCAGTGCAGTCGACATTTTCTACATGGACTTTCGCAAGGCCCTTGACAAGATACCACATGGTAAGTTGTTGCAAAAGGTTAAGGGCGAGATTCTCCCAAAACGGGAGAAACCGTAAGGCTGGCGTCAAACCCGGGCGGGTTTGACGCCAGCGCGCCCCTTCCCGACCGGGAACCGATTCTGGTCCCCGGTCGGGGCTAGCAGCCCGACGCCGTAGGCTCCGGCATGACGGGCTTAACGAATATCGTTAAGCCCGCTTGCCGGAGTTAGCGCCGGCTGACGCGTCATATGACGTCAGCCGCGCATGCGCGGATTGGAAGACTCCAACCCGCGCATGCGCGGATGACGTCATCGCGTATTTGCGCGAAACCCACGCATGCGCGGGCCGGGTTGCCCCTCAGCCGCCCCGCGAATGGATACTGCGGGGCGGCGGAATGAGAAAGAGTGCGCGGGCATCGGGCCCCCTGCCCGCGATCGGTGGGCACCGATCGCGGGCCCATGGCACCCTTGGCACGACCGTGGTACTGCCGTGGTTATAAAAAGCGAGTTTGTGACGCCGTTTTTACGAACGGCCAGACCAGGTGTGTTTGCCGTTCGTAAAAACGGCGTAAAGGGCTGGGACTTTGGCCCATCGAACAGCTGTGAATCGCTGCCGGCCGTAAAAAAACGGCGGCAGCGATTCGGGTCGGGAGTTGGGCGGGGGTGGGGGAGAATAGCGGGAGGGCGGGAAAAATGTCGGGAAGGCCCTCCCGCTATTCTCCGACCCGTCGTGGGGGTCGGAGAATTTCGCCCTAAATCTCACGGAATCCAGGGTGAGGAAGCCAACTGGGTACAAAATTGGCTTGGCGACCGAAGCCAAAGGGTGGTTGTGGAGGGTTGTTTTTCAACCTGGAGGCCTGTGACCAGCGATGTGCCTCAGGGATCGGTGCTGGGTCCACTGTTATTTGTTATATATATTAATGATTTGGATGAGAATGTCAGAGGCATGGTTAGTAAGTTTGCAGATGACACCAAGATTGGTGGCATAGTGGATAGTGAAGAAGGTTATATAAGATTGCAACAGGATCTTGACCAATTGGGCCAGTGGGTGGATGAATGGCAGATGGAGTTTAACTTGGATAAATGTGAGGTGATGCATTTTGGTCGATCAAATCCAGGCAAGACCTACTCAGTTAATGATATGTAGTTGGGAAGAGTTACAGAACAAATAGATCTTGGAGTACAGGTTCATAGCTCCTTGAAGGGGGAGTCGCAGGTGGACTGGCTGGTGAAGAAGGCATTCAGCATGCTCGGTTTTATTGGTCTGAATGTTGAATACAGGAGTTGGGACGTCTTGTTGAAGTTTTACAAGACATTGGTAAGACAACACATGGAATACTGTGTTCAGTTCTAGCCACCCTATTGTAGGAAGGATATTGTTAAACTAGAAAGAGTGCAGAAGAGATTTACAAGGATACTATCAGGACTTGATTGTCTAAGTTACAAGCAGAGGCTGGATAGGCTGGGACTTTTTCTCCTGGAGTGTAGGAGGCTTCGGGATGATCTTATAGAGGTCTATAAAATAATGAGGAGCATAGATAAGGTAGATAGTCAACATCTTTTCCCAAAGCTAGAGGAGTCTAAAACTAGAGGGCATAGGTTTAAGGTGAGAGGGGAGAGATACAAAAGAGACCAGAGGAGAAATTGTTTCACACAGAGGGTGGTGAGCATCTGGAACGAGCTGCCAGAGGCAGTGGTAGAGGCGGGTACAATTTTTTCCTCTAAAGCAACAGACAGTTACATGTGTAGGGTGGGTATAGAGGGATGTGGGCAAGTGGGACTGGCTTAGTGTCAGAAACTGGCAGAATGGACAAGCTGGGCCGAAGGGCCTGTTTCCATCCTGTAAACATCTATGACTAATAAGTAAACCTACAGGAAATAAATCTGCAGGGAATAAATCTACAGGGAATAAATCTCCATTAAATGAATCTCCATGAAGTAAATCTCCATGAAGTAAATCGACATGAAATAAATCGACATGAAATAATCTACAGTGAATAAATCGACATGAAATAATCTACAGTGAATAAATCGACATGAAATATATCGACAGGGAATAAATCTCCATTAAATAAATCTCCATGAAGTAAATCTACAGGAAATAAATCGATACGAAATAAACCTACAGGAAATAAATCTACATGAGATAAATCTACAGCGAAAATATCGACATGATGTAAATGTATAGGGAATAAATCTACATGAAGTAAATTTACAGGGAATAAATCTACAGGCAAATAAATTACAGCGTTATGGAAAGGAGTGAGGGAATGGGACTCTTTGGATTGGTCTGCAAAGAACCAGCAAAAACGCGATTGGCTGAATGGCCTCTTGCTGTGCCATAAATGACTTATCAAACCAGGCTGTTGGGTGAACAGCGCTAACTGCTCTACACATGGTTCCTGATTCCACTCCACATCCACGAAGCCAGCTTGTGCACAATGAGAACCATTCTACCACAAACAATGAAATTGAGCAGACCACAGGGATGATGAAGCAATGGTGTCACTGCCTCCATCTCTCTGGAGGAGCTCTTCAGTACTTACCAGGGCAGTTCCCCAAATGTGTGGTGGTCAGGTATATCCTTCACAACCTGGTTAGTGCGAGGGGACAAGCTTGGTTACTGGACGTTCAGCAAGCACCTCAGGTGGAGGGGAGGATGAAGAGGGAAGTGGGCAGTTGAAATATGCCCGTTCTGGCTGTGCTGTCTGTGAGTGCCTTGTTCAACTCTATTTGATTACAACGCAGATCCCCATAAAATGCAGGGATATTGGCCGATATGACCCACACTCCATCGGGTACTCATCCTTTTTTAACAACAGTGACATAGATGCCTGTCCCATCGCCTCCAGGAGCGCCCCCTTAGCTAACGCATCATCAAACATCTCCACCAACAGCGGCGCAAGCCTGTTCAAAAACGTCTTATAGAATTTCACAGGGATTCTTACCTCCATATCCACCCACGCCTTAAATGATGTGATCTCGGCCCTTACCAACACCTTCAGCGCCTCCCAAACCACCAAAGGTGAGACCTGCCCATTCTTATTAAACCCCACATAATCATCAATCACCGTTCCCATTTTCACACAAAAACATGGATCCACAAGCAGCCCCACATCCAATCTCCACACCAGCCTCTGTGTCGGCCTCTTCTCCAGCCCCACATCCAGTCTCCACACCAGCCTCTGTGTCGGCCCCTTCTCCAGTTCCACATCCAACTTCCGCACCAGCCTCTGTGTCGGCCCCTTCTCCAGGCTCACATCCAGTCTCCACAACAGCCTCTGTGCAGCCCACTTCTCCAGGCTCACATCCAACCTCCACGCCGACCTCTGTGCAGACACCCTTCTCCAGGCTCACATCCAACCTCCACGCCAACCTCTGGGCAGGCCCCCTTCACCAGCTCCACATCCAACCTCCACGCCGACCTCTGTGCAGACACCCTTCTCCAGGCTCACATCCAACCTCCACACCGGCCTCTGTGCAGTCCCTTCTCCAGGCTCACATCCAACCTCCACGCCAACCTCTGGGCAGGCCCCCTTCACCAGCTCCACATCCAACCTCCACGCCGACCTCTGGGCAGGCCCCCTTCACCAGCTCCGCATCCAACCTCCACGCCGACCTCTGGGCAGGCCCCCTTCACCAGCTCCGCATCCAACCTCCACGCCGACCTCTGGGCAGGCCCCCTTCACCAGCTCCGCATCCAACCTCCACGCCGACCTCTGTGCAGGCACCTTCTCCAGGCCCACATCCAATCTCCACACCGTCCTCTGTGCAGCCCCCTTGTCCAGGACCACATCCAACCTCTACACCGGCCTCTGTGTAGGCCCCTTCTCCAGGCCCACATCCAACTTCCACGCAGACCTCTGTGCAGCCCCCTTCTCCAGGCCCACATCCAACCTCCACACCGGCCTCTGTGTCAGCCCCTTCTCCAGGACCACATCCAACTCCACACCGGCCTCTGTGCAGGCCCCTTCTCCAGGACCACATCCAACTTCCACGCAGGCCTCTGTGCAGACCCCTTCTCCAGGACCACATCCAACTCCACACCGTCCTCTCTGCAGGCCCCTTCTCCAGGACCACACCCGCCTAAAATACGGAGCATGGTCCAAAATTACAATCACAGAGAATTCCGCTTTACTCACCCCCGACAGCACGAGAGAGACAGGCTTCCAACACTTGAAGAAATGAAACTCTATTTTATTGATCTCTTAACTATCATACATACTTAAAGTGTGGGTTGACACGATACTGAGTTGACTGGAGACCTGAGGCTAACCTGACCAGACTATCTTACTGCCACATGGTGTATGTTCTAGTTGTTGCTCACGGGCTCTGACTGTCTCAGAGGCTGAATCCCAAGAGAGCGGGAAAACTGGCGCCCTCTGGCTTTATAGTGGTTGTGTCCTGTCTGGTGATTGGCTGCTGTGTTCTGTGTGTTCATTGGTCATCCTGTGTGTCAATCAATGTCTGTCTGTGCACTATCATATACTTGTGTGTATATTATGACCGTCCCCATAATACAAGCATCAATCCTTGAGAACATATTTTACACTGGCGGAAAATAGGAATACTCTTTACCCCCTGGACGTAACACCCTCACCCCACCCCCAAAGGGGCCAATTAGTGCAGCTCAGACCAATTAGTCTTCAGAAGCAGCACTGTTTTTAAATCCCTATTTGAAATTAACTTTTTTTTAAAATAATTTTTATTGAAATTTTTTGAAAAATGTATAGCAACAGAACAATAATAATAATAACAATAATAAACACCCCCCGGCACCCGTAACAACACATATAACGAACCCCCTCCACCCCCCCAACCCAATAAATAACAAAATAAATTAACAATAATTTAATTAACATAAACAATACCCCCCTGAAACCCGCCCCCCCCCTTTCCCCCCCTCCCCCCCGGGTTGCCGCTGCTGCTGACCTAGTTCCTTATCGTTGAGCCAGAAAGTCGAGGAAAGGCTGCCACCGCCTAAAGAGCCCCTGTACCGACCCCCTCAGGGCGAATTTGACCCTCTCCAGCTTAATGAATCCCGCCATGTCATTGATCCAGGTCTCCACGCTAGGGGGTCTCGCATCTTTCCATTGCAACAAGATCCTCCGCCGGGCTACTAGGGACGCAAAGGCCAAAACACCGGCCTCTTTCGCCTCCTGCACTCCCGGCTCCACCCCAACTCCAAATATCGCGAGTCCCCAGCCTGGTTTAACCCTGGATCCTACCACCCTCGACACTGTCCTTGCTACCCCCTTCCAGAATTCCTCCAGTGCCAGGCATGCCCAAAACATATGGGCATGGTTCGCTGGGCTCCCCGAACACCTGATGCACCTGTCCTCACCCCCAAAAAACCTGCTCATCCTCGTCCCGGACCTATGAGCCCTGTGCAGCACCTTGAACTGGATGAGGCTAAGCCTCGCACATGAAGAGGAGGAGTTCACCCTCTCCAGGGCGTCCGCCCATGTCCCCTCCTCACTCTGCTCCCCCTGCTCCACTTCCCACTTAGCCTTCAGCTCCTCTACCGACGCCTCCTCCACCTCCTGCATCACCTGGTAGATGTCAGACACCTTCCCATCCCCGACCCACACCCCCGAGAGCACCCTATCCCTTACCCCCCATGGAGGCAGAGAAGGGAACCCCTCCACCCTCCGCCTAGCAAACGCCTTAACCTGAAGGTACCTGAACATATTCCCCGGGGGGAGCTCAAACTTCTCCTCCAGCTCACCCAGGCTCTCAAACCTCCCGTCAATGAACAGGTCTCCCAACTTCCTTATGCCCGCCCTGTGCCACCCCAGGAACCCGCCATCAATGTTCCCTGGGACAAACCGGTGGTTCTCCCGCAGCGGGGCTTCCACCGAGCCCCCCACTTCCCCCCTGTGTCGCCTCCAGTGCCCCCAAATTTTGAGGGTAGCCGCCACCACCGGGCTTATAGTGTACCTCATTGGAGGGAGCGGCAACGGCGCCTTTACCAGTGCCTTCAGGCTCGTGCCTCCACAAGACGCCATCTCCATCCGTTTCCATGCTGCCCCCTCCCCATCCATTACCCACTTACGTACCATCGAGACGTTAGCCGCCCAATAGTACCCAGAGAGGTTGGGCAGCGCCAGCCCCCCTCTATCCCTGCCCCACTCCAAAAAGACCCTCCTCAACCTCGGAGTCCCGTGCGCCCAAACAAATCCCGTGATGCTGCTGTTCACCCTCCTAAAAAAGGCTCTCGGAATGAAAATGGGGAGGCACTGAAACAAAAACAAAAACCTCGGGAGCACCGTCATTTTCACGGACTGTACTCTATCCGCCAATGACAGCGGCAGCATGTTCCACCTCTTAAACTCCTCCTCCATCTGCTCCACCAACCTAGTAAAATTAAGCTTATGCAAAGTCCCCCAACTCCTAGCCACCTGAACCCCCAGGTACCTAAAACTCCTCACTGCCCTTTTTAGTGGGAGCCTACCAATCCCCTCCTCCTGATCTCCCGGGTGTACAACAGAACAGCTCGCTCTTGCCCAGGTTCAACTTGTAGCCCGAGAAACTCCCAAACTCAGCAAGATTCTCCATCACCTCCGGCATTCCCTCCACCACATACAGCAGCAAGTCATCTGCATAAAGCGACACTCGGTGCTCCTCCCCACCCCGCACCAGACCCCTCCCCCTCCCCGACTCCCTGAGCGTCATGGCCAGAGGCTCAAATGCCAATGCAAAAAGCAAGGGGAACAGGGGGCACCCCTGCCTCGTCCCACGGTAGAGCCTGAAGTACTCGGACCTCCTCCTGTTTGTCACTACACTCGCCATCGGGGCCTCGTACAGCAACCTCACCCATTTAATAAACCCCACCCCAAACCCGAACCTTTCCAACACCTCCCACAAGTACCCCCACTCAACCCTGTCAAACGCCTTCTCCGCATCCAATGCCAAAACAATCTCCGCCTCTCCGTCTGCCGCCTGCATCATTATCACATTTAGCAGCCTTCGCACGTTAGTGTTAAGCTGTCTCCCCTTCACAAAACCCGTCTGATCTTAATGTATCACCCCGGCACACAGTTCTCTATTCTAGTGGGCAAGATCTTCGCCAGCAACTTGACGTCCACATTCAGCAGTGAAATTGGCCATTATGATCCACACTGCAAGGGGTCCTTATCCCGCTTCAGGATCAGGGAAATCAGCGCCCGTGACATCGTTGGGGGCAAAACACCCCCCTCCCATGCCTCGTTAAAGGTCCGAACCAACAGGGGGCCCAACAGGTCCGCGCACTTCTTATAAATTTCAACCGGGAACCCATCCGATCCCGGCGCCTTCCCCGACTGCATCTGGCCAATCCCTCTGACCAGCTCCTCCAACTCGATTGGCGCCCCCAGTCCTGCACCCTTGGAAATCGCAGCATGTCCAAAAGAATCTCCATTCCCCCCCCCCACCACCACCGGCGGCTCCGACCGGTACAGTTCCCTGTAGAAGTCCCTAAAGACCCCATTGACCTCTGCCCCCTGCCACACCACATTCCCACCCCTATCCTTCACTCCACCAATCTCCCTAGCCGCGTCCCGCTTGCGAAGCTGATGCGTCAGCATCCTGCTCGCCTTCTCTCCACACTCATAGACCGCTCCCTGCGCCTTCCTCCACTGTGTCTCCACCTTTCTGGTGGTCAATAAATCAAACTTGGCCTGCAGGCTACGCCGCTCCCCCAGCAATCACTCCTCCGGGGCCACCGCATACCTCCTATCTACACTCAACAGCTCTCCCACCAGTCTCTCCCTCTCCCTCCTCTCCCCCCTCTCCCTATGGGCTCGGATGGAGATCAGCTCCTCCCTAATCACTGCCTTCAGAGCCTCCCACACCATCCCCACCCGGACCTCCTCAGTATCATTGACCTCGAGGTACCTCTCGATACATACCCGGACCCTCCTGCACACCTCCTCATCAGCCAACATCCCCACGTCCAGACGCCAAAGCGGGCGCTGGTCCCGCACCTCCCCCATCTCCAGATCCACCCAATGCGGAGCATGGTCCGAAATCGCAATAGCCGAATACTCGGCATCCTCCACCCTCAGGACCAGCCCCCTACTCAGGACAAAGAAATCAATACGGGAGTAAACCCTGTGCACGTGGGAGAAAAAGAGTACTCCCGAGCCCTCGGCCTCCCAAACCTCCAGTCATCCACCCCTCCCATCTGGTCCATAAACCCCCTCAACACCTTGGCCGCCGCCGGCCTCCTGCCTGTCCTTGAACTAGACCGATCCAGTAGGGGATCCAGCACCGTATTGAAGTCCCCCCCCCATGATCAGGCCCCCCACCTCCAGGTCAGGAATGCGGCCCAACATACACCTCATGAAATGAGCATCATCCCAATTTGGAGCATACACATTCACCAACACCACCCTCTCCCCCTGCAGCTTACCGCTCACCATCACATATCTGCCGCCACTATCAGCCACCACCTCAAATGCCTCAAACACCACCCTCTTCCCCACCAGGATCGCCACCCCCCGGTTCATTTCAAATTAACTGATACGTGTCCAGACTTGGTATGGCCGCCAACATTCTCTTCATAAACCCTACATCATCCCACGTTTAGGGCCACCAACCATCAACCTCTGGTCCTTCAACCCCTCAGGCAGTCCCATAATCTAAAGATTCTGCCGCCGCACCCTTCCAGGTCCTCTGCTTTGACTCTTAGCCCATTATTGCTCTCCTCCACCTTCCACAGCTCCTCTCACATTGATGCGAGCTGGTCACTGTGCCACAACAATGCCACCTCCACCCCCTTCAACATCTCCCGCACCTCCCGCACCGCCGCTGACTTCTTTCCCAGAGCCTCCTTTATCGGGGACAACAAATTGTCCACCGACTATTTGAGTGTACCCCGAATCTTATTCCCATGGCGCTCAAAGGTTTTAGCGAACTGCCACTAAAACTCCACTGCCATCACCGGGGCCAGTGCATCCACCGTAATGGGTGTAGCCCCGCCCAGCGAACTTGCTCCCACCATCTGTCCTACCACAGGACCCCGCACCGAACGTAAGCTCTCAAGCTATTCACGCTCGTTCCTTTTCATCCTGTATTCTTCCTTTGGGTTTTCGACATCCTCTAATTATCACAACTTTACTGAAGACCGTTCAGGTAAATTTTCTCCCAAATCTGGGTGAAAAGAGCCATGTGATGATATGATCTGCATACTCGTCTGCCATTGGGCCAGAACGTCGGCTTACCATTGGCCCTGGTCGGTCATGTGCCTCTCGACCGATTGGCCGAGAGGCTGAGTTAACCACGCCTCTATTAACGAGGTATAAATGCTCAAACGCCTGACGATCGTCCCTTTCCACTGTAGACGATCGCAGAGCTCTGTTCTAGTTAATTAAAGCTAGACTTTGGTAAATCACTCGCCTCGCGTGCAATCGATGGTACATCAATTTAATTAACTACGACTTGAAGATGGAACTCCCTCTCCCCAATACCCCCAAATCCCTCAAACGCTGCCTGGGGTTTTTCGCATACTACGCCCAATGGGTTCCCAACTACGCGGACAAGGCCCGTCCCCTCATGCAAACCACGACCTTCCCGCTGTCGACGGAGGCCTGCCAGGCCTTTAGCCGCATCAAAGCGGACATTGCAAAGGCCACGATGCGTGCCATCGACGAGGCCCTCCCGTTCCAGGTCGAGAGCGACGCTTCAGAAGTAGCTCTGGCGGCCACCCTGAACCAAGCGGGCAGACCCGTGGCCTTCTTCTCCAGAACTCTCCAGGCTTCCGAACTCCGCCACCCATCTGTGGAAAAGGAAGCCCAGGCCATAGTCGAAGCGTTGCGACATTGGAGGCACTATTTGGCCGGCAGGAGGTTTACCCTCCTCACAGACCAACGGTCAGTAGCCTTCATGTTTGATAATGCACAAAGGGGCAAGATCAAAAATGACAAGATTTTACGGTGGCGGATCGAGTTGTCCACGTACAACTATGATATCTTGTATCGTCCTGGGAAGCTCAATGAGCCTCCTGAAGCCCTGTCCCGCGGTACCTGCGCCAGCGCGCAGATAGACCGCCTCCGCTCCCTCCACGCAGACCTCTGCCATCCAGGGGTGACCCGCCTACACCACTTCATTAAGGCCCGCAACCTGCCCTACTCCATCGAGGAAGTCAGGTCAGTAACCCATGACTGCCACATCTGCGCCGAGTGCAAACCGCACTTCTACCGCCCCGAGCGCGCACACCTGATCAAAGCATCCCGCCCCTTCGAACGTCTTAGCATTGACTTCAAGGGGCCCCTTCCCTCTAACAACCGCAACATTTACTTCCTGGCGGTTATCGACGAACACTCCCACTTCCCCTTCGCCATTCCCTGTCCCGACATGACCACATCGACCGTCATTAAGGCCCTACTCTCCATCTTCTCACTGTTCGGCTACACCACGTACATTCACAGCGATCGGGGGTCCTCATTTATGAGCGACGAGCTGCGTCAATTCCTGCTCGACAGGGGCATCGCCTCTAGCAGGACGACCAGCTATAACCCCCGGGGTAACGGACAGGTCGAGCGGGAGAATGGTACCATCTGGAAGACCATACTACTGGCCGTCCGGTCTAGAAATCTCCCTATTTCCCGATGGCAAGAGGTGCTCCCCGATGCACTGCACTCTATCCGCTCACTCCTCTGTACTGCAACTAATCAGACACCTCATGAGCGTCTTCTTGTTTTCCCCAGGAAGTCGTCCTCCGGATCCCCTCTCCCGACGTGGCTGGTCACCCCCGGACCCATCTTGCTCCGGAAGCATGTGCGGGTGCACAAGTCCGACCCGTTGGTGGAGCATGTCCAGTTACTCCACGCTAACCCGCAGTATGCGTATGTGGAGTACCCCGACGGTCGGCAGGACACGGTCTCCCTCCGGGACCTGGCACCCGCCAGCGTGCGGCCCCCCCCCCACCACAGACCCCCCCTCCCCTTTTTCACCCCAGCACCCCACTCAGCTTCCCCATCCCTCATCCATGGCGTCTCCGCGGCCAGCTCAGGTGACGGAGGCCATTCAAGGTCAATCGCTCCCGGACTCCAGGATGTCAGCAGGACCATCAGCCGATCCGACGACAACTCCTCCACTACGGCGCTCGGCCAGGACGTCAAGGACCAACAAAAGACTGATCGAATCCCTCTAGAGTTCTACAGCCCCATGGACTTTCTTTTGTAAATATTGTTATGCCTGGGCCAGTGGCAAGCCCCCAAATTCGATAAGGGTACGGAGAGAAATTTATTCTCCCGACGGCTACTCATATCATCAATTCTCCCCCCCCCGGGTCTCGTTCACACCACCCCCCCCCCCCCCCCCCCGCCTTCCTTCTCCGTAAGGGGTGAATGTGATGATATGATCTGCATACTCGTCTGCCATTGGGCCAGAACGTCGGCTTACCATTGGCCCTGGTCGGTCATGTGCCTCTCGACCGATTGGCCGAGAGGCTGAGTTAACCACGCCTCTATTAACGAGGTATAAATGCTCAAACGCCTGACGATCGTCCCTTTCCACTGTAGACGATCGCAGAGCTGTGTTCTAGTTAATTAAAGCCAGACTTTGGTAAATCACTCGCCTCACGTGCAATCGATGGTACATCAAGCCATAAAACGAAAGCTCCAGTAGGAGCTGCCCAATGTATGACCTAACCCTACACGTCGCCACCGGAAGACCCCAATTTACTGACGTAAAGTGATAGCTCATGTTCAAAAATCAAATTCTACTTTACAATAAGCCCAAAATCAACCAACAAAGTATTTGGCTGTAATTTGGTTCAGTTTGGCCATGGTAGCTGTGGAAGGGTTGGTTTATGGAACCGATCAAAATCCAATTTCCGGGAACATAAATTGATCGAAATGAGTGAGGTTTTCGGAAAACTATTGAAAACTCGAATTGTAAACTCAGAATGTGAGAATCACTCAACAGGCTGGTCAGCATCTGTGGGGAGAAAACGAGGGTCAATATTTCAGGTGAACCTTCATCAAAACGAAAATCCAGGGGGGGGGGGGGGGACCAGGTCAAGGTCGCACCTACTTTGTGTATTCAGCTATTCATATTTTAACAACAAACAAAGGGAAGGTTTCTGTATTTCACACAGCTCCAGATTCTGGGAAACATAAATTTATAACCCTCTGGAGTAAATATAGCATTGGCGCTAATTCAACATGCCAGGTGTGTCATGAATACATATTTGAAAACTGTTGTGAGACATGTGTGTGGGGCTATTACTGATTGTGCAACAATTTCCGACTTAGAGCCAAGTGTTTTCCATGTAATTTCTCTTTAACTTTGATTTGAATATCTGCAGAGTAATCGTTTAAAGTGTTTACATCAGCAACATTTCTGGTCACCAAGGAGCTCCGACCCCTTCCTGCTGAGAGCTGCATCGAAAGAGGAAAATGCAGCAAAAGATCAGAAACTCTTCTTTTGAGCGTGGCCAAGTTTATTTGTTTGTCACAGAAGTGTTTGATTTGAAATAGTTTTGTTTTAAGACATTAATTTGCTGCATTACTAAGTGAGACTAAAGTACACAAATTACCATCAATCGTATCTCAGAATTGTCTTGGTTCACCAGAATTGTGCACACTATTAAAAAACTCTCAAGGAGATAGAGGTCTGTGCGAGGGTAGAGGGCAACAAACCCTGGGATAAGGAGTCATTAAACATGTCCAGAATTAACGGCATCAACTGCTCCGTGAATCTCTTCTAGAATTCAATGGAAAAGCCATCCGGGCCAGGGGCTTTGTCAGTCTGCATCAAATCAATGTATTTTATAATTTCCTCTGGGTTCAGAGGGATTCCAACTCATCGCTCGTCTCCACCTTTATCACTGGGATGGAAAAGCTGTCTAAAAGGTCAGTCATGACCAAACTCCGGAGACTCCGATCTATAAAGATTTTGAGAGAACGTTTCAAAAGCCGCATTAACCTGAGGAGGGGCGGAAACCAGGCTACCACTCGAGTTCCATAGCTGTATGATTTCCCAGGATGCCACCTGCCTCTTAAGCTGGTGAGCCAAACGGTGGCTGGCCTTCTCCCCATATTCGCAAAACATGCCCACAATGCTGCAGCTGGCCCACTGCTCCATCTGTCCATAATAGCTCGAATTGTGTTGCCAGCTTTTACCTTCTAGCCAACAAATCCATGGTAGGGGCAAATGGGTACTGGTGACCCACATCAAGAATGAAGTCCACCAGCCTCTGCTGCTCCTCACTCACTGTCTTCATCAAATATGTTTTAAAGGAGATAATTTCCCCCCCTAAGGACCATCCTGAGAGCCACCCGCTGCATGGAAGGTGAGATTGACTCACTTTCATTAAATTTTATATACTCGCGATGGCGTTGGACACGTGTTCAGCAAGTTTCTTGTCCGCTTGTAATGTTGTGTCCAACCTCCATGGCCAAGGTTGGGAGGGACCTGACTCTAGCACCAAATCAACAAACTCTGGGGCATGGTCCGAAATCACAATCCCGGAGTACTCAGCCCCCACCACTGAAGGGAGGAAAATAATGTAACCTGATGGGAATCTAAATCGGGGAGGGAGCAAACAGATTATTAATAAAATTTGTATCGTCCCAGTTCGGGGCGTATGTATTAACCATATCCACCGGGGTGCCAACCAGAGAGCCACAGACAATAACATATCTGCCGTTGAAGTTGGCCAAAACCTTAGAGGTTGAAAACTGAATGCTTTTATTAATCAATATTGCCGTACCCCTCGCCCTAACAAAAGACTTATCCCACCCACACCTTCCACAGCCCTGTCTCGTCCCTGACCCGCAAATGAGTCTCTTAGAAAAACACCACATCGGAGTTTAAACTCTTCAGGTGAGCAAATACTCTCGACCTTTTCACTGGGCCATTCAGACACCTAATCTTCCAGGTGCCCAAATAATTGGGGGTCTCCCACCCCTCCTCACTCCGGAGTCAGCCGTTTCCACCAAGAGAGACTCCCTAAAAGATACGGAAAATGTACAGCAACCAGGCCCAACCAAGAGGCTACTAAGCCAAATCAAAAGACTGAACAAAGAAAAATCTGCAGGCACCGTCATCAAACTACCCCAATCAGCACAGTAGCATAGTGGTTAGCACAATTGCTTCACAGCTCCAAGGTCCGAGGTTTAATTCCGAGCTTGGATCACTGTCTGTGCGGAGTCTGCACGTTCTCCCCATGTGTGTGTGGGTTTCCTCCGGGTGCCGGTCCGGTTTCCCCCCACAGTCCAAAGATGTACAGGTTAGGTGCATTGGCCATGCTAACTTGCCTTTAGTGTCCAAAATTGCCCTTAGTGTTGGGGTTACTGGGTTATGGTGATAGGCTGGAGATGTGGGTCTGGGTAGGATGCTCTTTCCAAGAGCCGGTGCAGACTCGATGGGCCGAATGGCCTCCTTCGGTACTGTAAATTCTATGATTCTATGACGACTACCACACCCAAATACAGATACAATTAGAGACAAGGCAAACCCTAACAACTAAAATCAACTTCTAACAAACTTAAACAGAACAAGAGCTTCAAGCTCATTTTCTAAATAACTATTATAATGAGCTGCAGCCAATCCTTCAACACCACTTCCATTAGAAACTCTTCGGTTAGCTCGGTTAGGGAGGCTTTCAACTAGAGTTAAGAAAAATCATTGCAAAGAACAAAATACTAAAACACTTTTGTGAGGGCCACATAGAATCTAGCACGAGTTTAGAGGATACAAAGAAATAACATTTATTTACAAATTAACATATATATATATATTATATACACAACAGCAGCAACAACTTCTCTTGCTACCAAACTCCTCTCTTCCTGGTTCCAAACTGGCCAGCTCTATTTATGCAGGGAGTCTGCTAATGATTTCTACCCCCCCCCCCCCCCCCCCCCCCCCACTCATTGGGGAAGCTCATACTCCCACAGGATTGTGGGATTGTCATTAGTCCCCAGCCAATGGTAAGCAGGCAGGTTATAACATCCCCCAAAGTCCAAGGAATCCACCGAAGACCCTGGCGAAGGAGGGCGTTGGACTCGTTTTGCCGCAGGCCGGACACCATTTGCACAAGGCGCTGGATCAGGCGGCTTGTAACGAGATGGAGACCGGCGCTTCCGTGATGAACGACGTAACGGTTGTACATCCAGGGGCCGTCGGCCCGAGCATTCCCCCTCTGAGTTGTCTTGTGTCTCCATCTCGGAGTCAGAGTCTGCTGCCTCCGTCATCTCAGTGTCTTTATCTCCACGCGGTTCTGTCATCACCTGCGCAGGCTTTGAGTGAGGCCCAAGAGGAAGATTGTGAGGAATACTTTCCATTGTCTCTGGTCTCTGCAGCTGTAGGAATGAGTTCCTGGGGTGGGCAATCTTTGGCAGGGATAGTCTTCTGGACCAAACATGGTCTACATGTTTGCGCTGGAGACGACCCTGGGCTTGCACCTGGTAAGAAATAGGGCCCGTTTGGTGAAAGATTACGCCAGGGACCCACTGGGCGCCACCAGCAAAATTCCGAACGAACACTGGGTCACTGGGCGTAAACTGCCGAATCGGCCGATGCCGAGAAAAACCATGTCCCTGCCGTTCTTGTGTGCGGTGTACTTCTGCGCCAATGTCCGGGAAAACTATGCTAAGGCGGGTGCGAAGTCTCCGGCCCATTAGGAGTTCTGTGGGAGCTACCCCAGTCACCGCATGGGGGGTGGTCTTATATGCAAACAAAAACCGAGCCAGTCTCGTGTCCATCGACCCGGAAGACTGCTTCTTTAGGCCTCGTTTGAATGTCTGCACTGCGCGCTCCGCCAACCCATTTGAAGCCTGGGTGGTAAGGGGCAGTGCGGATATGGTGCATGCCGTTCATCTTCATGAACCTTGCAAACTCCTCACTTGTGAACAGAGTGCCATTGTCCATGACCAGCACCTCGGGGAAGCCATGCGTACTGAAAGACAAACGCATCTTCTCGATTGTTGCGCAGGACGTGTTGCCTCCCATCTTATGCACCTCTAACCATTTAGACTGGGCGTCGATTAATAGCAGGAACATGGATCCTTGAAAAGGGCTGGCGAAATCCGCCTGCAAGTGCGCCCAAGGCCGCCCTGGCCATTCCCAGTGATGTAGGGGCGATGCCGGCGGAAGCTTCTGATGCTCCTGGCAAATGGAGCAGTTTTGGGCCACCTTCTCAAAGTCGGTGTCGAGGCCTGGCCACCAGACATAACTCCGGGCCAACATTTTCATTTTGGTCACACCTGGATGCCCTTTGTGCAAGTCTCTCAGTATCAGCTCCTGTGTTTTTTCCGGGACAATCACACGTGTCCCCCACAAAAGGATGCCGTCATCCATGCTGAATTCGGACAGCTTGGAGGAAAATGCCCGCAACTCGCCTGGGAGCTGTCTATGCAGCCCTCCATACAAGACTATGTGCCGAACCTTTGACAGGACTGGCTCCGTCTGGGTCCACTCACGGTTCTGTGATGCCATGACAGGCAAGGTGTCCATAAAATTTAGGGTTGCAACCACCTCACCAGTCGTGGGGGTCGACATGGGGCCGGTCGATAAAGGCAATCGGCTCAGTGCGTCGGCATTCCCTATCTGGGTTCCTGGTTTGTGTTCCAAAGAATACTCGGAGGCAGCGAGCAACAAAGCCCAGCGCTGGATCCGTGCGGAAGCAATGGGCGGTATTGGCTTATCCTCTCTGAAAAGTCCCAGAAGAGGCTTATGATCAGTCACGATAGTGAAGTGGCGGCCATACACGTACTGGTGGAAGCGTTTCACCACAAAGACTACTGCCAGGCCCTCCTTCACGATCTGCGCGTACATTTTTTCCGCTGCAGTCAATGTGCGGGAGGCAAAAGCTATCGGCCGCTTGGCCCCGTTCTCCATCGTGTGGGACAGGACGGCCCCAAAACCATACGGGAATGCATCACATGTGACGAGCAAAGGCTTTCCAGGATCATAATGGGTTAGTAACCCAGAAGACGACAATTGTTGTTTTACACTCCTGAAAGCGGTTTCTTGTGGCTGACCCCAACCCAGGTGTGATTCTTCTTTAGCAGAAGGTGCAACGGGGCCAGCGTAGTTGCCAGATTTGGGAGGAACTTTCCGTAATAGTTTACGAGGCCGAGAAACGAATGAAGATGTGAAGTGTCAGTCGGGGCGGGGTCCTGTTGAATCGCGCGCACCTTCTCTGCGACGGGGTGCAAACCTTCGCGGTCCACCCGATAACCCAGGTAGACTACTTCTTTCGCCTGAAAAATGCACTTTGTGCGACGTAAACCCACTCCAGCCTCCGAAAAGCGTCTAAGGAAAGCCTCCAAATTTTCTAAATGTTCCTGCTCCGACGTCCCTGTGATCAAAACATCATCTAAGTAAACAGCAACACGCGGTAAACCTCTCAAAATGCCCTCCATAACGCATCAAAAAATAGCGCAGGCAGAGGATACTCCAAAGGGCAAACGTGTATATTCATACAGGCCCCGGTGTGTATTAATCGTTACATATGGCCGGGAGGCAGGGTCCAGCTCCAACTGTAGGTAGGCGTGACTCATATCTAATTTTGTGAACAGAGTCCGCCTGCAAGCTTCGTGTAGAGATCTTCTATGTGAGGCATTGGGAATCGGTCGAGTCGGGAAGCCGTATTCACTGTAAGTTTATAGTCGCCGCACAAGCGAACTGTGGCATCTGGCTTCATTACAGGTACAATTGGTGCTGCCCAGTCAGCGAAACAGATGGGCCTGATAATACCCAAAGTCTCCAAACGAGTGAGCTCCCCTTCTACCTTCTCGAGCAAGGCGTAAGGCATCGGGCTCGCCCGGAAATAGCGCGGCGTGGCTCCTGGTTCGACTTGCATACGGGCTACAGCCCCTTTTATTTTCCCCAAACCGGGCTGGAATACATCTGGGTATCGTCCTAGCACCTCAGTCAACCCTCCAGAAACAGTTTGGAGGATGTGCTGCCATTGCAACTGCAAATAGCACAACCAGTCCCGACCCAACAGTCTGGGCCCATGGCCGCGCACCACTATAAGTGGGAAACACCCCTCCTGGCATCCATAAACAACAGGGGTCATCGTAGTTCCTGCAATGTCCAATGGTTCCCCCGTATAGATGGCCAACCTGGCCTGTGTGTCAGTTAATGTAAGGGTCTGTATACCCTGCTTGATGCGGTCGAATGTCCTCTGGGCGATCACGGAGACCGCTGCGCAAGTGTCCAACTCCATCTCAAGCGGGTGACCATTGACCCGTATTGTCACTTTAATGGGGGCCACACGGGGAGCTGCCACACAATGCAGCTGCAGGCAGTCATCCTGTCTTGAGGAGTGTACATATTACAGAGAAGGAGGTGCGCGAGATATTAAAGCGCATCAAGATAGATAAATCCTCGGGACCTGATGAAATGTATCCCAGGACATTGTGGGAGGTTAGGGAGAACATTTCCGGCCCCCTAGCTGAGATATTTGAATCATCAATAGCCATAGGTGAGATGCCTGAAGATTGGAGGGTAGCAAATGTTGTGCCCGTGTTTAAGAAGGACTGAAGGGATAAGCCTGGGAACTACAGACTGGTTAGCCTTACTTCTGTAGTGGGTAAATCATTAGAAGGTATTCTGAGGGACAGGATCTACAGGTATTTAGACAGGCAAGGGCTAATTAGGGAAAGTCAGCATGGCTTTGTAAGGGGAAAGTCATACGTCACGAATTTAATTGAGTTTTTTGAAGGTGTAACCAAGAAGGTAGATGAGGGCAGTGCAGTCGACATTTTCTACATGGACTTTCGCAAGGCCCTTGACAAGATACCACATGGTAAGTTGTTGCAAAAGGTTAAATCTCACGGAATCCAGGGTGAGGAAGCCAACTGGGTACAAAATTGGCTTGGCGACCGAAGCCAAAGGGTGGTTGTGGAGGGTTGTTTTTCAACCTGGAGGCCTGTGACCAGCGATGTGCCTCAGGGATCAGTGCTGGGTCCACTGTTATTTGTTATATATATTAATGATTTGGATGAGAATGTCAGAGGCATGGTTAGTAAGTTTGCAGATTACACCAAGATTGGTGGCATAGTGGATAGTGAAGAAGGTTATATAAGATTGCAACAGGATCTTGACCAATTGGGCCAGTGGGTGGATGAATGGCAGATGGAGTTTAACTTGGATAAATGTGAGGTGATGCATTTTGGTCGATCAAATCCAGGCAAGACCTACTCAGTTAATGATACGTAGTTGGGAAGAGTTACAGAACAAATAGATCTTGGAGTACAGGTTCATAGCTCCTTGAAGGGGGAGTCGCAGGTGGACTGGCTGGTGAAGAAGGCATTCAGCATGCTCGGTTTTATTGGTCTGAATGTTGAATACAGGAGTTGGGACGTCTTGTTGAAGTTTTACAAGACATTAGTAAGACAACACATGGAATACTGTGTTCGGTTCTAGCCACCCTATTTTAGGAAGGATATTGTTAAACTAGAAAGAGTGCAGAAGAGATTTACAAGGATGCTATCAGGACTTGATTGTCTAAGTTACAAGCAGAGGCTGGATAGGCTGGGACTTTTTCCCCTGGAGTGTAGGAGGCTTCGGGATGATCTTATAGAGGTCTATAAGATAATGAGGAGCATAGATAAGGTAGATAGTCAACATCTTTTCCCAAAGGTAGAGGAGTCTAAAACTAGAGGGCATAGGTTTAAGGTGAGAGGGGAGAGATACAAAAGAGACCAGAGGAGAAATTGTTTCACACAGAGGGTGGTGAGCATCTGGAACGAGCTGCCAGAGGCAGTGGTAGAGGCGGGTACAATTTTGTCCTCTAAAACAACAGACAGTTACATGTGTAGGGTGGGTATAGAGGGATGTGGACAAGTGGGACTGGCTTAGTGACAGAAACTGGCAGCATGGACAAGCTGGGCCGAAGGGCCTGTTTCCATCCTATAAACATCTATGACTAATAAATAAACCTACAGGAAATAAAGCTACAGGGAATAAATCTACAGGGAATAAATCTACAGGGAATGAATCTCCATGAAATGAATCTCCATGAAGTAAATCTCCATGAAGTAAATCAACATGAAATAATCTACAGGGAATAAATCGACATGAAATAAATCGACATGAAATAAATCGACAGGGAATAAATCTACATGAGATAAATCTACAGCGAAAATATCGACATGATGTAAATGTATAGGGAATAAATCTACATGAAGTAAATGTACAGGGAATAAATCTACAGGCAAATAAATTACAGCGTTATGGAAAGGAGTGAGGGAATGGGACTCTTTGGATTGGTCTGCAAAGAACCAGCAAAAACGCGATTGGCTGAATGGCCTCTTGCTGTGCCATAAATGACTTATCAAACCAGGCTGTTGGGTGAACAGCGCTAACTGCTCTACACATGGTTCCTGATTCCACTCCACATCCACGAAGCCAGCTTGTGCACAATGAGAACCATTCTACCACAAACAATGAAATTGAGCAGACCACAGGGATGATGAAGCAATGGTGTCACTGCCTCCATCTCTCTGGAGGAGCTCTTCAGTACTTACCAGGGCAGTTCCCCAAATGTGTGGTGGTCAGGTTTATCCTTCACAACCTGGTTAGTGTGAGGGGACAAGCTTGGTTACTGGACGTTCAGCAAGCACCTCAGATGGAGGAGAGGATGAAGAGGGAAGAGGGCAGTTGGCATATGCCCGTTCTGGCTGTGCTCTCTGTGAGTGCCTTGTTCAACTCTATTTGATTACAACGCAGATCCCCATAAAATGCAGGGATATTGGCCGATATGACCCACACTCCATCGGGTACTCATCCTTTTTTAACAACAGTAACATAGATGCCTGTCCCATCGCCTCCAGGAGCGCCCCCTTAGCTAACGCATCATCAAACATCTCCACCAACAGCGGCGCAAGCCTGTTCAAAAACGTCTTATATAATTTCACCGGGATTCTTACCTCCATATCCACCCACGCCTTAAATGAGATGATCTCGGCCCTTACCAACACCTTCGGCGCCTCCCAAACCACCGAAGGTGAGACCTGCCCATTCTTATTAAACCCCACATAATCATCAATCACCGTTCCCATTTTCACACAAAAACATGGATCCACAAGCAGCCCCACATCCAATCTCCACACCAGCCTCTGTGTCGGCCTCTTCTCCAGCCCCACATCCAGTCTCCACACCAGCCTCTGTGTCGGCCCCTTCTCCAGTTCCACATCCAACCTCCGCACCAGCCTCTGTGTCGGCCCCTTCTCCAGGCTCACATCCAACCTCCACACCGTCCTCTCTGCAGGCCCCTTCTCCAGCCCCACATCCAACTTCCTCGCAGGCCTCTGTGCAGACACCCTTCTCCAGGCCCACGTCCAACTTCCACGCAGGCCTCTGTGTCGGCCCCTTCTCCAGGCCCACATCCAACTTCCACGCAGTCCTCTGTGTAGGCCCCTTCTCCAGCCCCACATCCAACCTCCACACCGGCCTCTGTGCAGACCCCTTCTCCAGGACCACATCCAACTTCCACGCAGGCCTCTGTGTAGGCCCCTTCTCCGGGGCCACATCCAACTCCACACCGGCCTCTGTGCAGACCCCTTCTCCAGGACCACACCCGCCTAAAATACGGAGCATGGTCCAAAATTACAATCACAGAGAATTCCGCTTTACTCACCCCCGACAGCACGAGAGAGACAGGCTTCCAACACTTGAAGAAATGCAACTCTATTTTATTGATCTCTTAACTATCATACATACTTAAAGTGTGGGTTGATACTATACTGAGTTGACTGGAGACCTGAGGCTAACCTGACCAGACTATCTTACTACCACATGGTGTATGTTCTAGTTGTTGCTCACGGGCTCTGACTGTCTCAGAGGCTGAATCCCAAGAGAGCGGGAAAACTGGCGCGCTCTGGCTTTATAGTGGTCGTGTCCTGTCTGGTGATTGGCTGCTGTGTTCTGTGTGTTCATTGGTCATCCTGTGTGTCAATCAATGTCTGTCTGTGCACTATCATATACTTGTGTGTATATTATGACCGTCCCCATAATACAAGCATCAATCCTTGAGAACAAATTTTACACTGGCGGAAAATAGGAATACGCTTTACCCCCTGGACGTAACACCCTCACCCCACCCCCAAAGGGGCCAATGAGTGCAGCTCAGACCAATTAGTCTTCAGAAGCAGCACTGTTTTTAAATCCCTATTTGAAATTAACTTTTTTTTTAAAATAATTTTTATTGAAATTTTTTGAAAAATGTATAGCAACAGAACAATAATAATAATAACAATTATAAACACCCCCCGGCACCCGTTACAACACATATAACGAACCCCCCCACCCCCCCAACCCAATAAACAACAAAATAAATTAACAATAATTTAATGAACATAAACAATACCCCCCTGAAACCCGCCCCCCCCTTTCCCTCCCTCCCCCCCGGGTTCCTTATCGTTGAGCCAGAAAGTCGAGGAAAGGCTGCCACCGCCTAAAGAACCCCTGTACCGACCCCCTCAGGGCGAATTTGACCCTCTCCAGCTTAATGAATCCCGCCATGTCATTGATCCAGGTCTCCACGCTAGGGGGTCTCGCATCTTTCCATTGCAACAAGATCCTCCGCCGGGCTACTAGGGACGCAAAGGCCAAAACACCGGCCTCTTTCGCCTCCTGCACTCCCGGCTCCACCCCAACTCCAAATATCGCGCGTCCCCAGCCTGGTTTAACCCTGGATCCTACCACCCTCGACACCGTCCTTGCTACCCCCTTCCAGAATTCCTCTAGTGCCAGGCATGCCCAAAACATATGGGCATGGTTCGCTGGGCTCCCCGAACACCTGATGCACCTGTCCTCACCCCCAAAAAACCTGCTCATCCTCGTCCCGGACATATGAGCCCTGTGCAGTACCTTGAACTGGATGAGGCTAAGACTCGCACATGAAGAGGAGGAGTTCACCCTCTCCAGGGCGTCCGCCCATGTCCCCTCCTCAATCTGCTCCCCCAGCTCCACTTCCCACTTAGCCTTCAGCTCCTCTACCGACGCCTCCTCCACCTCCTGCATCACCTGGTAGATGTCAGACACCTTCCCATCCCCGACCCACACCCCCGAGAGCACCCTATCCCTTACCCCCCATGGAGGCAGAGAAGGGAACCCCTCCACCCTCCGCCTAGCAAACGCCTTAACCTGAAGGTACCTGAACATATTCCCCGGGGGGAGCTCAAACTTCTCCTCCAGCTCACCCAGGCTCGCAAACCTCCCGTCAATGAACAGGTCTCCCAACTTCCTTATGCCCGCCCTGTGCCACCCCAGGAACCCGCCATCAATGTTCCCTGGGACAAACCGGTGGTTCCCTCGCAGCGGGGCCTCCACCGAGCCCCGCACTTCCCCCCTGTGTCGCCTCCAGTGCCCCCAAATTTTGAGGGTAGCCGCCACCACCGGGCTCGTAGTGTACCTCATTGGAGGGAGTGGCAACGGCGCCTTTACCAGTGCCTTCAGGCTCGTGCCTCCACAAGACGCCATCTCCATCCGTTTCCATGCTGCCCCCTCCCCATCCATTACCCACTTACGTACCATCGAGACGTTAGCGGCCCAATAGTACCCAGAGAGGTTGGGCAGCGCCAGCCCCCCTCTATCCCTGCCCCACTCCAAAAAGACCCTCCTCAACCTCGGAGTCCCGTGCGCCCAAACAAATCCCGTGATGCTGCTGTTCACCCTCCTAAAAAAGGCTCTCGGAATGAAAATGGGGAGGCACTGAAACAAAAACAAAAACCTCGGGAGCACTGTCATTTTCACGGACTGTACTCTATCCGCCAATGACAGCGGCAGCATGTCCCACCTCTTAAACTCCTCCTCCATCTGCTCCACCAACCTAGTAAAATTAAGCTTATGCAAAGTCCCCCAACTCCTAGCCACCTGAACCCCCAGGTACCTAAAACTCCTCACTGCCCTTTTTAGTGGGAGCCTACCAATCCCCTCCTCCTGATCTCCCGGGTGTACAACAGAACAGCTCGCTCTTGCCCAGGTTCAACTTGTAGCCCGAGAAACTCCCAAACTCAGCAAGATTCTCCATCACCTCCGGCATTCCCTCCACCACATACAGCAGCAAGTCATCTGCATAAAGCGACACTCGGTGCTCCTCCCCACCCCGCACCAGACCCCTCCCCCTCCCCGACTCCCTGAGCGTCATGGCCAGAGGCTCAAATGCCAATGCAAAAAGCAAGGGGAACAGGGGGCACCCCTGCCTCGTCCCACGGTAGAACCTGAAGTACTCGGACCTCCTCCTGTTTGTCACTACACTCGCCATCGGGGCCTCGTACAGCAACCTCACCCATTTAATAAACCCCTCCCCAAACCCGAACCTCTCTAACAACTCCCACAAGTGCCCCCACTTAACCCTGTCAAAGGCCTTCTCCGCATCCAATGCCACCACAATCTCCGCCTCTCCTTCTGCCGCCTGCATCATTATCACATTTAGCAGCCTTCGCACGTTAATGTTCAGCTGTCTCCCCTTCACAAAACCCGTCTGATCTTAATGTATCACCCCGGCACACAGTCCTCTATTCTAGTGGGCAAGATCTTCGCCAGCAACTTGACGTCCACATTCAGCAGTGAAATTGGCCATTATGATCCACACTGCAAGGGGTCCTTATCCCGCTTCAGGATCAGGGAAATCAGCGCCCGTGACATCGTCGGGGGCAAAACACCCCCCTCCCATGCCTCGTTAAAGGACCGAACCAACAGGGGGCCCAACAGGTCCGCGCACTTCTTATAAATTTCAACCGGGAACCCATCCGATCCCGGCGCCTTCCCCGACTGCATGTGGCCAATCCCTCTGACCAGCTCCTCCAACTCGATTGGCGCCCCCAGTCCTGCACCCTTGGAAATCGCAGTGTGGTGATCACAAGTTAACTAGATGCAATACAACTGAGCAAACACTAGAGGATGCACGGGAGAGCCATATAAATAGACGGGGACAGGAAGTGAGGACACACTTCACAGAGGGCAGAACTCATAGTAGGGACACAGACACACCAGCTAGGAGCACTTGAGGTAGCCATAGGTAACGCTCTGAAGAGAGAACGAATTCACAATAAAGCATCTTCTCCACATTTGAGACTACGAGCTTTATTAAGTCACGAGGAACAACACATGGTACCCAGGAGTGGCTTCAGACGCTTACTACAGGACAACTCAGTGGCAGACACAGAAAGAACAAAATGGTATGGAAATCTCCTACTGGACATTCGACTTGGGAAGACATCGCTGATGGGAGGAAGTGCCTTGGATTCACACTTCAGCTGGACACGACTGGAAATGTAAAAAGTGTCTGGGAAAGGTTTAAACAATGGTTCGATTACGGTATCATAGCATATGATGCAGAAGCAGCCTCAGACGAAATTAAAATAGCAATTCTCATCGAAGAACATGAAGCTACGAAAGTTTATAAT
Organism: Scyliorhinus canicula; assembly: GCF_902713615.1. Classification (NCBI taxonomy): domain Eukaryota; kingdom Metazoa; phylum Chordata; class Chondrichthyes; order Carcharhiniformes; family Scyliorhinidae; genus Scyliorhinus; species Scyliorhinus canicula. The sequence goes on along the minus strand of NC_052150.1, from coordinate 26,107,107 downwards.
GGATTTAAATACTCAAAAGGTGAAGACAGAAACAGCTTACAAACGTTACTAAACAAATTTGAAGAGTACTGTAAGGAATTTACACAGCAAGGCATGCTCAGAGACCAAACTGCACAGAGACTGAGTGATGCAAAACTTAAAAAATCACGAAAAGAACAAGAAATCGCGAATGAAAAGTACAGATCAAAAAGAAGAAATAACAAGAATTTCTCACAAAGCCAAAACGCTGAAACCCTGTCCAGATCGGGAAGAGAAGGTAACTTACAACTTTTAGAAATCCAGTACTGGTGGGAAAGAAAAATCGCTGAAATACGCGAAAAAATGGCGTCGGAGCACATTTTGCAGTCTCCGGTCAGCAAAGAACTACAAATCGCGTCTGCGCATGCGCCGGAACCGGAAGCCGCGCATGCGCAGTTTAAAAAAGATCGCGGTGCCGATCGTTATGCGCATGCGCAAGCCGCGCATGCGCAGCCAAAAAAAGTTTTGGTCGCGGATCGTAATGCGCATGCGCAATGGAAACAAAACCGCGCAGTGAAGGAGGAAGGCCGATTTGCGCATGCGCAATGCATTCCTGCGCGTGACGTCATGACGTCTGAGCATCCCGACCACGCCCACTTAAAAGGGAAATGCCCGAAAATTGAAAACAAGACACTTAAAGTGGTAAACACAAATTTTCTTGCCTCAGAACACAGAAAAACGCCTGAACTTAAACCAACAGTTAAAAACAACTTGCACAACACCCTGAAAAAAGCAGTCTGCACCACCCAAAGTGAAGAGAACAAAAAGAATTCCGAAACAACAAAAGATGATTTGTTTTTCGAAGATTACCTCTCAGACATGGCTGAGTCAGTCGGATATGCTTATCACAGCATCAGCGACACGGTCGCAAAGTTCAACACGAATCAACTCGTGGTAGAAGAATCCAACCAGGATGATTTGGTTTTTGAAGAATACTACTCAGACACAGCTGAGTCAGTCGGATATGCTTATCACAGCATCAGCGACACGGTCGCAAAGTTCAACACGAATCAACTCGTGGTAGAAGAAGCCAACGAAGATGAAATGGGTTTCAAAGAATACTACTCAGACATGGAGGAGTTATTTGGACATGCTGATCACAGCATCAGCGACACCGTTGCAAAGCTCAACACGACTCTACTCATGGTAGATGAATCCAACACCATGATGCCATGGCAGCTCGTCGATACATTGGATGACAGCAATACCCTAGACGAAGACGACGCCACACAGAGAGCACAGGAAGACTCCACAGAGCGAGCGATGACAGGCTCCACAGTGCGAGTGATGAAAGACTCCAAAAGGGATGCAAGCAAACACTCCCTGGCGAACACCATGCATGAACAAGACCATGCAGGTAAACCCGCTGTATCTGAGCAACCGCAAGCAGACTATGAAAGTCTACCAAGCTCACAGGAACAAGAAGAAGACAACGTACATCTAACCACTGACACCATGCATGCACAAGACCATGAAGGTCAACCTGCCGTATCTGAGCAACCACAAGCAGACTATGAAAGTCTAACAAGCTCACATGAACAAGAAGAAGACAATGCACCTCTACCCACTGCATGCGAAGACAGTGACAAGGTGATCACACTCGACGTACAGGATCACAGCGAGACTGACAGTTCTCAGCTTGTCTGTACCGAAGCACAGAGCGAAAACAGTAACAAGGTGATCGCACTCGACGTACAGGATCACAGCGAGACTGACAGTTCTCAGCTTGTCTGTACAGAAGCACAGAGTCGGGCCACCCAACAGTCCAGAGAGACGATGCCGAAAGAAAACATGCAGATTTTGACTCCAGAAGAGGAGCACCTGGAGTCCAGAGAGACAACGCCAAAAGAAACCATGCAGATTTTGACTCCAGAAGAGGAGTACCTGGAGTCCAGTGAGACAACATCAACAGAAATCATGAAGATTTCAACTCCAGAAGAGGAGCACCAAGAGTCTAGAGAGACCACGTCAACTGAAATCATGCAGATTTGGACTCCAGAAGAGGAGCGCCAGAAGTCCACAGACACCACGTCAATTGTAATCATGGAGGTTTTGACTCCAGAAGAGGAGCGCCAAGAATCCAGAGACGCCGCGTCAAATGAAATCGAGAAGAATTTAACTACGGAAGAGGAGCACCAAGAAAGCAAAGATGAGGAATCCAATTCTCCACAAATGATTGATGTCACCTGCACCGATGCAACATCAGATCATTCGCACCACTCTCGAGACGAAATGCTCAATTACTCAAATTATCCACTCGGGACACGAATAGAGTATAACAAGAAAAACAAAAGTCAAAAGAAGCACAGCAGAAACGGGACAAACAACAGCAAGAACAAAAGCAACATGAAGCGCGACAAGACCAACAACAATAGCAAGAAGCACAGCAGAAACGAGAACGACAACAGAAAGAACAAAAGCAACATGAAGCGCGACAAGACAACAACAAAGTCAGGCACAAAGATAGCGACAACGACAGAGACAGAAACAACAAGAACGGCAACGAAAACAACAAAGTCAGGAACAAAGATAGCGACAACACCAAAGACAGAAATGACAAAAACAGCAACAAGAACGGCAACGAAAACAACAAAGTCAGGAACAACGACAGTGCCAACACCAAAGACAGAAACGACAAAAACAGCAACAAGTACGGCAACGAAAACAACAAAAACAGGAACGACAGAAACGACAGCAATGAAACAACGCCTTGTACACAATGGTACTACTCGGCACATGAAGGACAATGCCACAGCACACTGCAAAACGATGACAAGACTACAAACATGTCATGGGAGGACAACGAATCGCACAAACTCACGTCTGCTCCAGAACGAGCAAGCACACCAGCATCCAAGGCGGATGAGACAATAAACCAATACCACAAGCACAGAAAAAAGTCCATGCCAGTCAACATCAGTGAGCTGACCATGCAAACACCTCGGGATGATGCATTGGGTACTTAAAATAACAAGGAACACCAACAACATTCACAGCGGACTTGCAATATCAATATCACCACGTCATCAACAACAAAAAAAAAGAAAAAAAGCTCTGAACAAATTCATCAAGTTTGGACTCATAAATGTTTTTATTAAGATTGGACATATAAATACATTGGCTTTGTAAAATATGCAATAGCTCCATCACCTGTATAGATACGCATATCATAAGTAACTGTTTTCTATAATTTTCTTTAACCATGTACAGCAAATATGTAAAGAGAAAAAGGGGGATGTGGTGATCGTAGATTGACTAGATACAAAACAACTGAGCAAACACCAGAGGGAGAGCTATAAATACACCGGGACAGGATGTACAATTTTCTTTAACGATGTACAGAAAATATGTAAAGAGAAAAAGGGGGATGTGGTGATCACAAGTTAACTAGATGCAATACAACTGAGCAAACACTAGAGGGGGCACGGGAGAGCCATATAAATAGACGGGGACAGGAAGTGAGGACACACTTCACAGAGGGCAGAACTCATAGTAGGGACACAGACACACCACCTAGAGCACTTGAGGTAGCCATAGGTAACGCTCTGAAGAGAGAACGAATTCACAATAAAGCATCTTCTCCACATTTGAGACTACGAGCTTCATTAAGTCACGAGGAACAACACACGCAGCATGTCCAAAAAACTCTCCATTCCCCCCCCCACCACCACCGGCGGCTCCGACCGGTACAGTTCCCTGTAGAAGTCCCTAAAGACCCCATTGACCTCTGCCCCCTGCCACACCACATTCCCACCCCTATCCTTCACTCCACCAATCTCCCTAGCCGCGTCCCGCTTGCGAAGCTGATGCGTCAGCATCCTGCTCGCCTTCTCTCCACACTCATAGACCACTCCCTGCGCCTTCCTCCACTGTGTCTCCACCTTTCTGGTGGTCAATAAATCAAACTTGGCCTGCAGGCTACGCCGCTCCCCCAGCAATCACTCCTCCGGGGCCACCGCATACCTCCTATCTACACTCAACAGCTCCCCCACCAGTCTCTCCCTCTCCCTCCTCTCCCCCCTCTCCCTATGGGCTCGGATGGAGATCAGCTCCTCCCTAATCACTGCCTTCAGAGCCTCCCACACCATCCCCACCCGGACCTCCTCAGTTTCATTGACCTCGAGGTACCTCTCGATACATCCCTGGACCCTCCTGCACACCTCCTCATCAGCCAACATCCCCACGTCCAGACGCCAAAGCGGGCGTTGGTCCCGCACCTCCCCCATCTCCAGATCCACCCAATGCGGAGCATGGTCTGAAATCGCTATAGCCGAATATTCGGCATCCTCCACCCTCAGGACCAGCCCCCTACTCAGGACAAAGAAATCAATACGGGAGTAAACCCTGTGCACGTGGGAGAAAAAGAGTACTCCCGAGCCCTCGGCCTCCCAAACCTCCAGTCATCCACCCCTCCCATCTGGTCCATAAACCCCCTCAACACCTTGGCCGCCGCCGGCCTCCTGCCTGTCCTTGAACTAGACCGATCCAGTAGGGGATCCAGCACCGTATTGAAGTCCCCCCCCCATGATCAGGCCCCCCACCTCCAGGTCAGGAATGCGGCCCAACATACACCTCATGAAATGAGCATCATCCCAATTTGGAGCATACACATTCACCAACACCACCCTCTCCCCCTGCAGCTTACCGCTCACCATCACATATCTGCCGCCACTATCAGCCACCACCTCAAATGCCTCAAGCACCACCCTCTTCCCCACCAGGATCGCCACCCCCCGGTTCATTTCAAATTAACTGATACGTGTCCAGACTTGGTATGGCCGCCAACATTCTCTTCATAAACCCTACATCATCCCACGTTTAGGGCCACCAACCATCAACCTCTGGTCCTTCAACCCCTCAGGCAGTCCCACAATCTAAAGATTCTGCCGCCGCACCCTTCCAGGTCCTCTGCTTTGACTCTTAGCCCATTATTGCTCTCCTCCACCTTCCACAGCTCCTCTCACATTGATGCGAGCTGGTCACTGTGCCACAACAATGCCACCTCCACCCCCTTCAACATCTCCCGCACCTCCCGCACCGCCGCTGACTTCTTTCCCAGAGCCTCCTTTATCGGGGACAACAAATTGTCCACCGACTATTTGAGTGTACCCCGAATCTTATTCCCATGGCGCTCAAAGGTTTTAGCGAACTGCCACTAAAACTCCACTGCCATCACCGGGGCCAGTGCGTCCACCGTAATGGGTGTAGCCCCGCCCAGCGAACTTGCTCCCACCATCTGTCCTACCACAGGACCCCGCACCGAACGTAAGCTCTCAAGCGATTCACGCTCCTTCCTTTTCATCCTGTATTCTTCCTTTGGGTTTTCGACATCCTCTAATTATCACAACTTTACTGAAGACCGTTCAGGTAAATTTTCTCCCAAATCTGGGTGAAAAGAGCCATGTGATGATATGATCTGCATACTCGTCTGCCATTGGGCCAGAACGTCGGCTTACCATTGGCCCTGGTCGGTCATGTGCCTCTCGACCGATTGGCCGAGAGGCTGAGTTAACCACGCCTCTATTAACGAGGTATAAATGCTCAAACGCCTGACGATCGTCCCTTTTCACTGTAGACGATCGCAGAGCTCTGTTCTAGTTAATTAAAGCTAGACTTTGGTAAATCACTCGCCTCGCGTGCAATCGATGGTACATCAATTTAATTAACTACGACTTGAAGATGGAACTCCCTCTCCCCAATACCCCCAAATCCCTCAAACGCTGCCTGGGGTTTTTCGCATACTATGCCCAATGGGTTCCCAACTACGCGGACAAGGCCCGTCCCCTCATGCAAACCACGACCTTCCCGCTGTCGACGGAGGCCTGCCAGGCCTTTAGCCGCATCAAAGCGGACATTGCAAAGGCCACGATGCGTGCCATCGACGAGGCCCTCCCGTTCCAGGTCGAGAGCGACGCTTCAGAAGTAGCTCTGGCGGCCACCCTGAACCAAGCGGGCAGACCCGTGGCCTTCTTCTCCAGAACTCTCCAGGCTTCCGAACTCCGCCACCCATCTGTGGAAAAGGAAGCCCAGGCCATAGTCGAAGCGTTGCGACATTGGAGGCACTATTTGGCCGAGAGGAGGTTTACCCTCCTCACAGACCAACGGTCAGTAGCCTTCATGTTTGATAATGCACAAAGGGGCAAGATCAAAAATGACAAGATTTTACGGTGGCGGATCGAGTTGTCCACGTACAACTATGATATCTTGTATCGTCCTGGGAAGCACAATGAGCCTCCTGAAGCCCTGTCCCGCGGTACCTGCGCCAGCGCACAGATAGACCGCCTCCGCTCCCTCCACGCAGACCTCTGCCATCCAGGGTGACCCGCCTACACCACTTCAATAAGTCCCGCAACCTGCCCTACTCCATCGAGGAAGTCAGGTCAGTAACCCATGACTGCCACATCTGCGCCGAGTGCAAACCGCACTTCTACCGCCCCGAGCGCGCACACCTGATCAAAGCATCCCGCCCCTTCGAACGTCTTAGCATTGACTTCAAGGGGCCCCTTCCCTCTAACAACCGCAACATTTACTTCCTGGCGGTTATCGACGAACACTCCCGCTTCCCCTTCGCCATTCCCTGTCCCGACATGACCACATCGACCGTCATTAAGGCCCTACTCTCCATCTTCTCACTGTTCGGCTACCCCACGTACATTCACAGCGATCGGGGGGTCCTCATTTATGAGCGACGAGCTGCGTCAATTCCTGCTCGACAGGGGCATCGCCTCTAGCAGGATGACCAGCTATAACCCCCGGGGTAACGGACAGGTCGAGCGGGAGAATGGTACCATCTGGAAGACCATACTACTGGCCCTCCGGTCTAGAAATCTCCCTATTTCCCGATGGCAAGAGGTGCTCCCCGATGCACTGCACTCTATCCGCTCACTCCTCTGTACTGCAACTAATCAGACACCTCATGAGCATCTTCTTGTTTTCCCCAGGAAGTCGTCCTCCGGATCCCCTCTCCCGACGTGGCTGGTCACCCCCGGACCCATCTTGCTCCGGAAGCATGTGCGGGTGCACAAGTCCGACCCGTTGGTGGAGCATGTCCAGTTACTCCACGCTAACCCGCAGTATGCGTATGTGGAGTACCCCGACGGTCGGCAGGACACGGTCTCCCTCCGGGACCTGGCACCCGCCAGCGTGCGGCCCCCCCCCACCACAGACCCCCCCTCCCCTTTTTCACCCCAGCACCCCACTCAGCTTCCCCATCCCTCATCCATGGCGTCTCCGCGGCCAGCTCAGGTGACGGAGGCCATTCAAGGTCCATCGCTCCCGGACTCCAGGATGTCAGCAGGACCATCAGCCGATCCGACGACAACTCCTCCACTACGGCGCTCGGCCAGGACGTCAAGGACCAACAAAAGACTGATCGAATCCCTCTAGAGTTCTACAGCCCCATGGACTTTCTTTTGTAAATATTGTTATGCCTGGGCCAGTGGCAAGCCCCCAAATTCGATAAGGGTACGGAGAGAAATGTATTCTCCCGACGGCTACTCATATCATCAGTTCTCCCCCCCCCCCCCCCCCCGGGTCTCGTTCACACCCCCCCCCCGCCTTCCTTCTCCGTAAGGGGTGAATGTGTTTGATATGATCTGCACACTCGTCTGCCATTGGGCCAGAACGTCGGCTTACCATTGGCCCTGGTCGGTCATGTGCCTCTCGACCGATTGGCCGAGAGGCTGAGTTAACCACGCCTCTATTAACGAGGTATAAATGCTCAAACGCCTGACGATCGTCCCTTTCCACTGTAGACGATCGCAGAGCTGTGTTCTAGTTAATTAAAGCCAGACTTTGGTAAATCACTCGCCTCACGTGCAATCGATGGTACATCAAGCCATAAAACGAAAGCTCCAGTAGGAGCTGCCCAATGTATGACCTAACCCTACACGTCGCCACCGGAAGACCCCAATTTACTGACGTAAAGTGATAGCTCATGTTCAAAAATCAAATTCTACTTTACAATAAGCCCAAAATCAACCAACAAAATATTTGGCTGTAATGTGGTTCAGTTTGGCCATGGTAGCTGTGGAAGGGTTGGTTTATGGAACCGATCAAAATCCAATTTCCGGGAACATAAATTGATCGAAATGAGTGAGGTTTTCGGAAAACTATTGAAAACTCGAATTGTAAACTCAGAATGTGAGAATCACTCAACAGGCTGGTCAGCATCTGTGGGGAGAGAACGAGGGTCAATATTTCAGGTAACCTTCATCAAAAGGAAAATCCGGGGGGGGGGGGGGGACCAGGTCAAGGTCGCACCTACTTTGTGTATTCAGCTATTCATATTTTAACAACAAACAAAGGGAAGGTTTCTGTATTTCACACAGCTCCAGATTCTGGGAAACATAAATTTATAACCCTCTGGAGTAAATATAGCATTGGCGCTAATTCAACATGCCAGGTGTGTCATGAATACATATTTGAAAACTGTTGTGAGACATGTGTGTGGGGCTATTACTGATTGTGCAACAATTTCCGACTTAGAGCCAAGTGTTTTCCATGTAATTTCTCTTTAACTTTGATTTGAATATCTGCAGAGTAATCGTTTAAAGTGTTTACATCAGCAACCTTTCTGGTCACCAAGGAGCTCCGACCCCTTCCTGCTGAGAGCTGCATCGAAAGAGGAAAATGCAGCAAAAGATCAGAAACTCTTCTTTTGAGCGTGGCCAAGTTTATTTGTTTGTCACAGAAGTGTTTGATTTGAAATAGTTTTGTTTTAAGACATTAATTTGCTGCATTACTAAGTGAGACTAAAGTACACAAATTACCATCAATCGTATCTCAGAATTGTTTTGGTTCACCAGAATTGTGCACACTATTAAAAAACTCTCAAGGAGATAGAGGTCTGTGCGAGGGTAGAGGGCAACAAACCCTGGGATAAGGAGTCATTAAACATGTCCAGAATTAACGGCATCAACTGCTCCGTGAATCTCTTCTAGAATTCAATGGAAAAGCCATCCGGGCCAGGGGCTTTGTCAGTCTGCATCAAATCAATGTATTTTATAATTTCCTCTGGGTTCAGAGGGATTCCAACTCATCGCTCGTCTCCACCTTTATCACTGGGATGGAAAAGCTGTCTAAAAGGTCAGTCATGACCGAACACTCCGCCGGAGACTCCGATCTATAAAGATCCCGAGAGAACGATTCAAAAGCCGCATTAACCTGAGGAGGGGCGGAAACCAGGCTACCACTCGGGTTCCATAGCTGTATGATTTCCCAGGATGCCACCTGCCTCTTAAGCTGGTGAGCCAAACGGTGGCTGGCCTTCTCCCCATATTTCGCAAAACATGCCCACAATGCTGCAGCTGGCCCACTGCTCTATCTGTCCATAATAGCTCGAATTGTGTTGCCAGCTTTTACCTTCTAGCCAACAAATCCATGGTAGGGGCAAATGGGTACTGGTGACCCACATCAAGAATGAAGTCCACCAGCCTCTGCTGCTCCTCACTCACTGTCTTCATCAAATATGTTTTAAAGGAGATAATTTCCCCCCCTAAGGACCATCCTAAGAGCCACCCGCTGCATGGAAGGTGAGATTGACTCACTTTCATTAAATTTTATATACTCGCGATGGCGTTGGACATGTGTTCAGCAAGTTTCTTGTCCGCTTGTAATGTTGTGTCCAACCTCCATGGCCAAGGTTGGGAGGGACCTGACTCTAGCACCAAATCAACAAACTCTGGGGCATGGTCCGAAATCACAATCCCTGAGTACTCAGCCCCCACCACTGAAGGGAGGAAAATAATGTACCAGAAAATAATCAATCCACGAGTATACCTGATGAACATGTGAGGAAAACAAAAAATCTTTGACATCCGTGTGCAAAAAGCACCAAGGATCTATCCTCCCCCCCGCCCCCCCCCCCCCCCCAACAGTACCATGAAACACAACAAAGCTCTGGCCACCCCTGGTCACCCAAGTCAGAGATCTGGACTTGGACCAATCCAGACTTGGGACCAGAATATAGTTTAGGGCCCCACTCAAATTAACCTGATGGGAATCTAAATCGGGGAGGGAGCAAACAGATTATTAATAAAATTTGTATCGTCCCAGTTCGGGGCGGATGTATTAACCATATCCACCGGGGTGCCAACCAGAGAGCCACAGACAATAACATATCTGCCGTTGAAGTTGGCCAAAACCTTAGAGGTTGAAAACTGAATGCTTTTATTAATCAATATTGCCGTACCCCTCGCCCTAACAAAAGACTTATCCCACCCACACCTTCCACAGCCCTGTCTCGTCCCTGACCCGCAAATGAGTCTCTTAGAAAAACACCACATCGGAGTTTAAACTCTTCAGGTGAGCAAATACTCTCGACCTTTTCACTGGGCCATTCAGACACCTAATCTTCCAGGTGCCCAAATAATTGGGGGTCTCCCACCCCTCCTCACTCCGGAGTCAGCCGTTTCCACCAAGAGAGACTCCCTAAAAGATACGGAAAAGGTACAGCAACCAGGCCCAACCAAGAGGCTACTAAGCCAAATCAAAAGACTGAACAAAGAAAAATCTGCAGGCACCGTCATCAAACTACCCCAATCAGCACAGTAGCATAGTGGTTAGCACAATTGCTTCACAGCTCCAAGGTCCGAGGTTTAATTCCGAGCTTGGATCACTGTCTGTGCGGAGTCTGCACGTTCTCCCCATGTGTGTGTGGGTTTCCTCCGGGTGCCGGTCCGGTTTCCCCCCACGGTCCAAAGATGTGCAGGTTAGGTGGATTGGCCATGCTAACTTGCCTTTAGTGTCCAAAATTGCCCTTAGTGTTGGGGTTACTGGGTTATGGTGATAGGCTGGAGATGTGGGCCTGGGTAGGATGCTCTTTCCAAGAGCCGGTGCAGACTCGATGGGCCGAATGGCCTCCTTCGGTACTGTAAATTCTATGATTCTATGACGACTACCACACCCAAATACAGATACAATTAGAGACAAGGCAAACCCTAACAACTAAAATCAACTTCTAACAAACTTAAACAGAACAAGAGCTTCAAGCTCATTTTCTAAATAACTATTATAATGAGCTGCAGCCAATCCTTCAACACCACTTCCATTAGAAACTCTTCGGTTAGCTCGGTTAGGGAGGCTTTCAACTAGAGTTAAGGAAAATCATTGCAAAGAACAAAATACTAAAACACTTTTGTGAGGGCCACGAAGAATCTAGCACGAGTTTAGAGGATACAAAGAAATAACATTTATTTACAAATTAACATATATATATAATATATATATATATATATATTATATACACAACAGCAGCAACAACTTCTCTTGCTACCAAACTCCTCTCTTCCTGGTTCCAAACTGGCCAGCTCTATTTATGCAGGGAGTCTGCTAATGATTTCTCCCCCCCCCCTCATTGGGGAAGCTCATACTCCCACAGGATTGTGGGATTGTCATTAGTCCCCAGCCAATGGTAAGCAGGCAGGTTATAACATCCCCCAAAGTCCAAGGAATCCACCGAAGACCCTGGCGAAGGAGGGCGTTGGACTCGTTTTGCCGCAGGACGGACACCATTTGCACAAGGCGCTGGATCAGGCGGCTTGTAACGAGATGGAGACCGGCGCTTCCGTGATGAACGACGTAACGGTTGTACATCCAGGGGCCGTCGGCCCGAGCATTCCCCCTCTGAGTTGTCTTGTGTCTCCATCTCGGAGTCAGAGTCTGCTGCCTCCGTCATCTCAGTGTCTTTATCTCCACGCGGTTCTGTCATCACCTGCGCAGGCTTTGAGTGAGGCCCAAGAGGAAGATTGTGAGGAATACTTTCCATTGTCTCTGGTCTCTGCAGCTGTAGGAATGAGTTCCTGGGGTGGGCAATCTTTGGCAGGGATAGTCTTCTGGACCGAACATGGTCTACATGTTTGCGCTGGAGACGACCCTGGGCTTGCACCTGGTAAGAAATAGGGCCCGTTTGGTGAAAGATTACGCCAGGGACCCACTGGGCGCCACCAGCAAAATTCCGAACGAACACTGGGTCACCGGGCGTAAACTGCCGAATCGGCCGATGCCGAGAAAAACCATGTCCCTGCCGTTCTTGTGTGCGGTGTACTTCTGCGCCAATGTCCGGGAAAACTATGCTAAGGCGGGTGCGAAGTCTCCGGCCCATTAGGAGTTCTGTGGGAGCTACCCCAGTCACCGCATGGGGGGTGGTCTTATATGCAAACAAAAACCGAGCCAGTCTCGTGTCCATCGACCCGGAAGACTGCTTCTTTAGGCCTCGTTTGAATGTCTGCACTGCGCGCTCCGCCAACCCATTTGAAGCCTGGGTGGTAAGGGGCAGTGCGGATATGGTGCATGCCGTTCATCTTCATGAACCTTGCAAACTCCTCACTTGTGAACAGAGTGTCATTGTCCATGACCAGCACCTCGGGGAAGCCATGCGTACTGAAAGACAAACGCATCTTCTCGATTGTTGCGCAGGACGTGTTGCCTCCCATCTTATGCACCTCTAACCATTTAGACTGGGCGTCGATTAATAGTAGGAACATGGATCCTTGAAAAGGGCTGGCGAAATCCACCTGCAAGTGCGCCCAAGGCCGCCCTGGCCATTCCCAGTGATGTAGGGGCGTGGCCGGCGGAAGCTTCTGATGCTCCTGGCAAATGGAGCAGTTTTGGGCCACCTTCTCAAAGTCGGTGTCGAGGCCTGGCCACCAGACATAACTCCGGGCCAACATTTTCATTTTGGTCACACCTGGATGCCCTTTGTGCAAGTCTCTCAGTATCAGCTCCTGTGTTTTTTCCGGGACAATCACACGCGTCCCCCACAAAAGGATACCGTCTTCCACGCTAAATTCTGACAGCTTGGAGGAAAATGCCCGCAACTCGCCTGGGAGCTGTCTATGCAGCCCTCCATACAGGACTATGTGCCGAACCTTTGACAGGACTGGCTCCGTCTGGGTCCACTCACGGATCTGTGATGCCATGACAGGCAAGGTGTCCATAAAATTTAGGGTTGCAACCACCTCACCAGTCGTGGGGGTCGACATGGGGCCGGTCGATAAAGGCAATCGGCTCAGTGCGTCGGCATTCCCTATCTGGGTTCCTGGTTTGTGTTCCAAAGAATACTCGGAGGCAGCGAGCAACAAAGCCCAGCACTGGATCCATGCGGAAGCAATGGGCGGTATTGGTTTATCCTCTCTGAAAAGTCCCAGAAGAGGCTTATGATCAGTCACGATAGTGAAGTGGCGGCCATACACGTACTGGTGGAAGCGTTTCACCACAAAGACTACTGCCAGGCCCTCCTTCACGATCTGCGCGTACATTTTTTCCGCTGCAGTCAATGTGCGGGAGGCAAAAGCTATCGGCCGCTTGGCCCCGTTCTCCATCGTGTGGGACAGGACGGCCCCAAAACCATACGGGAATGCATCACATGTGACGAGCAAAGGCTTTCCAGGATCATAGTGGGTTAGTAACCCAGAAGACGACAATTGTTGTTTTACCCTCCTGAATGCGGTTTCTTGCTGCTGATCCCAAACCCAGGTGTGATTCTTCTTTAGCAGAAGGTGCAACGGGGCCAGCGTAGTTGCCAGATTTGGGAGGAACTTTCCGTAATAGTTTACGAGGCCGAGAAACGAACGAAGATGTGAAGTGTCAGTCGGGGAGGGGGCCTGTTGAATCGCGCGCACCTTCTCTGCGACGGGGTGCAAACCTTCGCGGTCCACCCGATAACCCAGGTAGACTACTTCTTTCGCCTGAAAAATGCACTTTGTGCGACGTAAACCCACTCCAGCCTCCGAAAAGCGTCTAAGGACAGCCTCAAAATGTTCTAAATGTTCCTGCTCCGACGTCCCTGTGATCAAAACATCATCTAAGTAAACAGCAACACGCGGTAAACCTCTCAAAATGCCCTCCATAACGCATCAAAAAATAGCGCAGGCAGAGGATACTCCAAAGGGCAAACGTGTATATTCATACAGGCCCCGGTGTGTATTAATTGTTACATATGGCCGGGAGGCAGGGTCCAGCTCCAACTGTAGGTAGGCGTGACTCATATCCAATTTTGTGAACGAGAGTCCGCCTGCAAGCTTCGTGTAGAGATCTTCTATGCGAGGCATTGGGAATCGGTCGAGTCGGGAAGCCGTATTCACTGTAAGTTTATAGTCGGCGCACAAGCGAACTGTGGCATCTGGCTTCATTACAGGTACAATTGGTGCTGCCCAGTCAGCGAAACGGATGGGCCTGATAATACCCAAAGTCTCCAAACGAGTGAGCTCCCCTTCTACCTTCTCGAGCAAGGCGTAAGGCATCGGGCTCGCTCGGAAATAGCGCGGCGTGGCTCCTGGTTCGACTTGCATACGGGCTACAGCCCCTTTTATTTTCCCCAAACCGGGCTGGAATACATCTGGGTATCGTCCTAGCACCTCAGTCATCCCTCCAGAAACAGTTTGGAGGATGTGCTGCCATTGCAACTGCAAATAGCACAACCAGTCCCGACCCAACACTCTGGGCCCATGGCCGCGCACCACTATAAGTGGGAAACACCCCTCCTGGCATCCATAAACAACAGGGGTCATCGTAGTTCCTGCAATGTCCAATGGTTTCGCCGTGTAGGTGGCCAACCTAACCGATGTGTCAGTTAATGTAAGGGTCTGTATACCCTACTTGATGCGGTCGAATGTCCTCTGGGCGATCACGGAGACCGCTGCGCCAGTGTCCAACTCCATCTCAAGCGGGTGACCATTGACCCGTATTGTCACTTTAATGGGGGCCACACGGGGAGCTGCCACACAATGCAGCTGCAGGCAGTTATCCTCCGTCTCCACGTCCTCGGGAGTAGTCGCCGCAGGTTCATCCAAATGAAAGGTACGGCCCCTCGGCTGGCCCCAGTTTCGGTCGGAATGATGGCACCTCTGGCGCCCACAGGACACGGACCCGGGGGGGGGGGGGGGGGGGGGGGCGGAATCGCGACACGCCGGTCGGTGGGCCCACCACGGCGATTCTCCGGCCCATGATGGGCCGAGGTCCCGCCGCTGACAGGCCTTTCCCGCCGGCGTGGTTTAAACCACGTCTGGTACCGGCGGGATTGGCGCTGCGGGCTGGCTCCGGGGTCCTGGGGGGATGGGGACGCAGGGCGATCTGACCCCAGGGGGTGTCCACACGGTGGCCTGGCCTGCGAGCGGGGCCCACTGATTGGCGGGCGGGCCTGTGCCGTGGGGTCATTCCTTTTCTTCTGCCCCCGCCATGGCCTTCACCATGGCAGGGGCGGAAGAGACCTCCTCCCATGCGCATGCGCCGGTATGACGTCAGCAGCCGCTGGCACAAGAGCGAAAGTCTTTCGGCCCCGGCTGGAGGGGCGCGGGCCTAGTACCTTTGGGGAGGTCCGATGCCGGAGTGTTCACGCCACTCCGTCCCACCGGGACCCCCGCCCCGCCCGGTAGGGGAGAATCCCGGCCCAGATCTTGGTTTAACATCTCATTCAAAAGAGGGTGCCCCTGACAGTGTAGCAGTCCCTCAGCTCTTCACTGAAGTGGCACCTTAGACCTAGTGTTCGAATTGCTGAAGCTCCGACTCTGTGGTAATGTAAAACTTGCAGCTCATTCAATACTCAGAAACAACTGAGAACAGTGACCTGAACAGAATTAATTCTCAACATGAAGAAAATCGGCGTGTTGGTTCTCGTAGGATTTCCAGAGAATCAAGACTGGTTGGAACGTGAGAAAACAAGCATCCTTCACAACCCAAAAGACCGGTTAGTCTACATGAGTGATCTGTCTGGTCCACATGCCTTCTGCCTTCTTTCTTTTCATAACCATGAGCCAAAATCAGTGACTTAATTCCAAGGAAACTTTAGAGAATCAGTGGAACAAGAAGTTTGAGAACTCAGTGAATGATTTGAGTTTTCTAGTTACATTGGGGAAGGAAGAAGTTTAATTCTTGTTAATAGTTCCACGATACAAACATATGAAATAGGAGCATAAATAGGCCATTCGGCCCCTCAGGCCTGCTGCACCATTTAATAAGTTCAGAACTGATCTGTTTGTGTTGAGTTCCACATTCCCACTTACTTGCCCCCCGCCCCCGATAACCCATCATTTCCTTGTCTGACTAGGATCTATCTACCTCTGCCTGAAAAATATTCTGCGATCCCGATTCCATCTCCGTCTGAGGCAGAGAGTTCCAAAGTCGCACAACCCTCTTAGAGAAAACATTTCTCCTCATCTCTGCCCTAAAAGGGTAACTAGAGGCAACATCAGGAATAACAAAAAATGAAGTTTCAACCTGGTGAAGCTTTAACGCAGGACTACTTGTGAGCCAAACAGCATAAAGCAAATAATAGACAGAGCTAAGCAATTCCACAACAAACGCATCAGATCTAAGCTCTGCAGTCCTGTCACATCCAGCCAGGAATGGCGGTGAACAATTAAACAACTCTCTGGAGTAGGAGACTGCATAAATATCGCCAGCCTCAATGATGGAGGAGTCCATCATGTATGTGCAAAAGACAGAGCTGAGGCAGATGTCAGTCTTCAGCCAATACGATTCATTCCATGTGATATCAAGAAACGGCTGAAGGACTGGATACTGCACAAGCTAATCAATATCCGACAAAAGCATTGAAGACTTGTGCTCCATAACTTGCTGCATCCCCAGCCAAGCTGTTCCAGTACAGCTCCAACCCGGGATTTTACCTGGAAATGTGAAAAATTGCCCAGGTGTGTCCTGTATACAAGAAACGGGACAAATCCAACCCAGCCAATTATCACTTTATCAGTCTACTCTCCATCATCAGCAAAGTGATGGAAGTCATCATCAACAGCCCTGTCAAGCGGCACTTACTCAGCATTAACCTGCTCACGGACACTCAGTTTGGGTTCCGCCAGGGTCACTCAGCTCCGTGACCTCATTACAGCCTTGGTTCAAACATGGACAAAAAAGCAGAACTCGAGAGGCGAGGTGAGAATGACTGCCCTTGACTTCAAGGCAGCATTTGACTGAGTATGGCATCAAGGAGCCATCGCTAAACTGGAGTCAATGGGAATGAGGGGGAAACTCTCCGCTGCTTGGAGTCATACCCGGCACAAAGGAAGATGGTTGTGGTGGCTGGAGGTCAGCTCAGCTCCATGACATCACTGCAGGAGTTCCTCAGGGTAGTGTCCGAATCAAACATCTTCAGCTGCTTCATCAATGACCTCCCTTCCACCATAAGGTCAGAAGTGGGTATGTTTGCAGATGACTGCACAATATTCAGCACCATTCATGACCCCTCAGATCATAAAGTAGTCCATGTCCAAATGCAGCAAGACCTGGACACACGCTAGCAAGAGACAGTAGTGGCTCACACGGCTGCAGCACCTTATACTTCTGGTAGGAGGAGGGGCCATGGGTGGAGCCGTGGGCGGATTCTAGGGTGGAGCACTGTACAACCTACTCATCTCCCCCTGTGGGCAGAGCCACGCAATGACTCACAGACAGAGCCCACAAGGACACAATATCGTACAATACAATACAATACAGTGTGAGCTACATTCACCACAAAGATTACAATGAATAATGGCAATGTAGCCACTCAGGAAGCTGTACTAGTGGAAGCATTGCTCAGTACAGAGTCGGCACTTAGAAGAATAGAATTTTACAGCATATAAGGAGGCCATTCAGCCCATCATGTCTTCACCGGTTCCTGAATGAGCTACTGAGTTAGCCCCATTCCCCAGCCCTATCTCCATAGCCTGCTAAATTCATCACTTTCAAATTTATATCCAGCTCTCTTTTGAAACCTCCTATGGCATCCGCCTCTACCACTCTCCCAGGGAGCGCATTCCAAATCCCAACAACACTCTGAGTAAAGAAGTCTCTCCTCATCTATCTACTAGTTCCCTTGCTGACCATCTTCAAATTGTGACCCCCTAGTCACTGATGTACCAACTAATGGAAACAGAATATCCTTCTTTACCTTGTCAAAATTGTTCATAATTTTGAACAACTTCAATAATATCACCTCTTAATCTTCTCTGCTTTAAGGAGAACAAGCTCAATTTCTCTAATCTTTCCTGGTGTCTAAAATTCCTCATTCCTGGTATCATTCTCCTCCGCACTCATATGGTGCCCAGAACTGAACACAGTATTCCAAATGTATTCCAATTTCAGGTGAGCGGGTCAAAAAAAGTGGCAAGAGTGAAAGTGGCTTCAGCATTTCGGAGGCAAACATGACATGATCAAATTTCATCCAGTTCCCAACACTATGATTTAAGATGTGAAATGTGTGAGTCTTAATGGACAGGAAAAGAGCCTCTGTTGGATCCAGCCTGTCCCATACAATTGTCAGAATTTGGGTGGAGGCAACAGGAGTCTCGCCCTCTGACCGGCTGTGCCGCCTCCTTTCAGTAAGACCCACTGCATCTTGTGGCATCAGGCACTTAGCAGGCCAGTGGTGGGCCTTCTCACATGAGAAAGGATCCTAGGGTTAGAAGGTTCCTACCTGTCACGTGCTGCAGCCAATCAGAGGCAGGCAGCCATTCTGTGCTCAGCAGCGCTACCAGGGAGGCAATGGCTGCTGCCGGTATGACACCCTCCCGAGGCATCAGATCGATGCGGGACGCTGCACTGGAGACAGGTGATTCATGGTGGGAGGATGGGCTGGGGTGGGGAAGGGTCACGGGGAAAGGGAACGGAAGTCGGCAGCAAGAGCAGGGGGTTGGCTCTCAGTGAGCCCCAGCCCCACCTCCCAATGAGCCGGGTCCCTTGATTAGACACTAAGTGCTGTTGAACAAGGGATGCCTGTGGGAGCCTGCGAACAAACACACCAGGGTTTACTTGTTGTGCTCTCCACATGGCGAGCTGGTGGAACAAGGTCTTTAATTTATTGCGGCAGGTCAGGAAGGCCATACACGGGCCTTTGGACACTCAATTTAATTCAGGTGGAAGCATGAAACTGGTGGGAGCTCCAGCTACCACCCTCCTTCCTGATTAAATGATCACTGCCTTGAAACCTGTCATGGGAGAGGGCACAAGGTTCTGTCTGTTGTCTATCACAATATATATACTCTTCACCTCACCCAAAAATCACATGGTGTCCAGGGAGAGTGGGGAAAGAGATTTTAAAATCAAGACCAACAGGGGAGGAATAATCTGAGAAATGCCACTCTATTCATTGCTTGCAATTAAAACTAGTCCACCAGATCATTGTGGGCCTGACCTTTATAACTGAGCTTGTCTTGTTTAGGTCTCAAACTGAAATCTCTTTATTTTGCTCCATCAGCTGGAACAGGCACTTACATTAGAAAAGCTACAAGAATGGGTACTTCCGAACCTCATGGAAAAGCTGGAAGGTGATGTGGGTCTTCCCAAATTTAAACTGGGAGAAGAGCACGAGCTCCAGTTGCCTCTGTCCAATTTAGCCATGCAGGATCTATGTGATTGTTCAAGGGCCGATCTATCTGGAATGGCTGGAGCTCATGACCTATCCGTGTCCAAGGTTGTGCACAAATCTTTTGTGGAGGTGAATGAGGAAGGAACTGAAGCAGCAGCTGCTACAGGGGTATCTGTGTGACTCTATCCTACACCCCACCAGAGAGCTTCACTGCCGACCATCTCTTCCTCTTTTTCAGCAGGCACAACAAAATAAATACCATCAGTTCTTTGGTCGATACACATCTCCCTGAACAGCAAACTAAATAATGCAGCATGTAAGATCTTTAAAATAAAATGTTGAAACATTTGACCATTAAATGCAAAGGAATAATCTTGAAGCGATTAAGGACATGTCAAATGAATGTACTTGCCTTGCTAAAACTTCTGATTCACAAAAAGCAATTTACAAAGGAACATTAATTAATATTTCATAGGATTCAGTGATTATCGTCTTGGAATTTGTGAGGATAAATGAATTCAAAGATTTGATTTGTTTTGTCTTGAGCTTCATTTGCAATCTACCAAAACCCCCTTGCCTGGGTTTTAAATTTCAAAAGGAATCTTTTTGGAATAACCAGAGCTAGTTACAGCTGTAACATAACTCCCACTGCCTTGTAATCCAGTCCTCTTTAGACAAAGCCCACATCCCATTTGTCTTTTAAATTATTGTTGTACCTGTCCATTAGAGGGCGCTGTTTTAGACTATTGGTAAAAGAACAAAAGACAAAAGTAACTTTTTCCTGCAGCGAGAGGTTATGTTCTGGGCTGAATGACCCACTCCTGCTCCTATTTCCTATGTTTCTATGTTCTGGAATGCACCGTACGAAAGGGTGGTGGTTACAGATTTGATCATGGCTTTGAAAAGGTAAACAGAAAAGCAGCTGAAGGAAAAGCAAATTCCAGAGCCAGGTGGAAGGAATTGGGATGTGGGAGGAGCTAGATTGCTCCTGCAGAGGGTCAGCATGGATATGACAGTTGAAAGGCCTCCACCTTCAGTGCATTTAGACACTCGAGTCGCTTCTGGGAAATTCTTTACGTGGATTTCTCAATCTCTCTGTGTCCATCTTCTTGTAATTTAAACATTTCTCTGATCTATGTTCGGACTTAAGTGAAAGGCTTCACATTGAAACTCCACCAGGCAGTTGTTCCCACTCACTTGATCTAATGTCGCATGGCAACTTTCTGCTCTCGTCTATGCTGCTTAGTGAGTCCCCTAACTTTGTGCCATCAGAAAGCTCAGGTAAATGACTCTAATGCCCCACCAGGCCCAATCCTTGGCACTGCCACCCAGGCACCCTGGCAGTGCCAGTCCGCCACCACCAGGGTGCCCAGGTGGCACTGCCAGGGTGACAGACTAGTAGTGTCAAGGTGAGTGGATGCCAGAGTGATTGCCAGGATGCTAGGGTGCCATCCTGTCTGGTCGCCGACCACAAGGGGTCTCTCATGACTTGGGAGACCCCACAGGTGCCATTACAACTGGCCCTGTTTGTAGAAGCCAGTACCAAATGGCGCCTTGGCGAGGATTCCCAAACGGCTGTTAGGACCCGGGAGCAGGGAGAATACCACAAATGTATATTTAAATTAGCCTAATGACTCATTTAAATATACTGATTTGGATCATACCCAGCGAGGGCGCGATCCAGATGGTGACATCTCGCGAATCTCCGTTAAGTCTGGTGATGCATTTTGACCGTCGCAAATCTCACCAGAGACTTCTTGCGGGATTCAATGGCCTCTATCTTCCCGCCGATTGTCAATGCGATTTCCCGTTGTAACCACCCCATTCCGCCGGAATACCCGCTGGCGGGGCTGCGCTGTCGCTGGGAAAAGTGAATGGGAACGAGCGGAGAATTGTAGCCCATTTCTCCTGAACAAACTGATGTGGCGCTGTCTGATCAGTCCCTATCTGACAGCTTCTAAGAACTTGTGCACACATCACTTTAGTTTAATAGGACTATAATTTCCCAATTTATCTCCCACCCTTCTTAAGAATGTTCCCTCCCTTCCTGCATCACCCTGTGTTCTGCCTCCTCCTCCCTGTCTTCTCATCTTACCATCCCGCCCCTTCCCGGGTGGGGCGGTGACTCCGTGTTAAAATCCATCCCTGAGAGGTGCACACACACACACACGCACAGAATTGAACACAGTGACACCAAGTGTTGCAGCTGAAAGGTAGCAGAGCACAAGGTAAGTGTCTTTCTATCTCACCCAGGGCTTTTGCTCTCCCTGCACTATCTCCCCGCCCAGCGCTGCAAACCTTCGCTAACTTCTTCACCAATTCCCCTCTCAGCCACTCCGAGAAACAGCAGCCCCGTCATTCCTTCATGGACAAAGTCTCCTTTCTCCCAGTGGACTGTCAGTTAACAGCTGCGGCCGCAGGCACATCCACCGGCCTCCGCTTCATCAATTCCCACCCAGATGCCCACTTGCGATGTCAAACCATCAAATCTGCCAGCAAAAGTCAAACTGAGGCGTGGCCATGTTATTGGGAGGTAATGTCTGCAGTGTGGCTGCATCTGGCCAAACTTGTCCACTGCAAAGAGAGACAAGCACACAGCAAAAAGGTCACCATTTATCAAATCCTACCCCAGCTGCAAAGGTTGCCAATGAATAAATTGCTGGGAAAGTTTGCTATTCCCTCCCCCCCCCCCCCAACCCCCCCAAATGCTGCAATAGTTCCGAGAGGGTAGTTGTGACGAGGTTCTCGCTGTGTTGTGAGGGAGTGGGTGAAGGGTCAGTGGTTGTTGTCCATGTTCAGGAAAAAGCAATTTAATTTGTCTGACTATTATGTTGATTTAAAAGCTGTTTTTTCCCTCTTTATTCGTTCATGGGATGTGGGACAGCATTTATTTGCTGAGGGCATTTAAGAGTCAGCCACTTTGCTGTGAACCAGATGGGTTTTTACAACAACGGTTTCACTGAAATTTTAATTTCAGATTTTTATCAAATTCATATTTCACCAACTGTCCTGGTGGGACTTGAACCCAGGTCCCCAGAGCATTACCCTGGGTTGCTGGATTGCTAGTCCAGTGCCAATACCACTACGCCACAGCCTCCCCTGCAAAATGTGCTTCGTGACAAGAAGACTTTGCCTCAAGTATTCAGCATTTGACCAAGGTTACTTCAGCAACCTCATCTTCGGCATGTAAAGAATAAGCTCATTTCTATCTTCAGTTGCAAATCCTGGTGATTCATTAACTTTGTTGAGAAACTTATTGTACTAAAATTCCTTTGGACATCTGTTTTTTATATTTATTTTCCTTGCAGTTTGGAACAATGGAGAACCTGAGCAAAGCAAATTGCCGTTTCACTCTTGACCTGTTCAGAAAGCTGATTGAGAAAAACGAAGCCGGCAACATCTTTTTTTCTCCATTCAGTATCTCCACCGCATTGGCCATGGTTTACCTTGGCGCAGGAAATAACACTGCATCTGAAATGGCAAAGGTATGCGTATAATTACCCTGAATAAGAGATGTGGCTGAAATATTCTTTTAAGCGTTTTATCCATGCATTTTTTTTATCCGCCCTTCCTTTCGCCAAGTTGAGTAGCTGAAGCCAGAAACGAGGAGCAAACCTTCACACAATTAGAATATCCTCAGTTCAATGCTTCGTCTGCAGATAGGTAACTGACCCAAATTAAATTCGTAATGTTCTGGAGGTGACAATCCACCAGGGTCCCTGCCCTGTAATCCCTGTTCAGTGACCCTCTACTATGAGTGTGCGGATGTGGCCGAGAGCAGTGTTGATATTAACTGATGCGCCCAAGTGGTTCAATAAACTATTGACACTCAACCTCCAGGATTAGACCTACGGTTTCTTAGGTGTGATTCTGGAAGGTGACCAGCGTGTGCAGAATGATATCCGAGCGCAGAATATATGCCCGGGGGGTGGGGGCAAAGAAAGCTAGTGGAAAACAAAATGCCGGAAAAAAGCGAAGCTGATTATAACATTTTTGCTCCTTTTTCAATTCACTGCCTGATGTTTGTTTTCCGCATTTATTCTATATACAGGCACTCCATTTTGATCAAGTTGGAGATGTCAATTCTGGATTTGAGAAAATGCTACGAGCGATTAATCGAGCTGGTGTCTCGTATCTGCTGAAAGTGGCCAATCGACTATATGGGGAGAAGAGCTTCAACTTCCTAGAAGTAAGTGGTGGGTGGGTTTCTGTTCCCAGCTTCTTCCAGTGCCCAGGAGCCAAGCTGGATGACACATCTCAATTATATTGTTCTTGACTCCTCCCACTAATCCCCTCAAAGGACAGAGCTGACCCCTTGACCCTATTGTCAATGTTTGGACATTGCTGATTTGGACGATACTACAATTCTGGTGATCCACGAATCATTTTTAAAGCAGATCTTCAAAGGTTTCCCAACTGGACAGTATAACTAATTTTCCCTATGCTCACTGTTTAGGAATTCTGCAAATCCACTAGGAAATTCTATGGAGCAGAGATGTTACCAGTTGATTTCCAAACTGCTGCAGATAAAACAAGAAAGGAGATCAACAAATGGGTGGCGGATCAGACTGAGGGTATGTTGTCCTCCAGATTTAATCATTTTCAAGCTGAGGGTGAAGCAAGAATCATTATTTTTAATTTCAAAGGAAGTATAAAACTTTGTACCAATAACTTGATCGGTATATTTTTAAAAATCTAATAAAGAAGGTTGAGAAGGTTTTATTAATTCACTACTCCCAGCCACAGCAGTGGGAATATTTGAATGTATTATATAGAATGAAACTTTCCCAAAACTTATCAACAGTCAGATTAGCAGTGTTTCAATGTGCTATTCGGTGTATTATTGTAACTTACCCAATGAGAAATTGAATTCAGTTGAACAATGAGACCTCCATTGTGCAGGTCAAGTACACAGTTGAGTGTACACTGATTTCACCCAAACATTGGAACGTTGTGCATGTACAGTAACACACGTGTGTATATACTGTGGTGCCTAAATGTTGGCCTTCTTGTGCACGCTGCACTCATTGTTACAGAAAGTGAATGTAATTGAATTCTGAAGACATTGACCTAATTGCCCCAAACTCGTGCAGAGACAACAGTCTAACTATGGGACAGGGCTGAATTTCAGTGAAACAAATTGCAGACATTTTACTCCACACTCAAATTTAATTTGTTATCACTGCTTGTAAATATTCTCCACTTCAATCGATTTTTTGTAACTATTGAAAGATCAACAATAAATGGTATTGTAAGAACTATAGGGATATGGAACACAGGAAAATACCCCGACAGACCATCTGGTTAGTGCTGTCATTTGGTACTTGTTGGTAACTTGGGGATTTCCGAGGTTTTTTATGATAGCGCTTTAAAAAATAGTTCAGAATAATTGGTTAATGATTAGTAACACAAACTATCCCCTAACTGTGTTATGGCAAATGAAGATTAATGTACCTATTCATTTTCTTTATTTATCGAAAGCCAAGTCCCGAAGCCAAGCAGTTTCTTCTGGTTCTGTTGTCTTGAGTGTGGATAGGCCTCCGCTGAGTCTGTGGATTGCACATTCTTCTCTGATGTGGTGCATAGTTTGTTCTCTCCCACAGGCACATCGGGCACTGGCACCAATGCCCCATGTGTAAAGGTTGGCCAAGCAGGGGTGGTGGCCGGTCCTGAACCTGTTAAGTGTGGGTCACTCGTTCCTGGGAAGGTTGAAACCAGGCAGCAGTTGGGTTGGGCTTGAGACCAGGGACTTGTTTGGCCTGTCCTCCGAACCTCAGCACTCGCACTCTCATACTCGTTTGGTCAAGATCATCACAAACACTTGCCACACATCACACAACACACACACACACCACACACACTGTCCTGGAAAACATCAATCCTCCACGTATCCGACGACTTACAACAACCCAAAAATGATAGAAAAAGTTTGCAATGCCTCCAACCTGCCATTTCATGCTGATCTATTCAACCCACCCAAGGTACGAGTCCTATCAAGAAGGCCAATTTGGAATATACATAAATGTGAATTAATGCTCTTTGGTAGGATGAATAGAAGAGTCACCGAGATCATAGAAAATAACGAATTAAATGAATGAGGGGAAAGAGGGAATAGATCTAGGGATACAGGTGAACACATCACTAAAGTCAGGCTAGCAAAACAACTCAAAACACCAACTGTGCATTGGGATTAATTCTGTGATATGGAATTCACAAGTCAAGTTATGTTCAGGATCCTATCAGGCCCCACAAGATGACTGTGCACAGTTCTGCTCTCCATATTCTCGAACCAATGTAGGAGCACTGGAGAAATGCAAAGAGAAGGCTGACAAGGATGGGACCTGAACTGAGAGATTAGGGTTATAGGGAAAGGTTAAACAGGTTGACACTTTCTTTGCCACACAGTTCCCTTTCTCCGAGAGGGGGTAGCATGTGGAATCCGGAAGTGGTGGAGACGAATAGCTTAGATGCTGTAAAAATGAAGCTCAATGAGTACATGGGGGAGAACGGAATATAAAGATATGCAGAAAGGCTGAGTTAAGGAGCTGAATAATATTGGTTGTTGGGGGGGGGGGTGTGGCTCGCCCCTCCCTCCAAAGCAAGGACCCAACGCACTGTGGATGGGCTGAACAAAGGCCAAATGGGCGTTCCGCTCCTCACTGGGGAGGTGGGCCTGCCCTCTGGAGCTGCTGGCCAATGGGATCGGCCTGCAGCTCCATCAGAGCCAAGAGCATGTTTGTGGCTGCTGCCGATACCAGAAGAAGTGGAGTAAGAAGACCCATAGATCCCTGAAGCCAGCCGGTCTGGGGACTTGTCGCAGAGTGTTTTGGCATGCCAGGGAAGGGGGCGGGGTAGGGTGGGCTGTGTTTATGGCTTTGGTGGAGGGGGCGTGAATGTTGGTTAGGAGAGAAGGGTGGGTCAATATTGAGTGGATTGCAACAGGTGGCTCCTGAAGATTGACCCTCTCTCTTTTCCTTCTTGCCCTTTGAGGAATGTAGTTAAGAAATCAGGCTTCCCGATCCCACCTTAGTTTACGCTAAATATTTTATGGTGTGGACAGCATATTATCAGGTTCAATTGGCCTGGTAACAAGCCTAATTGGCATTTGATTACCTATTTAAAAATAGCTGCACGTGCGATGAGCCTAGGGGTGGGTGGAGAGTTTTGAGGTTGCCACCTAACCTATTTTATGTGCCCCCCATCTCCATTGGATACATGCCCGGAAGGGGCCTGTAGATGCAGCTCAAGAGGGATGAAATTGGAAGAGAGAATCTTGTGGATTATAAACTCCAGCACAGTCCATTTAGGGTGAATGTCTATTTCTGTGCTGCATGTCTATGGAAGTCAATAGACTAATTTAACTTGGTTATTAATCTGTTAGAAAAATTCATAGATTTGTAGACATTTAATGCACATATGCAGGTCATTGAAATGAGTGTGTTTAATTGATGCCCTGCAGGAAAACCTCCTTTTTTAGTCATCTTTTTATTTAAAGACACACATCAAAATATTTGGGAACTGTTAATTTTGATATTTTTTCTCTCTCTCTCCTTTTGACATTTTAAATTTACAAAAATAAATGAAGGGAGGTTGAACCTTTCCTCATTCTTTGTGCTGTTAATGTGGATTATGTCAATGTGCTGAATCTATTTCTATTCAGGTAAGATCCAAGACTTGCTGGCTCAAGGCTCACTGGGCAGAGATACCAGACTCGTGGTGGTGAATGCCATCTATTTCAAAGGAAGCTGGGATTTAAAGTTTGATGTGAAATGTACAACGCAGATGCCGTTCAGACTGAATAAGGTATCCTAAACAAAGTACCAGCACTGAATCATTTATTTTCTAATGGGGGGTGGAGGGGGGGGGGGGGGGGCGGGGGTGGGAGCAGGGGAGTGGTAGGAGGGTGGAGACTTAAAGGATTAGAATTGTGGGGTGTTGGGAAAACAGTAAACTGGTAAAAGTGGTGGGACAAACCCAGACGTGGAGGTCCAGCGCTCCCCCATTTGAAAAATGAAAAAATGAAAAGCGCTTACTGTCACGAGTAGGCTTCGATGAAGTTACTGTGAAAAGCCCCTAGTCGCCACATTCCAGCGCCTGTCCGGGGAGGCTGGTACGGGAATCGAACCGTGCTGCTGGCCTGCTTGGTCTGCTTTAAAAGCCAGCGATTTAGCGGAGTGAGCTAAACCAGCCCCATTTCCATCCGATCCTATTTTCACTGGCAAGGGGAAGGAGTATAAAGAATGATTCTGCTCAACCATTTGGACATCTTGCTGAATAAAAACAGATCTCATTATTTCTGTTCCCAGCGCCTTCACCCATGGTGTGGGAGTCACATATTTCTGGTGGAAACATAAACGCGATTGCAGGATGGATAAGGTCTGCTTCAGTGTCATGATCTGAATTAATTCAAATCCCAAAGCATTAAAAATGAAAAAGAACTAAGCTGCCACTGTCAGTTCGAGTTAAAAAAAACACAAACTGCTGGAGTGCACTGATTGGCAGGCCATCTGGTGTAGCTTAGGAAAAACATTACCATTTGTTCCTGCAGTTGTAATAGACTTAATTGTTGTTACTTTCCAAGGACTGCTATTACAGATGACCCCATTATGGATGTTTAGCTGTGTTTCAAAATGTCCAACACCACTTAAATAAGCGGCTAGGTTATTCACATTTTAGTTGACATTTTGAGAGGCTATTAAAAGATTAGCTGTTATTGTTTATCTTTATAACGGTTGATCACTTTAGGGGAATTACAATCTTTGAATGGATTACATAAATGAGTGCTCTCTTAGAATGTCACCCCCACAACCCAAAAGATGTGCAGGTTAGGTGGATTGACCACTCTAAATTGCCCCTTAATTGGAAAAATATATATAATTGGGTACTCTAAATTATAAAAAAATAATAACACTGCGCCAAAGTCTCGGAAAGCTGAGGTGGGCCTTTTGGCCAGCCCGCCAGGGTACTAGCCCGCCTCCATGGCCCCTTCCAAACTGCTTCCAGACATGGCAGACCTGACCCCATGTGTGTAACAGGACCTTTTTATATAGAGGCATGACTGCCCAGTCGGGAAATTTCCCAACTTAGGCTCCCCAGCTCAATAGCAAACATCCAGCCCAGCGAGACAATTATGGTATGTTCTATCCACACTACTAATGTTGCTACTTATATTTAGCAGTGAATCCGGACAATTATCATAGTTTCTTTAGAAAGAGTTTTATGCACATTTACAACAAAGTGCTTCTTTCGCAGATTACTGACTGACCTGTGCTGGTTCTGATATTTTGATCTTGTGACTAATTTTGTTTTTTTTTGAGTAATTGAGTTGTATCCTTCAATGCATTATTTCAAATAAACTAAATAACAAAACACCTTAAATGTTGCTGTTCACAGATTGAAAGCAAGCCAGTGATGATGATGCAGCAAGAGAAAAAATTATTTTTCTGTTCCGTTCCTGAAATTAAAATTCAGGTTCTTGAGCTTCCCTATGTTGATAATGAATTAAGCATGATTATCTTATTACCAGATGACATCATGGATGATTCCACTGGTCTCAAGCAGGTACCGTGTCTTTTCATCATTTAAACTGTTGACATGCTTTACATGGAGTCTGAGATCTCGCACACAGATGTAGGACCTCTTACTCTGCGGGCTGTATGAAGCTTCACTACCCTTTGAATTTACAACAGTTCGAAGATTTTCTGAGCAATGCAAAGTATTTATAGAGCAGCTGAATAATTTATCTTGAAGACCCACTGCTTAAAGAGATGTGTTTCACAGCTCGATGCTGGAAGGGTGTTTAGGAAATTGCCTTTAGCTTCAGGGCCGGCTCAAGGCACCGGCAACTCGGGCAGTCGCCCGGGGCGCCATGTGCTAGGGGGCGCCAGACTCGGGTCCCGCGCATGCGCAGTTGGGCCGGTGCCAACCAGCGCATGCGCGGTGGCCGCCCTCCCCCGCTGTGGCCGCCCTCCCCCGCTGTGGCCGCCCTTCCCCGCTGTGGCCGCCCTCCCCCAGGGGAATGGGACAGTTCAGCGCCGACAGTTCAGCGCCGACGTTTCAGCGCTGCCGTTTCAGCGCCTGGACTTTTCAGCGTCAAAAATTTCAGCGCTGCCGTTTCAGCGCCAAAAATTTCAGCTGGCCAGCACTCATTCATTCACAGGTCACTTTACAAGCGCAACGAGATTAACAGGGGAGCCAAAAAGCTGCAGTGCAAAGGTGGTGACACAGGTATACTTAGTTATAACACTTAGTTATTTGGCCTTTTTTTGGAGTTTTATTACTGTGTGCAGAACCCAGATACAGAAGCCTCACCCCCAAGGTCTGCTTAAATGTCATGTCTGAAGCTTTTAAAATTTGCTTATCTTTAAACATGGGGATAAAAATCCCATGCTCTTTAAACATGGGGGAGAAAAAGCTGAAACTGTCAGTGAGAGTTTTGAAAAACCCTCCGTTGAACTACATGTCATCTGGTGTAGGTTAGAAAACAATTTACCATCTGCTCATGCGGTTTCAATAATCAATAATCAACTATCACTCCCCCCAAGGACTATTATTATGACTGCATCCCGCTCCTTTCATTCTTTTCGTCTCTCTTGAGGGTGTTATTTCTAATCATGGTGCACTCTGTTGGGCGGGTTAGTTTCCCGGGGTCCCCCTGGCTGGGGCTGGAGTGATTATCCTTTTCCTCTTAATATGAATGGGGACAGTACATTTTCCCTGCTGGGACGGGAGAGGTTTGGATTTGGATGGGGTGCAGGTCCAATGATATGGCCAGTATCCTGTTGTCCCTGGGTACTTGGAATGTTCCTTCTGGAGGATGCTTATGAGGGGCAGTTCCCCAAGGTCTTGTTTTTCCTGCTGTATGATTTTTTTTTCTGGTGCTGAAATGTCCTGTCGCTGAAACGGCAGCGCTGAAACGTACCGCACCCCTCCCCCAGGCCCCCCCCGGTCCGCTCCTCCCCCCCCCCCCCCCTGTCCGCTCCTCCCCCCCCCCCGGCCGCTCCTCCCCCCCCCGCGGGTCTCTTCCCCCCCCCCCCCGGCGGGTCTCTTCCCCCCCCCGCGGGTCTCTTCCCCCCCCCCCCCGTGGGTCTCTTCCCCCCCCCCCCCCCCCCGCGGGTCTCTTCCCCCCCCCCCCCCGCGGGTCCCTCCTCTCCCCCCCCCCCCCGCGGGTACCTCCTCTCCCCCCCCCCCCCCGCGGGTCCCTCCTCACCCCCCCCCCCCCGCGGGTCTCTCCCCCCCCCCCCCGCGGGTCCGCCGCCCCCCCTCCCAGGCCCCGCCCCCCTCCCCAAGGGCGCCGAAGTTCAGCTTGCCCGGGGCGCCAGCAATCCAAGGGCCGGCGCTGTTTAGCTTCCCACCACAAACTGCATTCCCTAGATACTGGCCGGGATCGTCTGGCCCTTCCCAACAGAGGCATCCCCTGGGGGGCTGGAAAACCCCAGCTACCAACTCCATCCCTCTCTCTGGCAATTGTCTCAGGCTGAACCAGACTACTGGCATGAACCAGACTCTTGGCATGAACCAGGCTCCTGTCGTGCCCTGGCATCAAAAGATGACCTTCCAACCACAATTCTGTGTCATTACTAAGTTTTTCCCACCTCTGTAACATTGCCCAAGCCTCCCCACCAAAGCTCATCTTCTGCTGAAACCCTTATTTATTCCTTTACTACCTCTGGACTTGCCTATTCCAATGAACTCTTGGCTGGTCATCCACATTCTACCAACGTTAAGTCTGTTCAAGGCTGACGTAGACAGATGTTTAATCAATAAGGGAATCAAGGGTTATGGGGATAAGGTGGGAAAGTAGAGTAGAGGATTATATCAGATCGGCCACGATCTCATTGAATGGTGGAGCAGACAGGATGGGCCGAATGGCCTACTTCAGCTCCTGCGTCTTATGGACCCCGCTAACTTCAGGTGATCTAAAATTCTGGTGCCTGCATCATAACTCACACCAAATCCCAGCCCCATGCCCGTTCTGGCTGACCTATCGGCTTTGTGCTCAATGACCGTCACCCCGAGCTCACTGACCTGTCGACCCTGAGCTCACTGACCTGTCACCCCCGTGCTCACTGACCTGTCACCCAGAGCTCACTGAAATGTCACCCCAAGCTCACTGACCTATCATCCAGAGCTCACTGACCTGTCACCCCCGAGCTCACTGACCTGTCACCCGGTGCTCACTGACCTGTCACCCCCGAGCTCACTGACCTGTCACCCGGTGCTCACTGACCTGTCACCCCGAGCGCACTGACCTGTCGACCCCCGAGCTCACTGACCTGTCACCCCGAGCTCACTGACCTGTCACCCCCAAGTTCACTGACCTGTCACCCAGAGCTCACTGACCAGTCACCCCGAGCTCACTGACTTGTCGACCCTGAGCTCACTGACCTCTCACCCTAGCTCACTGACCTGTCACCCCGAGCTCACTGACCTGTCACCCGAAGCTCACTCACCTGTCACCCCCGTGCTCACTGACCTGTCACCCAGAGCTCACTGACCTGTCACCCAGAGCTCACTGACCTGTAACCCCAAGCTCGCTGACCTGTCACCCCCGTGCTCACTGACCTGTCACCCAAAGCTCACTGACCTGTCACCCCGAGCTCACTGACCTGTCACCCCAAGCTCACTCACCTGTCACCCCCGTGCTCACTGACCTGTCACCCAGAGCTCACTGACCTGTCACCCAGAGCTCACTGACCTGTCACCCCAAGCTCACTGACCTATCATCCAGAGCTCACTGACCTGTCACCCCCGTGCTCACTGACCTGTCACCCCGTGCTCACTGACCAGTCACCCCGAGCGCACTGACCTGTCGACCCCCAAGCTCACTGACCTGTCGGCCCAAGCTCACTGACCTGTCACCCCCAAGCTCACTGACCTGTCACCCAGAGCTCACTGACCTGTCACCCCCGTGCTCACTGACCTGTCACCCCAAGCTCACTGACCAGTCACCCCGAGCTCACTGACTTGTCGACCCTGAGCTCACTGACCTCTCACCCTAGCTCACTGACCTTGCGTCCCCGAGCTCACTGACATGTCACCCCGAGCTCACTGACCTGTCACCCCGAGCTCACTGACCTGTCACCCCAAGCTCACTGACCTGTTGACCCCGAGCTCACTGACCTGTCACCCCGAGCTCACTGACCTGTTGACCCCGTGCTCACTGACCTGTCAACCCGAGCTCACTGACCTGTCGACCCCGAGCTCACTGACCTGTCGACCCCGAGCTCACTGACCTCTCGACCCCGAGCTCACTGACCTGTCACCCCGTGCTCACTGACCTATCGACCCCGAACTCACTGACCTGTCACCCCGAGCTCACTGACCTGTCGACCCCATGCTCACTGACCTGTCACCCCGGGCTCACTGACCTGTAACCCCAAGCTCGCTGACCTGTCACCCCCGTGCTCACTGACCTGTCACCCAAAGCTCACTGACCTGTCACCCCCGTGCTCACTGACCTGTCACCCCGAGCTCACTGACCTGTCGACCCCAATCTCACTGACCTGTCATCCCGAGATCACTGACCTCTCGCCCCGAGCTCACTGACCTGTCGAGCCCGAGCTCACTGACCTGTCACCCCGAGCTCACTGACCTGTCGGCCCCGAACTCAGTGCCCTGTCGACCCCCGTGCTCACTGACCTGTCACCCCGAGCTCACTGACCTGTCGGCCCCAAGCTCACTGACCTGTCACCCTGAGCTCACTGACCTGTCGACCCCGAGCTCACTGACCTGTCACCCCGAGCTCACTGACCTGTCGACCCCCGTGCTCACTGACCTGTCACCCTGAGCTCACTGACCTGTCAACCCCGAGCTCACTGACCTGTCACCCCGAGCTCACTGACCTGTCGACCCCGTGCTCACTGACCTGTCACCCCGAGCTCACTGACCTGTCACCCCGAGCTCACTGACCTGTCACCCTGAGCTCACTGACCTCTCGGCCCCAAGCTCACCGACCTGTCGACCCCGTGCTCACTGACCTGTCACCCCAAGCTCACTGACCTGTCACCCGAACTCGCTGACCTGTCACCCCGCGCTCACTGACCTGTCGGCCCCGAGCTCACTGACCTGTCGACCCCGAGCACACTGACCTGTCACCCCGAGCTCACTGACCTGTCACCCCAAGCTCACTGACCTGTTGACCCCGAGCTCACTGACCTGTCACCCCAAGCTCACTGACCTGTTGACCCCGTGCTCACTGACCTGTCAACCCGAGCTCACTGACCTGTCGACCCCGAGCTCACTGACCTGTCGACCCCGAGCTCACTGACCTCTCGACCCCGAGCTCACTGACCTGTCACCCCGTGCTCACTGACCTATTGACCCCGAACTCACTGACCTGTCACCCCGAGCTCACTGACCTGTCGACCCCATGCTCACTGACCTGTCACCCCGGGCTCACTGACCTGTAACCCCAAGCTCGCTGACCTGTCACCCCCGTGCTCACTGACATGTCACCCAAAGCTCACTGACCTGTCACCCCCGTGCTCACTGACCTGTCACCCCGAGCTCACTGACCTGTCGACCCCGATCTCACTGACCTGTCATCCCGAGATCACTGACCTCTCGCCCCGAGCTCACTGACCTGTCGAGCCCGAGCTCACTGACCTGTCATCCCGAGATCACTGACCTCTCGCCCCGAGCTCACTGACCTGTCGAGCCCGAGCTCACTGACCTGTCACCCCGAGCTCACTGACCTGTCACCCCGTGCTCACTGACCTGTCGGCCCCAAGCTCACTGACCTGTCACCCTGAGCTCACTGACCTGTCGACCCCGAGCTCACTGACCTGTCACCCCGAGCTCACTGACCTGTCGACCCCCGTGCTCACTGACCTGTCACCCTGAGCTCAATGACCTGTCAACCCCGAGCTCACTGACCTGTCACCCCGAGCTCACTGACCTGTCGACCCCGTGCTCACTGACCTGTCACCCCGAGCTCACTGACCTGTCACTCTGAGCTCACTGACCTGTCACCCCAAACTCGGTGACCTGTCGACCCCGATCTCACTGACCTCTCACCCCGCGCTCACTGACCTGTCGACCCCGAGCTCACTGACATCTCGCCCCGAGCTTACTGACCTGTCGACCCGAGCTCACTGACCTGTCGACCCCGAGCTCACTGACCTGTTGACCCCCGAGCTCACTGACCTGTCGACCCGAGCTTACTGACCTGTCGACCCCGAGCTCACTGACCTGTCGACCCCGAGCTCACTGACCTGTCACCCCGAGCTCAGTGCCCTGTCGACCCCCGAGCTCACTGACCTGTCACCCCGAGCTCACTGACCTGTTGAACCCGAGCTCACTGACCTGTCACCCCGAGCTCACTGACCTGTCACCCCGAGCTCACTGACCTGTCGAGCCCGAGCTCACTGACCTGTCACCCCGAGCTCACTGACCTGTCGAACCCGGGCTCACTGACCTGTCACCTCGAGCTCACTGAATTGTTGACCCCCAAGCTCACTGACCTGTCAGCCTCAAAGCTCACTAACCCATTTCTTTTTTCCAAATTAAGGGGCAATTTACCATGGCCAATCCACCCAGGCTGCACGTCTTTGAGTTGTGGGGGTGCGACCCATGCAGACACGGGAGAATGTGCAAACTCCACATGGACAGTGACCCGGAATTGGGATCAACCTGGATCCTCACGCTGTGAGGCAGCAGTGCTAATCATTGCGCCACCGTACCACCCTGTCTCACTGGCGTCACCTCTCCCGAACTCTGCAATCTCCTCCAGCCCAACAACACTCCACACTATCTGCTCCCATCTAATTCTGGCCTTCTAACCATCCTGATTTGAATTGCTGAGCTATTTGATAGCTGTGCCTGCAGCTGCCCAGGCCCTAAGCTCTGAAATTCCTCCCTAAACCTATCTGCCTCTCCACCTCTTTTACTTCCTTCATAGTACGTAGAACAGTACAGCGCAGAACAGGCCTCTCGGCCCTCGATGTTGTGCCGAGCCTTGTCCAAAACCAAGATCAAGCTATCCCACTCCCTGGCATTCTGGTGTGCTCCATGTGCCTCTCCAAGAACCGCTTGAAAGTTTCTAAAGTGTTCCTAAATTCCACACTCTAACCACTCTCTGAGTAAAGAACCTACCTCGGAAATCCCCCCGATATCTCCCACCCTGAATCTTATAGTTATGCCCCCTTGTAACAGCTACATCCGCCCGAAGAAATAGTCTCTGAACGTCCACTCTATCTATCCCCCTCATCATCTTATAAACCTCTATTAAGTCGCCTCTCATCCTCCTCCGCTCCAAAGAGAAAAGCCCTAGCTCCCTCAATCTTTCCTCATCAGACCTACCCTCCAAACCAGGCAGCATCCTGGTAAATCTCTTCTGCACTCTTTCCAATGCTTCCACATCCTTTAGGCACTCCTTAAAATCTATCTCTTTGACCAAGCTTTTGCTCATGTTTCCTAATATTGCCTTATGTCGTTATCAGTCACATTTTGATTGGTAACGTTTCTGTGGTGGGTTGAAAGGTGCTACATAAATACAAGATGCTGTTGTTACCCATAAATCACAGGTGTCCTCCGCCATTTACTGGGAAATCCCTACTGATGTGTTGGCCTATTTTGTGAAAATAAAACACCACTAATGACTCCAATTTGGTGGAGCTGTGAACCAGAGAAATTTGGATTTGTTTTAATCCACAGGCCTATATTCCAGGCCCAGGCGTCTTCAGTGGCTTCATCCATGGACTTCCTCCCAGCCTTAATGTTAGGCATGTGGATGTCACTGATGACTCCACCGGAAAGTGGAGCTGAGTCCACAAAAGATCAGCCATGATCTAATTGAATGGCGGAGCAGGCTCGAGGGGCCAGATGGCCTACTCCTGCTCCTAGTTCTTATGTTCTTATGTTCTTATTTCCGACACCTCAAATACTGAAGCAGTCCATCTCCAAATGCAGCAAGACCTGGACAATATTCAGGCTTTTGTTGAAAGTGGCAGGTAACATTTACAGCACACAGGAGCCAGGCAATGACTGTCCCCAACAAACAAAATTCTAGCCATCGCTCCTTGATATTCAGGGGCATTACCAAGCTGAGTGAGTGGACAAATGCACGGCAAATGCTGTATACTATGGATAAATGTGAGGTTATCCACTTGGTCATAAAAAGAGGAAGGCAGATTATTATCTAATTGCTCTAAATTAAGAGAGGGAAATGTGCAACGAGACCTGGGTGTCCTCGTCCACCAGTCGCTGAAGGCAAGTGTGCAGGTGGTAAAGAAGGCAAATTGTCTGTTGGTCTTCATAGCGAGAGGATTTGAATAGAGGAACAGGAATGTCTTGCTGCAATTATCCAGGGACTTGGCGAGGCCACACCTGCAATATTCGCCAGAATTCTCCGGTCGTTCCAATTCACTTTTCCCGCCGGAAACACATCCCCGCCACTGGGTTTTGCGGACACGCGGGTCAGTTCCCATGGGAAATCCCATCAACAAGCGGCGGGAAGATAGAATCCCACATGCAGCCGACAAACATGCGGCTGGCGGACTGGAAGAATCCCACTTGTTTTGGTCTCCTTATTTGAGGAAGGATGTTCTTTCTATACAGGGAGTGCAGACTAATTACCAGACTAATTCCAGAGATGGCGGGACTGACATTTTAAAAAATTTAATTTAGATTACCCAATTATTTTTTCCAATTAAGGGGCAATTTAGTGTGGCCAATCCACCTACTCTGCACATTTCTGGGTCGTGGGGGCGAAACCCACGCAGACACGGGGAGAATGTGCAAACTCCACACGGACAGTGACCCAGAGCCGGGATCGAACCTGGGACCTCAGCGCCGTGAGGCAGCTGTGCTAACCACTAGGCCACCGTGCTGCCCTAGACTGACATTTGAGGAGAGATTGAGTTTGTTAGGATTCTATTCGCTGAAGTCCAGAAGAATGGGTGGGGTGGGGTGAGATACCTTTAAAGTTCTAACAGCACTAGACAGGATAGATGCAGGAAGGATGTTCCCGATGGCGGAGGAATCCAGAACCAGAGGTCACAGACTGACTATACAGTCAGTATTCTCAGTGAGATGAGAAGAAATGTATTTACCCAGAGAGGGGTGAGCCTGTGGAGTTGTCCACCACAGAGAGTAGTTAGACCATAAGACATAGCAGCAGAATTAGGCCACTTGGCCCATCGAGTCTGCTCCACCATTCAATCATGGCTGATATTTTCTCATCCCCATTCTCCTGCCTTCTCTCCATAACCCCTGATCCCCTTCAGTTAAGGGCAAAATGTTTTCAAGGAGTTGGATATAGCTCTTGGGGCTAAAGGGATGAAAGTATATTGGGGGGAAGGATAGAACAGCTATTGAGTTGGATGAGCAGCCAGGATCATAACGAATGGCGGAGCAGGCTCAAAGGACCGAATGGCCTCCTCCTGCTCCAATTTTCTATGTTTTCATTAACAGTCACTCTCTCCACTAGCGACGCACAGTAACAGCCATGTGTACCATCTACAAGATGCATTACAGGAACTCACCAAGCTCCTTAGGCAGCACCTTCCAAACACACAGCCCTACCATCCAGAAGGATATGGGCAGCAGACACATGGAAACCCCACCACCTGGAGGTTCCCCTCCAAGCCACTCACCATCCTGACTTGGAAATATATCCACGTTCCTTCAGTATGGTTGTTTCAAAATCCTGGAACTCTCCCTAACAGCACTGTGGGTGTACCTACAGTTCAAGAAGGCAGATCACCACCACCTTCTCAAGGGTAATAAATGCTGGCCTTTCCAGCGACACTTGCATTGTGTGAATGAATGAAAAAAAATTTAAGCTCACCCATTGCACAATTTATTGGAACAATGATGGGCCAGATATGCTCTGCTTTCTAAAACTCTGCGGGCGAGATTCTCCGCAAATGCAGAGAGTCGTAAAGGCTGCCGTGAAACTGGACGTGTTTCACGGCAGCCTTCGCGCCCGTTCCCGGGACCCGATTCTCCCCCCCCCATCGGGGCTAGGAGCGGGACCCCGGGAATCACGGCGTCGCGGCCTTAACGACCGTCGTTAAGGCCGCGTGCCAAGGTGACGCGCGGCTGGCGTCTGTATGACGTCAGCCGCGCATGCGCAGGTTGAAGCCGACTCCAACCCGCGCATGCGCGGGTGACATCATCACGCCATTGACGGAACCCGCGATTCTGCATTTCTCCACCGCCGCCCGACAAGATGTGGCGGCTTGATCTTGTCGGGCGGCGGAGGGGAAATAGTGTGTCCCTTTTGGACGCAGGCCCGACGATCGGTGGGCACCGATCGGTGGTGCTCCCGCCCCAAATGGGCCTCTGGATGCCCCAAACGGGCATCCAACGCCCGTTTTTACGATGGCAGCAAGCAGGTGTGTTTGCTGCTGTGAAAAAACGGGCGTAAAGGCCCGGCCGCTCGGCCCATCGGCCGCGGAGAATCGCGGCTCGCCGTACAAAACGGCGAGCGGCGATTCATGACGTGGGCTGGGCAAGGGGGGGGGGGGGGGGGAGAATAGCGGGAGGGCGCAAAAAGTGTCGGGAGGCCCTCCCGCTATTCTCCCAACCGGCGTGGGCAGCGGAGAATTGCGCCCTGCAACTTTGGCAGAAAAGCAGAAACATGAAATACCAACATAATTTGGTATTCAAACTGCATTTTATTTAGCGAGTAGAAATTCACAGGTAAATTCTCTGTACTCCAGTGTAAAGTTTGCACTGTATTTATTCTCTCTATCTGCAAAATATACCCTTGTATTTAGGACAAAAGTATTTGTGTCTTTGAGGTTCACCACAGTGAATGGTTCAATCCTCAGGTTCCCCATGATGTAGTGCCACCACTCAAACCGCACACTGTCCATGCTGCGGGAGTTCAGTGCAGCCAATGTCCAATAAAGGCACCAGAATTTTCACCATACCCTTTCCATCTAATGCAGCAGTCATTTTAAAAAGCCTCTTTGTGTCAACTGTGGCCGAGGAGAGAGAAATCAGGCAGGAATTGTACCTGTGATTGCTGTCTATCACAGCCTCCTCAAATCACACGTCTGGGTTTCCACTTAGTTTGCCTACACTTGAAGGTCAGGCTCACATGTGAATGCCATCAATGTGGCCAGTGGGCATAAAAAGTGAACGGGTGGGGAGGGAGTTTTCGGTGGTTCTCGTCAGCGGAACCTTCCAGACCCGCCGATGGCGCCCCCACCCACACCCCCGCCACGAGTTTTCCAGCGGCAGGGAGAGGGGTGGATTCAGTGGGTAATTCCATTGACAGTGCTGGGACCAGAAGATCCTGCCACCAACAAGCATGGCGTTGGGGTGGGGGTGGGGCTGGGGGGGGGGGGGCTAAAAGTTATGGTTTTTCACATCTGCCAACACTATTGTGGTTTAATATTATTCGGATGCAGGAACAATGACCGGCAGGAAGAGATACTTTGGTCCATCCAGCCTGTATCTCACAATGGTGAGTGACAACTTGTGTATCACACAATATATACTCTGAACTCCTGGAAGAGGCGATAAACCAAATTAAACACCCAGGCCAATTTTGGGAGGCGGAGAAAAACAAAGCAATGTCTAACCTCTCCTCATGCAATCAAAACCAGTCCAGCAGATCATTGTGGTCCTGACCTTTATAACTGAGCTTGTCTTGTTTCGGTCTCTAAATGTAATCTCTTTATTTTGCTCTATCAGCTGGAGCAGACACTTACATTAAAGAAACTGCAAGAGTGGACACTTCCCAACCAGATGCGGGAGCAGGAAGTTGATGTTCGTCTTCCCAAATTTAAACTGGAAGAAGAGTATGAGCTCATCCCTCCCCTGTCCAGTTTAGGCATGTGGGATCTTTTTGATTATTCGAGGGCTGATCTATCCGGAATGTCTGGAGCCCCTGACCTATTTGTGTCCAAAGTTGTGCACAAGTCTTTTGTGGAGGTGAATGAGGAAGGAACTGAAGCAGCAGCTGCTACAGGGGTGGTCTGCATGACTCTATCCTACACCCGACCAGAGAGCTTCACTGCCGACCATCCCTTCCTCTTTTTCATCAGGCACAACAAAACAAATACCATTCTGTTCTTTGGTCGATACACATCTCCCTGAACTCTGCCCTTATTAATGCTGCATGAGAAAACCGGAAAGCAAAATGTGGAGATACTTCATGAGTAAATGCAAAAGAATAATCTAACAGGTGATTTAAGTTAAATTAAATGAATGTATTCCCATTGATAATCTTCTGAATCACAAATAAAACTTTAAAAATGAAACCTACCAGTTCATCAAATACAAAACATGGTTCAGTAAAGCAAAAGAAAATTGCTTAAAATCTAAAATATGCACGGAATCTTCTGAAAATACTCTGGCTGCATCTATGGAGAGAGCAGCAGAGTTAACGGGAGCGAGTTCATGGCCACACTGTACCCGAATGGCAGTTCTCCGCGGCCCAGCGTAGCCAATAGAAGCCGGGAGACCCCGCTCCTGGGATCTACCCGGCTCGCAACGCTTTACGGGATCTAACGCAATCCCATTTTGGACAAGATTTATGGGGGGGGGATTTGAGGAATAACTTAATTACGCAGTGGGTGGCAATGGCCTGGAACTCACTGGCGATGAGGAAGACGGAAGTGGAAATGATCAATGATTTCAAACTGAAATTGAATTGGAACTTGAGGGAAATCAACCTCCAGGAAATAAATCCACAGGAAATAAATCTTTCAAAAATATTTTTTCCAATTAAGGGGCAATTTAACGTGGCCAATGCAGGTACCCTGCACATCTTTGTGTTGTGGGGGTGAGACCCACACAGACACATGGGTAAATCTACAGGGAATTAATCTACAGGGAGATAAATTCAGGGTTATGGAAGGGAGTGAGGGAATAGAACTGATCGGATTGGTCTATGAAGAACCAGCAAAAATGTGATTGGCTGAATGGCCTCTTGCTGTGCCATAAATGATTTATCAAATCAGGCTGTCGGGTGAACAGTGCGAACAGCTCTGCACATGGTTCCTGATTCCACTCCACGTCCACAACGCCAGCTTGTGCACAGTGAGAGCCATTCTACCACAAACAGTGAAATTGAGCAGACCACGGGGATGCTGAAACAATGGTGTCGCTGCCTCCATCTCTCTGGAGGAGCTCTCCAGTAGTTGCCAGGGCAGTTCCCCAAATGTGTGGTGGTCAGGTCTACCCGCCACAACCTGGTTAGTGCGAGGGAACAAGCCTGGCTACTGGAGATTTAGTGAGCACCTCCGGTGGAGGGGAGGATGAAGCGGGAGGGGAGCAGTTGGCATATGCCCATTCTGGCTGGGCTGTGGGTGAGTGCCTCGTTTAACACTGGCTGATTACAACCCCAGATCCCCATAAAATGTCTGTCTCACACCCTAGTACCCTCCTGTTACAGACCAACTGTGGTGATATGATCTGCATACTCGTCTGCCATTGGGCCAGAACGTCGGCTTACCATTGGCCCTGGTCGGTCATGTGCCTCTCGACCGATTGGCCGAGAGGCTGAGTTAACCACGCCTCTATTAACGAGGTATAAATGGTCAGACGCCTGACGATCGGCCCTTTCCATTGTAGACGATCGCAGAGCTGTGTTCTAGTCAATTAAAGCCTGACTTTGGTAAATCACTCGCCTCGCGTACAATTGATGGTACATCACCGACGTAGTGTTCTCTTGGCCAGCAAGCTGAAATAAATGACACCGCAATGCAAACATTCCATTCCAACTTTATCCAACAAAACGTTAGATATTCTATACAATGAGTAATAGTAAAGTCATCATCGTCTCAGATGACCATAGGCTGCTTTCCCCTGTGATGGGGAGAGCTGACTGGGGCTGATTTAACCTTCATGAAGGCAGGGCCTTCATGAATAACCTCAGCCAGCACGGGATTTGAATGCGCGCTGTTGGCCTTGCTCTCTATCACAAACCAGCTGCCCAGCCAACTGAGCTAAACCTGCGCCCATTCCATATAATACTCAACTGATCACTGTGCCTGTATTGCTGTTGCCTTAACTTGTTCCCATGTTCCTACATGCGACTACCACAGTGGCTGCACTGGAGATGGTGGGAAGCTGCTGATGTCCAGTGAGGGAATACTGCAGGTGCCTTTGGCCAATGACCTTGATTAGCTCTGGGCCCAGCAGGCCAGACCTCAATCTGCACCATCTTGACTTGGGGGACAGTAGTCTGGGCCAGCTGGCTGACAGGTAACAACAAGGGCCCTGACAAGGGAAAGGAGCTTGTCACCCCCACCCCTTCCCACCCCCCTACACCCATACACAATCCACATAGTCTGCTGAAGTCCAGATTTCTGGACAACTGTGAGGCCCCTCCAAGCTCTTTTTGAATACTGGTATCTGCAGCTATGATTCCAGTCGTCTGAGCCTCCCTATAGCAACACACTCAGACCACATAATCTCCATCTGAGTTTTCATTGCAGCTCTCAGGTGATGGTTGGTTTGCTTGTGCTGCAATGGAAGCTGTGACATTGGTCCAGGCGATGCAGCATCTTTGGGTTTGCAACGGTGTTCTGATGGAGTTGGGCTCCAAGCTCTGCAGTAAGGCTGGTGTCGAATTAGAGGCCGACCTCTCCATGCTCCGTGACAGTGACAGCAGTCTTCCTGGCAGCCCGATTAATGTCCATCAGCCTTTTCCTGAATGCCATCCCAAATCAGTCCTCATCTGAGTGGTCTGCAGCAGAGCTGATGTGCGGCCTCACCCTCTGGGGAGCTGGTACCCATGCTACCGTTAGCCCCTGCCCTGGCTGTAGTACCTGTATGTCCAGTGAATCACAACTTTCAGATCCTCCCTCCACATTACCCTTTGAAAGCAAGAGTTCTCAATCTTTTTTCTCCTCGTGCTACTTTCCCGTGTTATGAAAATTCCATGGAACGCCCGATAACACAATTATCTTTTCTGTATAAGGATTAATTATGCACTTGAAAGAAAAGAGACCGCAAGGGCATCAATAAACCAATTGGTTCCATGATTCTATAAATGAGGATTCATCACAGAATCACAGAAAAATACAGTGCAGCAAAGGCCCTTCGGCCCATCAAGTCTGCACCACTTCATGAAAAGCACCTTATCTGCCAATCCTAATAACATTTGTCAGCACTTGGCTCATATTCTTGAAACTTAAGACGTGCCAAGTGCTCAGCCAGGTTCTTATGAAAGGATGTGAGGCAACCCGCCTCTACCACCTTCCCAGGCAGTGCGTCCCAGACCATCACCACCTTCTGGGTAAAAAGGCTTTCCTCAAATCGTCCCTGAACCCCCTGCCCCTCATCTTGAACTTGTGTCCCCTCATAACCGACCCTTCAACTAAGCTGTTCCCTATCCACCCTGCCCATGCCCCTCATAATCTTGTACACCTCGATCGGGTTGCCCCTCAGTCTTTTCTGCTGCATGAAAAACAACCCAAGCCCATCCAACCTTTCATAGAACATAGAACAGTACAGCACAGAACAGGCCCTTCGGCCCTCGATGTTGTGCCGAGCAATGATCACCCTACTCAAACCCACGTATCCACCCTATACCCGTGACCCAACACACTCTTAACCTTACTTTTAAGGACACTACGGGCAATTTATCATGGCCAATCCACCTAACCCGCACATCTTTGGACTGTGGGAGGAAACCGGAGCACCCGGGGGAAATCCACGCACACACAGGGAGGACGTGCAGACTCCACACAGGAGTCTCGTCATAACTTAAATGTTCCATCAACCTGAGTACAAATTGTACCATCTTTCAAACAGTTCACCTTGAAGAAAGATTCCCTCGATATTTCATGCACAATGGGTGGCACGATAACAGAGTGATTAGCACGGTTGCTTTACAGTGCCAGGGACCTGGGTTCGATTCCCGGCTTGGGTCACTGTCTGTGTGAAGTTTGCATGTTCTCCCCGTGTCTGCGTGGGTTTCCACCGGGCGTTCCAGTTTCCTCCAACAAGTCCCGAAAGACGTGCTTGATAGGTGAATTGGACATTTTGAATTCTCCCTCAGTGTATTCGAATGAGGGCTGGATTGTGGAGACTGGGGGATTTTCACAGTAATTTCATTGCAGTGTTAATGTAAGACTTATGACACTAATAAAGATTATTATTATTATGCAACAATATCAAGAATCCATCTATAAAGAGCAGGTAAAAGGCTTTGGAATAAATACATAGAATCTCAACAAAGTAGATACGAGTGCCCTCGACACACTGCCAGAATATTGGTATTAGTTACTATTTTTG
The DNA here is from genome assembly GCF_902713615.1 of Scyliorhinus canicula. Lineage (NCBI taxonomy): Eukaryota > Metazoa > Chordata > Chondrichthyes > Carcharhiniformes > Scyliorhinidae > Scyliorhinus > Scyliorhinus canicula. Next base: position 26,062,583 of record NC_052150.1, on the reverse strand, counting down.
AAAAATATTTTATTGAGGCATGTATATATTTACACACCAAACACAACCATAAAACAAAACAAGCCAGCAGGGCTGCAAATAATCAAACCAACTAAATACCAATTGGCATTATTCACTGATAGTTCTGGGGCAGTCCCCATGACCAGTAATACTAGATCCGAACAAGGAGTTTAATTCTTAAAATTATTTTTTATGACTTTATTTTGAAATAATTCACAATGCATGTGGAGATTTGGTGAACTCTGGCCTATTAAATTTGGGATATACACATTGAAAGGATTAATTGATCCGCAGAAATCTCTTGTGGAAACCCTCAATCACCCAACTCAAAGCAAACTTAATCTTCTCAAAATATAGGGGGCAGGATTCTCCATCCCGCCACCCCTGTTTTCTGGTGCAACGCGCCCCCACTGGCAGCGGGATTCACCGTTCCCGCAGCCGGCCAATGGGGTTTCCTATTGTGAGCCACATCCCGCGGAGGAACTCCATCAGGACCCCGAGCCACACTGAAGCACAGGGTGGAGAGGCTAACCACCACCCAAACAGGACCCCGCTGTGAGCAAACAGCGAGGCAAAGGCAAATCCGACACCCCAAGTATGGTTCCAGGGGGCTGGGCTCCAAATCCACATGCAACATTGCCAACACGGTGCTGAAAAGCAACCTCCAAAATTTCTCCAACTTTGGGCAGGACCAGAACATATGCAAATGATTAGGCGGATCTCTCTCGCGCCGCTCGCCAGCAACCCCCACCTCCTCAGGCAGCCCGCTCACCTTTGACATTGTCAGGTGCATCCTGTGCACCACCTTTAATTGTATTAACTGTAGTCTCACACACAAGGTTGAGGCGTTCACCCTCTGCAACATCTCACTCCACAACGCTCCTCAAGAGCGTGCTACCAAGTTACCACCAACACGTCACCTGTTCCATCGGAGGCCCAAACATCCTGGACCACTGCTACACAAATATCAAGCATGCCTACCGCTCTATCGCCCGCCCACTCTTTGGCAAATCTGACCACAAGGCTGTGCTCCTGTTCCCGGCTTATAAGCAAAAACTGAAGTGGGAGAATCCGTCAAAGAAAGTCGTGCATTGTTGGTCTGAGGAATCGGATAATCTCCTACGGGACTGCTTAGAGTCAGTGGACAGGTCAGTATTTAAAAACTCTGACCAGCCTGAATGAGTACGCCACTACAGTAACTGACTTCATTAGTAAGTGTGTAGAAGACTGTGTGCCAAAGAAGCAAATCCACGTGTTTCCCAACTGGAAACCCTGGATGAACAGGGATATCCACTGCTTGCTGGAGTCTAGGTCTGAGACGTTGAAGTCAGGCAACCCTAACCTATACAAGAAAGCCAGATATGATCTAAGGAAATCCATCAAAGATGCCGAAGACAGTACCGGACCAAGCTCGAGTCCCAGGCTAGCCACACGGATCCCCGCCATCTATGGCAAGGTGTGCAAGACATAACGGCTACAAGATGAAGGCATGTAAAATTGCCAGCTCCAATGCACCCCTGATGAGCTCAACGCATTCTATGCCAGCTTTGAGCAAGAGGCCAGTGAGAGGGAGCCTTTCACCCCCGAAGTCTCGGAACTTGTATCTGAGATCACCATTGCAGATGTCAGAGCAGCCTTTTCGAAGGTCAACCCACGGAAAGCCACTGGCCCGATTGGGTACCCGTACAGGCACTCAGGTGTTGCGTGGATCAGCTGGTGGGGGTATTCGCAGACATCTTCAACCTCTCTTTACACCAATCTGAGGTCCCTATCTGCTTCAAGAAGACGACCATCATTCCTGACCAAATAAAAAGCCAAGCAGCATGCCTTAATGACTATTGTCCAGTGGCTCTGTCATCCATCATCATGAAGTGCTTCAAAATGTTAGTCACGGCACGAATCAACTCCAGCCTCCCAGATTGCCTTGATCCACTACAGTTCGCCTACCACTGCAACAGGTCCACAGTAGATGCCATCTCAAATGCCCTGCACTCTACCCTGGAACACTTAGATAACAAAGACACCTATATATTGACTACAGTTCAGCCTTCAACACCATCATTCCTATGAAACTCATCTCTAAACTCCGTAGCCTTGGCCTCGGCTCCTCCCTCTGCGACTGGATCCTGAACTTTCTAACACAGGCCACAATCAGTAAGGATAGGTAACAACACCTCCTCCATGATCATCCTCAAAACCGGTGCCCCACAAAGCTGTGTCTTCAACCCCCTACTATACTCCTTATATACCTATGAGTGTGTGGCCAAATTCCCTTCCAACTCGATTTTCAAATTTGCTGATGACACCACCGTAGTGGGTCGGATCTCAAAAAAGATGTCATGTGGGAGTACCTTTAAGAAATGGCTGTTTAGAAATGGGTATGTATATAAATATCTGTAGTGAGAGTACCATTAAGAAATTAAGACATTTACTGCAGTGATGTCAGAGAGTGGGTGGAGCTGGGCTGTCTGTCAGCCTTTTACTTTCGTTTTAGGCTGTTTGCTGCAGGGTGTGTTTTAGTTTCGTTTTCAGAGCTGGATAGCTGTAGTCACAGCCAGAAGGGGCATTAGTCTCTCTCTCTGTAATCTAAAAACTGTAAATCGATCCTTTGGTGATTTAAAATTAATAACTGCTCTCAGTAGTGACTTTAATCTGTTGTGTTTCTGTTAAAAGTTCTTTTTTTAAGTCATATGGATGTTAAAAGGACAGCTGAAGGATTACTTAGTGTTGTATTTTTTGGGGGTTGTATTTGAATTAATGGTGGCTAAGATGTTCACTGTATATTTTAAAAAGGTTAACTTGAGTTCATGGAATAAAAATTGTTTTGCTTCAAAAAAATACTTTTCCATTTCAGCTGCACCACACCTGTAGAGTGGGCCATATGCTCCCCATACCACAATCTATTAAAAGTTGTGGGTCAGGTGAACTCCATGATACACTTTGGGGTTCTCTAACCCTGGCCCATAACACATTGGGGCTCGAGGGGGCTAAAAGTCTATCTATTGGATTGGCTTAGTGAACTTAAAGACAGTGAGGGGTGAGGATATTGTGGTTGCTTTTCCGGTGTGGTATTCCAGTTTAAGTAGGGAGTGTGTTGTGGACAATGGCTTTGTCAGAGGCTCAGAAGTTTTTGGGGGTGGAGATGGTCACATGCAGTACCTTACGGACAGAGACTAAAAGAAAACAAAAAGGGACAGTCAATAGGGAATTAAAGGTGCTATATTTAAATGCCCGCAGTGTACGGAACAAGGTAGATGAGCTTGTGGCCCAGATTGTGACTGACAGGTATGATGTGGTAGGCATCACAGAGACATGGTTGCAGGGGGTTCAGGACTGGCAGTTAAACATCCAGGGATTTACAACCTATCGAAAAGACAGAGAGGTGGGTAGAGGGGGCGGGGTTGCCTTGTTAATTAGAAATGAAATTAAATCAATAGCACTAAACGACATAGGGTCAGACGATGTGGAGTCTGTGTGGGTAGAGTTGAGGAACCACAAAGGCAAAAAAACCATAATGGGAGTTATGTACAGGCCTCCTGACAGTGGTCAGGACCAGGGGCACAAAATGCACCACGAAATAGAAAGGGCATGTCAGAAAGGCAAGGTCACAGTGATCATGGGGGACTTCAATATGCAGGTGAACTGGGTAAATAATGTTGCCAGTGGACCCAAAGAAAGGGAATTCATTGAATGTTTACAGGATGGCTTTTTGGAACATCTTGTGATGGAGCCCACGAGGGAACAGGCTATTCTGGACTTAGTGTTATGTAATGAGCCAGAATTGATAAAAGATCTTAAAGTAAGGGAACACTTAGGAAGCAGTGATCATAATATGGTAGAATTCAGTCTGCAATTTGAAAGAAGGAAGGTAGAATCAGATGTAAAGGTTTTACAGTTAAATAAAGGTAATTACAGGCGCATGAGGGAGGAACTGACAAAAATCGACTGGAAGCAGAGCCTAGTGGGAAAGACAGTAGAACAGCAATGGCAGGAGTTTCTGGGAGTAATTGAGGACACAGTGCAGAGGTTCATCCCAAAGAAAAGAAAGGTTATCAGAGGGAGGATTAGGCAGCCATGGCTGACAAAGGAAGTCAGGGAATGCATCAAGGCAAAAGAGAGAGCCTATAATGTGGCAAAGAGTAGTGGGAAGTCAGAAGATTGGGAAGGCTACAAAAACAAACAGAGGATAACAAAGAGAGAAATAAGGAAGGAGAGGATCAAATATGAAGGTAGGCTAGCCAGTAACATTAGGAATGATAGTAAAAGTTTCTTTAAATACATTAAAAACAAACGGGAGGCAAAAGTAGACATTGGGCCGCTCCAAAATGACGCTGGTAATCTAGTGATGGGAGACAAGGAAATAGCTGAGGAACTTAATAAGTACTTTGCGTCAGTCTTCACAGTAGAAGACATGAGTAATATCCCAACAATTCAGGAAAGTCAGGGGGCAGAGTTGAATATGGTTGCCATCACAAAGGAGAAAGTGCTAGAGAAACTAAAAGGTCTGAAAATTGATAAATCTCCGGGCCCAGATGGGCTACATCCTAGAGTTTTAAAGGAGATAGCTGAAGAAATAGTGGAGGCGTTAGTTATGATCTTTCAAAAGTCACTGGGATCAGGGAAAGTCCCAGAGGATTGGAAAATCGCTGTTGTAACCCCCCTGTTCAAGAAGGGAACAAGAAAAAAGATGGAAAATTATAGGCCAATTAGCCTAACCTCGGTTGTTGGCAAAATTCTAGAATCCATCGTTAAGGATGAGATTTCTAAATTCTTGGAAGTGCAGGGTCGGATTAGGACAAGTCAGCATGGATTTAGTAAGGGGAGGTCGTGCCTGACAAACCTGTTAGAGTTCTTTGAAGAGATAACAAATAGGTTAGACCAAGGAGAGCCAATGGATGTTATCTATCTTGACTTCCAAAAGGCCTTTGACAAGGTGCCTCACGGGAGGCTGCTGAGTAAAATAAGGGCCCATGGTATTCGAGGCAAGGTACTAACATGGATTAACGATTGGCTGTCAGACAGAAGGCAGAGAGTTGGGATAAAAGGTTCTTTTTCGGAATGGCAACTGGTGACAAGTGGTGTCCCGCAGGGTTCAGTGTTGGGGCCACAGCTGTTCTCTTTATATATTAACGATCTAGATGACGGGTCTGGGGGCATTCTGGCCAAGTTTGCCGATTATACAAAGATAGGTGGAGGGGCAGGTAGTATTGAGGAGGTGGGGAGGCTGCAGAAAGATTTAGACAGTTTAGGAGAATGGTCCAAGAAGTGGCTGATGAAATTCAACGTGGGCAAGTGCGAGGTCTTGCACTTTGGAAAAAAGAATAGAGGCATGGACTATTTTCTAAACGGTGACAAAATTCATAATGCTAAAGTGCAAAGGGACTTGGGAGTCCTAGTCCAGGATTCTCTAAAGGTAAACTTGCAGGTTGAGTCCGTAATTAAGAAAGCAAATGTAATGTTGTCATTTATCTCAAGAGGCTTGGAATATAAAAGCAGGGATGTACTTCTGAGGCTTTATAAAGCACTAGTTAGGCCCCATTTAGAATATTGTGAGCAATTTTGGGCCCCACACCTCAGGAAGGACATACTGGCACTGGAGCGGGTCCAGCGGAGATTCACACGGATGATCCCAGGAATGGTAGGCCTAACATACGATGAACGTCTGAGGATCGTGGGATTATATTCATTGGAGTTTAGGAGGTTGAGGGGAGATCTAATAGAAACTTACAAGATAATGAATGGCTTGGATAGGATGGACGTAGGGAAGTTGTTTCCATTAGCAGGGGAGACTAGGACGCGGGGGCACAGCCTTAGAATAAAAGGGAGTCACTTTAGAACAGAGATGAGGAGAAATTTCTTCAGCCAGAGAATGGTAGGTCTGTGGAATTCATTGCCACAGAGGGCGGTGGAGGCCGGGACGTTGAGTGTCTTTAAGACAGAAATTGATAAATTCTTGATTTCTCGAGGAATTAAGGGCTATGGGGAGAGAGCGGGTAAATGGAGTTGAAATCAACCATGATTGAATGGTGGAGTGGACTCGATGGGCCGAATGGCCTTACTTCCGCTCCTATGTCTTATGGTCTTATGGTCTTAAAAACAGACTGTTCGATTTGACAAAAACATTGCAGTTAAACATTACCTGACAAAATGGAAAAAGATGAGGTAATTATGGTGGTGGCTAAGCATATAAAGTTTCCTGAGATACAGTTTGCCTCATTGGAAATGGCAAAAATTCAATTACAAATTAAACAAATGGAACATGGGAAAGAATTAAAGCAGCTTGAATACGAAAGAGGGGAAAAAGAAAGAGAGAGAGCGGAAAAAGAAAGAGAAAGAGATAGAGAGGAAAAAGAAAAGGAGAGAGAAGAAAGGAGAAAAGCAAGAATAGCCCTAGCAGAACAAAAAGAAAGAGAAAGGGAGATAGATATCAGGGAAAAAGATAAAGAGAGAGAGTTTGAACTTCGGAAAATGGCCATGAAACATGACAGTCAGTTAAAATTGGCAGACGTAAAGGGAAAAGTGCAGTTGGATGATAGAGATGAGGATAGTGAGAAAGAGTGTCAAAGTCGAAGGCTTGGTGGGTATCTATATGTCCAAGCAATGCCAAAGTTTGACGAGAAGGAGGTTGAAGCCTTTTTCATTTCATTTGAGAAGGTAGGTAAACAAATGAAATGGCCACGGGACATGTGGGAATTACTGATTCAAACAAAGCTGATAGGTAAGGCTCGAGAAGTGTTTGCATCACTACCGAAGGAGGTGCCTGGGACGTATGAGGAGGTGAAAAAATCCATCTTAGGTGCATATGAACTAGTGCCTGAAGCCTACAGACAAAGGTTTAGAAATTTAAGGAAAGAATTTGGTCAAACATACATGGAGTTTGAAAGTATCAAACAGAGTAATTTTGATAGGTGGATAAGGGCTTTGAAAATAGACCAAACGTATGAAGCTCTCAGAGAAATTATACTTTTGGAGAAGTTTAAAAATTCATTTCCTAATGTAGTGAGAACTCATGTGGAAGAGCAGAGGGTTAAAACTGTGAGGTTGGCAGCAGAAATGGCAGATGATTATGAATTAGTTCATCAATCAAAGTTTGTATTCTGACATCAGTTTTAGCCTGTGAGGGATAGAAACTGGGGACATGAGAAATACTAAAGTGGTAAAGGTAAAGGTGACCTGATGGGAGATAATAAGGAGACTGTACCTCAGACTAAAAACGAAATCCAGGACGATGGAAAAGAAATGAAAAATGTCAAATATTTTCACTGTAATAAACTAGGCCATGTAAAGTCACAGTGTTGGATGAAGAAAAGCACTGGGAAGGCTGATGTGGTAAAACAGGATAAGACAGTGGGGTTTGTTAAAGTGGTAAATGAAAGCCCAAGTGAAGCAAAGAGGTGCAAAAGATTGTACAGCCTGATCAAGAGGTCATTGATAAGAAGGTGCCAGATTACTTGTTTGGGTAAAGTTTACTCATGTGTGTCAGGAGGAGCAGGTAAAGAAGTCACAATTTTAAGAGATACGGGAGCTAGTCGATCATTAATGGTAAGAGATGAGGAGTTATGTAGTTTGGGAAGAATGTTGCCAGAAAAGGTGGCAATATGTGGAATTAAGGGTGAGAGGCGTAGTGTTCCATTTTATAAGGTAAGGTTGGAAAGTCCAGTGAAGAGTGGTGAAGTGGTAGTAGGAGTAATAGAGAAATGATCTTGTCCAGGAATACAGTTTATCTTGGGTAATGATATAGCTGGATCGCAGGTGGGAGTGATGCCTACTGTGGTTGATAAGCCAGTGGAAAATCAGACAACTGAAGTGTTGAAGGATGAATATCTTGGGATTTTTCCGGATTGTGCAGTAACAAGGTCGCAAAGTCATAGGTTACGACAAGAGGAGAAATCAAAGAGTGAAGATAAAGTTGAAGTGCAATTATCAGAAACAATTTTTGATCAAACTACAAAAGGTTGTGAATCAAGCTCAATCCATCACACAAACCAGCCTCCCAACAATTGACTCTGTCTACAATTCCCTCTGCCACGGAAAGGCAGCCAGCATAATTAAGGACCCCACGCACCCCGGACATACCCTCTTCCACCTTCTTCCGTCAGGGAAAAGATACCAAAGTTTGAGGTCACGTACCAACCGACTCAAGAACAGCTCCTTCCCTGCTGCCATCAGACTTTTGAATGGACCTACCTCGTATTAAGTTGATCTTTTTGCTACACTAATCTATAACAGTAACATTATATTGTGCTGTCGCTCCTTCCTTCCCTCTGTACGGTATGCACTGTTTGTACAGCATGCAAGAAACAATACTTTTCACTATATACTAATATATGTAACAATAATAAATCAAATCAACCCTACTCCAGTACCACTCTCAGCTCCTCCTCCCACTTGGCCTTAACCCCCTCCAGCAACGCCATATCCTCCTCCAAAATCTTTCCATAAATGGCTGAGATGACCGCCCCCGAATCCCATCACCGGCAACACCCCTCCAGCATTGAATAGTATGTGTCACCGGAAATGTGGGGAAAACCTTCTTTGCAAAGTCCCATATCTGCATATACCTAAAGACATTCCCCCAACAGAGTCCCAAACTTCTCCGTCAACTCCTCCAAACTCTCAAACCGCACTTCCAAAGATATCCTTCATTTCCATCACCTCCCACTCCTCCCATCCCCAGAACCAACATCTGGCCTCGCTGGCTCAAGCACATGATTCTCTCGGATCGACATCAACTTCGACCCTGCCCCAACTTCAAGTGCTGCCGAAATTGCCTCCATATCCTCAACGTGGCCACCACCACCGGACTACCCGAGTGTTTCCCTGGGGCAAATGAGAGCTTCACAGTTGCCAACGACCGCAACCCCGACCCCCTACACAAGCCTGCCTCCATCGTCATCCACATTGCCACTGGCTCCCTGCCCCAGCCCCGCGCCTTTGCGCCATTCACCACCCGATAGTAATACAACATATTTGGAAGAGCCAAGCCCCCTTTCTGTCGCCCTCTCTGAAGCACCAAAGTACCCACCACCGAACTGCTCAGACAAACACCAAAATCAACCGTTGCACCCCCATAAAAAACGCCTTCAGCAAAAAGACAGATAAACACTAGTATAAAAATAAAAACCGCAGCAAGATATTCATCTTTACCTGCACCTGGCCTGCCAATGACAGGGGGAGGCAGTCCCATGCCAACAAATCTGCCTTGAACCATCCCACCAGGCTCATAAAATAAAATTTCCGAATCTGGGCCCAGTCTCGAGCCACCTGCACCCCAAGTACCTAAAGTGAGCAGTTGACACTGGAAACAGAAATCCTCCCAAACCAGTTCCCGCTCCCGGAGAAGAAACCAAAAATCACTCACTCTTTTCCAAATTCAGTTTATATCCTGAAAAAGCCCTAAACCCTTGAGCAGCCTAATTTTCTCCCTCACCATGGGACCCGGGTGAGAAATATACAACAAAAGGTCATCGGCATACAGGGTCATCTTATGCTCCAGTCCCCCTCACTATCCCCCTCCACTTATCCGAACACCTCAGCGCAATGGCCAAGGGCTCTATTGCCAACGCATACAAGAGGGGGAACACGGGACACCCCTATGCAAATGAAAAAATCCCGAGTTCACCTCATTTATATGCGCACTCATCTTTGGTTCCTTATACAACAATTTAACACATGCCACAAACGTAGTGCCAATCCCAAACCGCTCCAACACCGCAAACAAATGTCCACTCGATTCCATCAAACATCTTCTCTGAATCCAGCGCCACCACCATATCCATGGGCAGAGCACCATATTTAACAACCCCAGACATTCGGGGACAACTGCCTACTCTTTACAAATCCCACCTGATCCTCTCCAATCACTTGCAGAAGGCACTCTTCCAACCTAAGCGGCAAAACCTGGCAAGAACCTTGGCATCCACATTTAGCAGGGATATTGGCCGATACGACCCACATTCCACCAGGTCCTTCTCTTTTTCTTTTTAAAAATATTTTATTGAGGCATTTATATACTTACACATCAACCACAAGCATAAAACAAAACAAGTCAATAGGGCAGCAAAGAATCAAACCAACTACATACCACCATCCCGCCTCCCGCTATGTATAAACATAGCTATGTGTTGCCTACAATATGAGGGGCATGGATAGAGTAGACAGGAAGAAACCGTTCCCCTTGGTGAAAGTATCAATAACCAGGGGGCATAGGTTTAAGGTAAGGGGCAGGAGGTTTAGAGGGGATGTGAGGAAACACTTTGTCATCCAGAGGGTGGTAGGAACCTGGGACTCACTGCCTGAAAGGATGGTGAAGGCAGATATCCTCATAACATTTAAGAAGTGTTTAGGTGTGCACCTGTTATGTCAAGGCATACAATACTATGGGCCATGTGCTGGAAAATGGGATTAGAATAGTTAGGTGGTTGTTTTTGACTGGCACGGACCCGATGGGCTAAATGGCCTTTTCTGTGCTGCAAACATCAATGACTCTATGATTCTACGTATTTAGAACATTGAATCTTGACCATGGTGTTCCACTTGAGGTTTTGGGAATGTGTTTTCGGTTTCCTGGTGGTCATTCCTGTCTTGCACACATCTATGGAAGAACTTCTGATTGAACAATTTGAGGGTGGCTCGAATTAATTACGATCTCTGGTATTGTAGCCATCTGGGATGGCCACTTCCTGAATACAAAATGGACGCTCGCAAAGAATATAGGGAACTGTGGACAATGCTAGAAAGCAAGCAGGCACAGAGCCTGAATGTATACTTGGGAAACAGCTCCCAGACGGAATTGAAACTATGGGTTGATTAGCATATTGATGGCCCATCTCCGGGAAACAAAGGAATGACACGCAGGTAACCGATACAGTTCCAGACATCCCGGCGCTAGTTCCCCAGCCAAAAAGCACAAACAAAACAAGGCCAACAGCCACCTAAGACATGCCCAGCCATCAGGGCATCCACCCCTTTATTGGGCAAGATCGATAACAGTGATCGAGAAGCGGCCCAATTAATTGGGACCAAGTTTAAGGTCGGCTAAAAGCGCGCAAAGCCGCTCCAAGTAAAAGAAGGATCCCCCATGAGAGATTCGCTCTCTTGGACTTGGCTTGCAAAGCGGAGAGACCCGTCCACCAGCATCACCAGAAGCAAGTAAGTTCAAGGTCAACGCTCGCTATCAGACGTGCGACCTTAGCTGTTCTCCTGTATACCTTCGAACCCAACAGCCTCAGATCCAAACAACGCTCATTGTTCCTCTGACTAAGTGGGCACCCGAAGTTAAGTATAGGCATTAGCGTTAGAGATAGTTTAGTTTGCAGTACTGTTGTGCATGAGTAGATCTTACTGTGTGTGTAAATAAATAGTATTGACTTTGAACTAATCAACTGGTGTATTGGCTCTTTGATCGGATTTCAGGTTTTCATAGAATTTACAGTGCAGAAGGAGGCTATTCAGCCCATCGAGTCTGCACCGGCTCTTGGAAAGAGCACTCTACCCAAGCCCACACCTCCACCCTATCCCCATAACCCAGTAACCCCACCCAACACTAAGTGCAATTTTGGACACTAAGGGTAATTTAGCATGGCCAATCCACCTAACCTGCACATCTTTGGACAGTGGGAGGAAACCGGAGCACCCGGAGGAAACCCACGCACACACAGGGAGAATGTGCAGACTGCGCACAGACAGTGACCGAAGCCGGGAATCGAACCTGGGACCTGGAGCTGTGAAGCAATTGTGCTAACCACAATGCTACCGTGCGGCCTTGTGAACCTTGTGGTGGTATCGAGAGATACCTGGCGACTCTAAAGCATAAACATCAATAGGACTGAGAAAGGTGACCATATTGACCGCCATATTTATAACCAGATAAACAGAGCAACATTACTGCCGACTCCGCTGGGACTCGACCTAGAAGTGACTTTGTCACTCTGAGAGAACCCAAATTTGAATTAGAATCCAATTGGAAAAAGAAAAAAACCACAAGCGTAAGACAAATACTGATCAAATCACCAAGATTCGGAAGTGTGTTATTTGTATGCGTACTAACAGGGATATAAGGTAAACCTGAGAGATTTTGTAAAACTGTCGTGAGTTTTGTCGGCTGGAAAATAGCGTAAGCCGTTGTGGTATTGTGTGAAGCAAATAATGGCATGATGGGAACAGTAGTCAAGTTTTCTTGGTACAAGTGAATTTAAACTGATTTTCATATAACCTAAGGCACAGAATACACAGAGACAGCATGTCCTGAGAACTGGGTGACTCTGAGAGTCTAGATAAGGCTTGTTCGTCATGAACCTAGAAGCAGTCTCAATACATAACAAGCTGAACAACTGTCTCTTCCTGTTCGTAAATAAATTTGTCCCTTTCTTAAAACAAAGACAAGATAATGATATGAGACTCCAGTCCCCTAAAGGTCAGCAAGGTGACGCCATTGTAACGATTATTACTTATGTTTTACTTTCGATCAAATTCCTGACCAAGTTGTATTCATGTTATCTTGATCCTATAATGTATAAAAATCATCTTATTCGTCTGTGAGATCGCAGACTTGGGACGGACTCAGCAGTTTGTAATTGACTGCCTTCCGACTTCAAGTTTCTGCCATTTCTGCTAGCAGTTCTAATTAGTGAATAAAGTTCAGTTTTGCTTACCTAATGAATGCTGTTTGAATTTCTCTATCACAGTCAAGAAGCGGGGAAAATATTGAATACGACACCGTACCCGTGTTTACATCACCGCTTTATCACCTCCTGTTCCAAATTCGGTAGAAACCCCCGAGATAGCGATAGAAATGGCAATGAAGGCAATGGAACGCCTTATTAACCCCCAGGAATTCGAGGTTGCAGCAACCACAAGAGTAGGACAGTGTCCCGTATAGGAAGAGGAAATCAGAAAATATCTCCAAGGAGAAAGGTTGGCCCCTTATGGAGTGACTTTTGTGCGATCGATGAAATAGGTCCCGGAAGTATAGGGCATACATGTGGAAGAACCTGACAGAGATCCATAAGAAGAGCTTAGGGAAAGCTCATAAGCCGATGGCAATCGTGTCCTGCTTGGCACAATTGCGAGGCACAGACGAGGTCATGAGGACGATCCGCAGAGTTTGAAGAGAGAGAAAAGAATAGTGAGGGAGACGTGAATGAATACGAAAAAGAAAACACAGAACTGAGAGAGCAGTTAGCGGCGAAGGACAAGGAGATGGCGGATGTCAAACGGGCACACCAATTTTGTCTCGCCCATTTAAGCAGCTTTCAGTCGCAAAATGACAAGACCTACCAAGACACGCAACGCGTGGTGTTAGTAAGAGAGGAAACAGAACATCAAGTTCAGCAGTTACAGAAACAATGTAACGATTTAAAAGCAGCCCTACGAGCACTCCACAGTACTACAACGGAACAAAGGCAGAGCTCGGTAGATGACGCCAAATGCCGAAAACAAACTGCAGACCTGCAACCTCTGCTTTCCATCCAAAATGGATTCCAGAACACGTTTGGATCCCAATTAGACCAAGAAAATGGCCTCGATTGGCAGGAGTTAAATGAGACTGCACATAGATATGTACATGGCACATGTACACAGGACAAACCACAGAAAGGAAAGGCACCCCAACCCCCGACTGCACAGGCAGAGCACAACCCTATGAACCCTGTCACCACATAGCGCAGGGCCACAACAGAAGGAGACCCCGATTTTCTGTACACCACCCCATTAACCGTCACTCAATTAAGGGACGCGTGCGATAAGATAACACCTATCCTACCCACAGCGGACCCACACCATTATTTTGCAAGAGTAAAACAACAGGCGACCATGTACGGCCTGGATGAAAAGGAGCAAGTGAAGCTCACAGTTTTGAGCCTCGACCCCTCAGTCATGGCAGCCCTTCCCGACCCACAGAATGTAGGAGGAGACACCCTCCAAGAAATGCATACAGCGATCCTAGATGCAATCGGCTACAGTGAAGGAGCCTAAATAAATATAGGCAGAAAAAGACAGAGCACCCCACAGCGTTTGCTGGACGCCTGTGGATTCATTTCACAGTGGTATTTGGAGAGTTAGCCCGCGCCCATTTGACCCCAGACAATATGGCCAAATGGACTCGAATCCTAGTCTCTCACGCGACAGAAGCAGGACAGAGAGCGTGCGCAAATTACGACCCCTCAGACGAGGCCCACAATGAGAAATGGTTACGAAAGAGATTATCTTGAGCTTTGGAACAGTCCGTTCAGGGAAAATCAGCTTATGGTAAAGCAGAAGAAGAGCAGTCGGATGCTGACGTGCATCCAGTTAGGACAAATCAGAACCCTGCATGGGTAAATGAGGGAAGAAACAGCCCACAGCAGCCCAAATATATTGTGGACAATTAGGACACTACGCACGAGAGTGCAATGCGCCTCAGAAACAGCAACGAAACTAGCAGACAGGCACCCTGAACAAGAATAGAGCCAAGTCAATCCACAGTATTGGCGCCCGTTCCGAGAACGCAGATATGAACGTCACCGATTGACGGTGTTCGGACTCCCCAACTTGGGTCTGTGACACCCTTTGGGATAAATCCGGTAGACCGGTAGTGGCAGGCGCAGTCCGGGACACCCCGTAGAATTTCTTTGGGACACAGGAGGGTCCCGCACCATGCTCAACTCCTCCACAATGTTTCAGCGAGACACATGGCCCACCACCGACACCATTACTCTCAGCGGTTTTACAGGGCATTTAAGCAGGGACACATCACAGCCCCTGTCTTGATTCAAATAGGGAACATTAAAACAAAACACCCCGTAGTTCTAGTCGATCTACCCCAGACAGCCGAACACATTTTAGATATCAATTTTATGAGCACCCAAAGTCTATCGTTCGACCCTGTAAACAAATGTGTGTGGAGAATGGTAATGGCAGCAGAAGCCTCTGTCACGCTCACAGTTGGAGACTATAAAAACAGAATTACCACCATTAGTCAGGATAGAGAAGTTAGGGAAGTTTTGCAACGATACAAAGCAGCTTTTGCCCAGCACAAACATGACTGTGGCAAGATCGCTGGCTTAGTGAACATTACAGGTCCTGACCCCAGAGCCCAAAAGCAGTACAGTTTTCCCCAACAAGCAGAGGGAGAAATCACAAAGGTTATCCAGAGTTTGCTTGACCAAGGTGAACCCCGTTCAGTAGCCTCAACAAACAATGTACCAATTTGGCTCATCAGGAAACCCGATGGATCATGGCGACTGACCATCGATTATCGGGGACTAAACAAAGTAACCCCAGTAGCAGCCCCCACCATAGCCACGAGTTCCGAGACAATGCGAAAACAGGGACTCCAGTCATTCCATTGGATAAAGCGTGCCGATACAAATTTACTTTCATCTTCCAGGGACAGCATTGCATGTGGATGTGCCTTCCACGAGGCTTCCACAACTCCCCCTCCATTTTCCACCGACAGCTGGCGAATGGTTTAGCCAAATTTTCCCGACCCGATTGCCTAGTCCAGTATGTAGATGATCTGCTACGACAGACGGACCATAAGGGAGAGCACATTTCGCTTCTCGCCAAACTATTAGGACTCCTTCAACACATTTGATGTAAAGTGAACCCCAAAAGGGCCCAAATTCTACAAGAGAAAGTAATTTATTTAGGAACAGTGATCACACATGGTAAACGCGAGATCGAGCAAAAACAAATCGACTCGATCGTCAAATTACCCCTGCCCCATAACGTCATAGCCTTCCGGTCATTTCTAGGACTGGTTGGCTACTGTAGGAATCACATCAACAGTTTCGCCACAAAGGCAGCGCCCCTTTCTGAACTCCTAAAGAGCCCCATGGGAATGGCTTCCACAGCACACGGATGCCGTGGATGCATTAAAAAGAGCCCTCAGCACAGCTCCAGCATTACAGGTCCCAGATCCACTCTCCCCATACGCAATTGAAGTTGCAACCACCGACTGAACCCTTTCGGCCGTGCTCCTCCAAGAAATACATGATCGTTTAGGCCCCGTAACATACGCCTCGCGAGTACTTGATCCAGTTGAGCAAGGGTTTCTGCCTGCGAAAGGCACCTGCTTGCAATTTTTTGGGCAGTTCAATACTTTCCCTACATAACAGGACTCAATCCCATCACCATTTTAACTGAGCAAACCCCAACACAACTTCTACTAGATGGTCGATTAAAGGACGGCACAGTCAGCCATATTCGCGCAGCCCGATAGACCCTTCTCTTACAGGAACGGGACATTACAGTAAAGAGAACAAAAACACACTTTCCTCGCAAACAATTTACACTATGCCGGAACCCCACATGAGTGTGAAATAATAACCACTAGGCACAATGCAATGTACCAAAGTCAGCTCCCCCGAAACCAGGTACTACACCTCAGAGACCCTGGCCCACAGACATAGGCACACCCCTTTGGATTTACGTGGATGGCTCCTCCACAGTTTTGAATGGAAAAAGGATTACTGGTTGCGGTATATATGTAGAGGACACGTCGGGTCCGCGCTAGAATAAATATCTTTGAAATTGCCCGGACACTTAGGCTCACAAGCAGCAGAACAAGCAGCCGTAGTGTATATTGTGGAGCACCCCGACTCGTTCCCAACCAGATGACATATATTCCGACAGTTTATATGTCTGTAAGAGTTTGAAAGAATTCCTACCCCTGTGGGAATCTAGAGGTTTCGTCTCCGCAGATGGAAACATCCGACCCTCTGCCTTATTACTCCAGCATATCCTAAAGACAGCAAAAGATTGGAAATATGGCATTATTAAAGTCCCATCGTTCTTCCCCCTCTGGTAACGTTAAGGCAGATACCCTAGCAAAGGCAGGTTCCAGACACGGTCACTTTTGGAACCCTCCCGAGAGTGCCCCAGTACATTTCGCTAAACCATTTGCCAGCTGTCGGTGGAAAATGGAGGGGGAGTTGTGGAAGCCTTGTGGAAGGCACGTCCACGTATATTTCTGTCCCTGGAATGTGAAAGCAAATTTGTATTGGCATGCTGTATCCAATGGAATGGACCAAAAGCCATTGCTAATGTCCAAAACCGAAAAGAACTTTGACTGTAGTCCCTGTTTGAGCATGGTCCCGGGACTCATGGCTACGGTGGGGGCTGCTGCTGGGGTTATTTTGTTTAGTGCCCGATAATCAATGGTCAGTCGCCATGATCCATCGGGTTTCCTGACAGACCAAATTGGGGCATTCTTCGTGGAGGCTACTGATAGGAGTGCGCCTTGATCAAACAGACTCTGTATAACTTTTGCGATTTCTCCCTCTGCTTTTTGGGGAAAACCATACTGCTTTTGGGGTCTGGGGTCGGGACCTGTAATATTCACTAAGCCAGCGATCTTGCCACAGCCGTGCTTGTGCTGTGCAAATGCTGCTTTGTGTTGCTGCAGGACTTCCCTAACCTGTTTGTCCTGACTAATGGCTCGAGGGTCGAACCAGAAGTCTCCTACTGCGCTGATCCTGTTTTCATAATCTCCAACTGTGAGCGTGGCGGGGACTCGTGCTGCCTTTGCCATCTTCCACACACATCGATTTACGGGGTCGAATGATAGATTGTGGAAGCTCATAAAGTCAATTCCCAAAAAGAGCTCGGCTCTCTGAGGTAGGTCAACCAGAACTACAGGGTGTTTTGCATTAATGTGCCCTATCTGTAGCGCTACAGGGGCTGTGATGTGTCCCTGCTGTAAAACCGCTGAAAGTAATGGTGTCCGTGGTGAGCCATGTCTCTCTCAGAAACATTGTGGAGGAATTTATCGTGGTACGGGACCCTCTTGTGTCCCAGAGAAATTCCACGGGATGTCCCCGGACTGTGCCTGCCACTACCGGTCTACCGGACCTATCCCAAAGGGTGTCGCAGATCCAAGTTGGGGAGTCCGAACACCATCAATCGGTGCCGTTCATATTTGGGGTGTCTGAACTGGCGCTAACACTGTGAATTGGCTTTGCCCTATTCCTATTTAGGGTGTCTGTCTGCTGGTTTTTCTGCTGTTTCTGGGGTGCATTGCACTCTCGTGCGAAGTGTCCTAATTGGTCGCAATTATAACACTCCTGGGATTTGGTCTGTTGTGGGCCGTTCCTGCCCTCATTGACCCATGCGGGGTTCTGGTGCATCCTAACTGGATGCATGTCTGCCTGCTCTTCATCTGCTCTACCGAACGCTGTTTTTTTCCTGCATGGACTGTTCCCAAGCACGGGATAATCTCTTTAGTGCCAATTTCTCGTTGTGGGCCTCATCTGAGGGGTCGTAATTTGCGCAAGCTCTCTGTCCTGCCTCTGTCGCATGAGAGACCCGGACTCGAGTCCATTTGGCCATATTATCTTGGGACAAATGGGCGCGTGCTAACTCTCTGAACACCGCTGTAAAATGTATCCACAAGCGTCCAGCAAACTCTGTGGGGTGCTCTGTCTTCTTTTGCCCACACTTGTTTAGGCCTTCTACGGGGTCTCCTTTGTTATAGCCGATCGCGTCCAGGATCGCAATGTGCATTTCTTGGAGTGTGTCTCCTCCTACATTCTGTGGGTCGGGAAGGGCTGCCACGACTGAAGGCTTAACACTGTGAGCTTCACTTGCTCCTTTTCATCCAGGCCGTACATGGTCGCCTGCTACTTCACTCTTGCAAAAAACTGGTGGGGGTCCGATGTGGGTAGGAACAGTGTAATTTTCTCACACGCGTCCCTTAATTGAGTGACGGTTAATGGGTTGGTGTATAGGAAATCTGGGTTTCCATCTGTTGTGGCCCTGTGCTCTGTGGTTACAGGGTTCAGAGGGCTGTGTTCTGTCTGTGCAGTCGGGGGTTGGGGCGCTTTTCGTTTCTGGGGTTTTTCCTGTGTACATGTGCCATGTACATATCTATGGGCAGTCTCACTTAACTCCTGCCAGTCGGGACCATTTTCGTGGTCTAACTGGGGTCCAAACATGCTCTAGAACCCATTCTGAACAGAAAGCAGGGATTGCAGTTCTGCAATTTGCTTCCGGCACTTTGCATGGTCGACCGAGCTCTGCCTTTGTTCCGTCGTGGAAGTGTGGAGTGCTCGTAGGGCTGCTTTTAAATCGTTGCACTGTTTCTGCAACTGCTCAACCTGTTGTTCGGTTTCCTGTCTTACCAGGACCGCACGTTGCGTGTCTTGGTAGGCCTTATCATATTGGGTCTGAAAACTACTCAGATGGGCGAGACAAGATTGGTGTGCCCGCTTGGCATCTGCCACCTCTTTGTCCCTCGCCGCTAACTGCTCTCTCAGTTCCCTGTTCTCTCTCTCAAATTCGCTCACATCTCCTTCACTATTCCTGTGTCTCTCCTCAGTCTCTCTACGGAGCGTCCTAACGACCTCCTCTGTGCCTCGCAATTATGCCAAGCAGGACACGATTGCCATCGGCTTGCGAGCTTTCCCTAAGCTCTTCTTATGGATCTCAGTCAGGTTCTCCCACCAAGTATGCCCTATACTTCCGGGACCTGTTTCGTCATTCACGCAAAATTCGCTCCAAAGGGGCCATCCTTTCCCTTTGAGGTACTTTCTGATTTCCTCTTCCCATACGAGACACTGTCCTACTCTACTGGTCGCTGCGACCTCGAATTCTTGGGGGTTCATAAGGCGTTCCATTGCCTTCATTGCCATTTCTCTCTCGCTATCTCTGGGTCTCTACTGAATTTGGAACAGGGGGTGATAAAGTGGTGATGTAGACATGGGTACGGCTTACGCTAATTTTCGGCCTCCAAACGCAATAAAATCTCTCAGGTTTACCTTATATCCCTGTCAGTATGCATGCATTAACACACTTATGAATCTTGATGGTTTGATCAGTACTTGTCTTACACTTGTGGTTTTCTGTTTCCAATTGGATATCTAATTCAAAGTTTGGGTTCTCTCGGAGTGACTAGGTCACTTCTAGGTCGAGTCCCGGCAGAGTCGCCAGTAAATGTTGCTCTGTTCATCTGGCTCTAAATATGGTCACCTTCCTTAATCCTAATTATGTTTTGCACTAGAGTCTCCAGGTATCTTTCAATACCACCACAAGGTTCAAACCCGAATACTGATCAAAGAACCAATGCATCAGTTAGTTAGTTCAAAGTCAATACTATTTATTTACACACACAATAATCTCTACTCATGCACAAATACCATAAACTAAACTATCTCGCACGTTAACACCTATACTTAACTTCGGGTGCCCACACAGTCAGAGGAACAATGGCCGTTGTTCAGATCTGAGGCTGTTGTGTGCGAAGGTGTAACAGGAGAACAGGTAAGGTCGTCGGTCTGATGGCGAGTGTTGACCTTGGACTTACTTGCTTCTGGTGCAGCTGGTGGGCAGGTCTCTCCGCTTCGAGAGCCAAGTCCAAGAGAGCGATTCTCTCTCGGGGGCTTCTTCTTATACCCAAAGGGGGCTTCGCGCGCTTTTGTGGGGGCCTTGAACTTCGCCCCAATTAATTGGATCGCATCTTGATCATCGGTATTGATCTCGAACAATAAAGGGGTGGGTGCCCTGATGGCTGGGCGTGTCTTAGGTGGCCGTTGGCCTGGCTTTGTTTGTGTCTTTCTGGCGCCGGGGTGTCAGTTACTTGCATGTTATTCCTTTGTTCCCAGAGATGGGCCATCAATATGCTAATTGACCTACAGTTTCAGTCTCGTCTGGGAGTTGCCTTCTCAATACGCATCCAGGCTCTGTGCCTGCCTGCTTTCTTCACACTGTCCATGTTTCCCTATATTCTTTGCAAAAATCCATTTTGTAAACTGGAAATGGCCATCCCAGATAGCTACACCCTCCCGAGAGTACCAGTACACGCGGTTCAGGCCTCACAGACCAACATTCAGGATTTAGCACAGGCCCAAAAAGAAGATGCACAGCTCAGGGAAGTTTTAAAAGGCAACTTCCCCGCCCCCTACGATAAATACAAAAACACGCTGACAACACATGACGGTGTAATTTTAAAAGAAGGTATTTATGTAGTCCCCACTCAGGACAGAAACCAGATTATTTGTCAATTCCATGACAACCATGGACATCAAGGCATAGAAGCAACTGTCGCCCACCTCAGAGCTCTCTGCTGGTGGCCCGATTTAAAAGCCAATGTAACGTACTACATTGAAAACTGTTTAATGTGCACCAGAACAATCTGGAAAGATATGCAAGAAAAGGTCAGCTTAGTCACATCCGCCCTGTTAATGGCCCCTGGACGAATTTGCAGATTGATTATATAGGACCCTTAACCCCCTGCAGGAATGGTTTTAAGTATGCGTTGGTGGTCATCGACACCTTCACAAAATGGGTGGAAGCTTTTCCATCCAGAATGAACACAGCTAAGGCAAAAGCCAAAATCCTCACACAGCACATTTTTACAAGATGGGGTCTTCCACGCAGCATAGAGTCCGACCAATGGCTCACATTTTACAGGACGAGTGATGAAAAACGTCCTTACCATTTTCGGATTCAAACAAAAATTCCACATTGCATACCACCCCCAGTCAAGCGGAATAGTAGAGAGAATGAATAGGACTCTCAAGACAACCCTCAGGAAAATGGTGCCAGAGCACAATAGCACCTGGTACACAGTTCTCCCCTTTGCACTAATGTTCATAAGAAACACGATATCCACGTCGACAGGATACACACCCCACACCCTCATGACCGGACGATCCATGAAAGGGACAAAATATTTGTTAGGACTCGATTTGGCCTGCCTCACAGTCACCGCCCTCACCTATGAGAAAGCAATTCAGCAGATTGTAGAGAATGTAAAAGCAGCCCAGCTCGCCGCAGCTGTTAGGCTTGGGACACGCAAGAAGCAACGCAAGGTTTGCTTTGACAAGACAGTAGAACATAGAACATAGAACAGTACAGCACAGAACAGGCCCTTCGACCCTCAATGTTGTGCCGAGCCATGATCACCCTACTCAAACCCACGTATCCACCCTATACCCGTAACCCTACAACCCCCCCCTTAACCTTACTTTTTTATTAGGACACTACGGGCAATTTAGCATGGCCAATCCACCTAACCCGCACATCTTTGGACTGTGGGAGGAAACCGGAGCACCCGGAGGAAACCCACGCACACAGGGGGAGGACGTGCAGACTCCACACAGACAGTGACCCAGCCGGGAATCGAACCTGGGACCCTGGAGCTGTGAAGCATTTATGCTAACCACCATGCTACCCTGCTGCCCCTACAGTACACGCCTCAGAATTTGTAGTAGGGCAGCAGGTCATGCTATCCCCATACAACTCCAGCTCATTCCTTTCCCCCACATTTGCAGGACCGTACTTCATTTCCGATAAAGTCAGCCCCTCCGTATATAAAATAATCGATCCCAATGGCATGGTTCCACATAAAGCAGGTTTAGGCTTATGGCTCGCAGAACAACCATTCACGTCACATCTCACTTGCAGCAGCAGATAAACACGCCCCGCCCACGGATGACCTATTCTTACCCTCCCCCAACCAGTCCAGCCCATCTTCAGACACTACTTTGACTCCCTCCCAGAGGCACGACTCCACCTCTCCCTTCCTCCAACCAGCAGCGACAGCGACAGCGATGGCGACAGCCCCATGACACCACGCCACAATTACACTCCCGCACCAGGCCCCAATCCCAGCTACTCTGAACAAGATTCCAGCGACCCCTTTGAGACCACGTACATTAAAGCCCCTGATCCAGACCACCACGCGACGATTATGGATTGCACTCTCCCACCTCCAACCTCGACACGAAACACTGGCACTGAGACAATTCGTTCAGACTCATCCGGAATGATGAGATGGACCCCAATTTTCCCCAGGCAGCTTTGGCACAGTTACTCCAGTCACAAGTATGGCAACTGGGAGAAGATGATGACTTAGAGTCTGACTCCCACCAGACGAACCCCTTTGTGACTCTAGATTCGCTATAGAGCAATGAGGAAAAGGAACCGATGGAGATTTACGGTGTCCTTTCTGATGGAACCTGCACGAATTTTGTTATGTTTGTGTGTTACGTTAAATGTTTGTTACTGTAAATGTTAAATGTTGTTTGTTTACTGAAAGTTTTTCATGGCCACCGCTCTTTTAACGCCCACTGGCAGTTAAAGGAACAAGTTTGTCCGCAGACAACTGATCATAGGTACTCTCCTGATTTGAAGGTAATCACGGGAGACAATATCCACGACGAACACAAATTCTTACCGTTCTTGTCCGGTTGCTCAGGCAGTGGAGAAACGGCACTGGTCCCCGCCCTGCCCGAGGACCCCAATCTGGGCAACTAAGCTCGGGTAGTGCACATACGGCACTGGTCACCGTCCCACCCGGGAATTCCACCCATTCTTACCCGCCGTGGCCCATGCGCACCACAATCGGAACTTTTGGTTCAAAACTCTTTTGTTTGTTTTCCGGCGACCCTTAGCTTGCTCTCCATATGCTATCTACATCCTCAAACACGGGGATGGTACACTCACCGCATCGATCGCACAGGCTGCGAGACTGCCCGCACTGTGACAGTATTTTTTCTCGGATGTCTGGTCCCAAAATATTTGTTTTTTGAAAAAATGAGGGAGTCACATATAGTGACCAATTATAATGGGTAATTGGTAATAAAAGGACAGACAGACAGACATACGTGATCTTAAGCAAGATAATAACAGATATATGCTGTGTCCACAGAAATCCAGAACCACAGAAGCCACAGGAAGACCACGGAAGAAAAAGAGAACATGAAGACAGACATCATGGTCTACATTTGGATCTTCGTGGGATCCCTACAGTTGTGCGCGGACGCGACCCCCCTGGCTCCAATCCACAGGCCGTGAATGTTTCCCATCCCTGCCACACACTGTACCCAGAGACAGCAACTGATACACCAACCTGGTGTGACAAGTTTATCTCCTGGTATTCCCTGTCCTACGTTGTAGAGGCACTGTTAGTCATTGCAATACTCTGCAGTGCCATTCAGACACTGAGACTTAGGAAATGGCGAAGGTATACCACACTCCGGTTTACACATTCCGACCCCCTATCTTCGGACGTCAGCAAATTCACTCTCTTTAAGTGAATTAAAGTGCATCAACTTTTTGTTTGTTTGTTGACTCTAATGAAAAAAAGAGATATAAAACTCTGTGCTTGACTGCCAAGCCACAGAAACATGTATTGCTGCTACTGTATAGTTTATAATGTTGTACATGCTTTTCATTGATTAAGGATAGTTTAGATAAAAATAGTTAGAGGTTCCCGTGTTTTAATAGTAATGCATGTCTGAATGTTATAGCGCCCCGTAAAATTTTGTAATAATGTATGTATATAAAGCAATTTAGGTAAAGTTCCAATCCATAGGACAAAGTAGAGTAGAGCCTGTCCTTGCTTATGGGTGCTCGACTTAGGCAGAGAACAAAGAAGACTCAGTAATATGGTCCTTCACGCTTCGCGTTGTGGATCACAAGGAGGGAGTGTAGCCATCTGGCATGGCCACTTCCAGAATATAAAATGGATGCTCGCAAAGAATATAGGGAACTGTGGACAATGCTAGAAAACAAGCAGGCACAGAGCCTGAATGTATACTTGGGAAACAGCTCTCAGACTTAATTGAAACTATGGGTCGATTAGCATATTGATGGCCCATCTCCGGGAAACAAAGGAATGACACTCAGGTAACTGATACTATTGCAGACATCCCAGCGCCAGTTCCCCAACCGAAAAGCACAAAAAAAGCCAGGCCAATGGCCACCTAAGACACGCCCAGCCATCAGGGCATCCACCCTTTTATTGGGCAAGATCGATAACAGTGATCGAGAAGCGGCCCAATTAATTGGGACCAAGTTTAAGGCCCGCCTAAAAGTGCTGTATTTATCCTTCTTCCTCACAGGAACATGCCGGTCCTGAATTCCTTTCAACTGACACTTGAAAGCCTCCCACATGTCAGATGTTGATTTACCCTCAAACATTCGCCCCCAATCTAGGTTCTTCAGTTCCAGCCTAATATTGTTATAATTAGCCTTCCCCCAATTTAGCACATTCACCCCAGGACCACTCTTATCCTTGTCCACCAGCACTTTAAAAATTACTGAATTGTGGTCACTGTTCCCGAAATGCTCCCCTACTGAAACTTCTAACTATATTTATCACCAGAGAAACAGAGAAACAGTATTTGTTTTAATTCCGCCTTAATCGTTCAACCATTGGGAATGAATCTTGATGTTTAGTCCAACATTGACCAGTAACTGGAATTCTCAACTTGATTTGTGTGGTTGGCAGGATTCACACGTTCCCGTCCTTTGCATTACTTACCCCGCCATGAGGCTGAATTACTGCACCAGATAAACTCACAGCTCATGACATGTTTCGAATGGAGTAACATGGTGCAGGTGGCATGAAGATGGAGCTGGAGTAGATGATCAACATCATTGGTTGTCATCATTGTGTCTCAAAGCATCCAGCTCATATTGGTCTTGCAGTAGACTGGCCAGCAGTGGGCCTTTCCACTGGATCAGGGTCCTGGAGCTGAAATCATGCCTGCCAAAAGTTACCAGCCAGCCTATCAGAGAATGGCAGTTCATCTGAATGGCAGTGCCACCGGGAGGGTGGTGGCTGCTGCTGGAATGACACCAAGCTAAGTCCCAGAACCCAGGCCATAGCTGAGTGATTGTGGGTGGGAGGGAGGGGGGACTGGGGGACGTGATCACAGTGGAGGGTGCCTAGGAAAGTCGCCAGCCAGGGAAGCGTGTGGCTGTCAGCGAGCTGTCAATTCCTGATGCTGGGCCCATTGATCAGGCACCGAGTGGCCTTTGAATGAGTGGCTCCTCACCACCAGGACCCAGAAAGCAAGGATTAACAACACAGGCAGGGTGAGGCCTTTAAGTGGGCATCAATTGGCAGCTGGGCAGGGAGGCAGTGCATGGGTCTTCCTATCGAGCTGGAGCCAGAAAGGTGGCTGGGTCCCTGCCTTCCACCCTCCCATTTGATTAAATGACCCCCAGCCTCCAAACTCAGCTCAGGGGAGGCCACAGGATTCCACCCAATGTTTTAATTAATTGCAACTTTCACATTGTGTTGCAATAAAATAAAAATGGAGAGTTAAATTGAAAGATGAGTCAATGTGGGATGCTGTTTCTGATTGATCACTAACAATTAGGATCCACACATATGGTTATATTTAGCTTTGATAATACTTTACTTGAAAATACCACAATTGCAGGGTCGAATCTTAATGAATGCACGTGCACACATGATTGTACAGTGCCTTAGAACAATAATGATGACATTGGGTTTGTCCACCCATAAATCTGGATGTGGAAGTGTAATGATGTTACAATGGAACCCTTGTCGATGACATTGAGTATTCGGTCTTTTAAAATATATTTATGAGAAGGGTTGAGATAGTTTCTGAAAATATTTTGTTCCCAAAAGGTGTCAATAAAATAAGAACTCGGAAACACTTTAAATATCCTTTTAGGATTTATTTATCCTGGGACAATGCAGGATTTGAGCTATTTGTTTAACTTGTTCCGCTGTAATTTAGTTTCTGAGATCTTGGGTGGAATTTCCCGAACAAATGGCAAGCGGTGTGATTCCCATCAGCGTGATCCACGCCACAATTTTTAGGCACTTGGAATTTTTCTTTCCCCACCTGACAAATGTCGCACCTGAGGCAAGAGGCATTTGATTCGCCTGCCCCGAGGGGCATCTCAACACTTCAATGAAGTGGGCGCTGCATTTAAATGGCAGTGAGGAAACCAGCTCCTCGATTCCTGGAGGGGTCCCTCACCCATTTGCTGGATGCCCTGGGAAGAGGCGGGCAACAATCTACCCTCGAGCTGGCAGGAGACCCTCTAGCAAGGTGACAAAATCCTGCCTGGGATTAGTGATTAGTGCCAGCAGTCTGCACAAGAGGACGGGTGTGCAATGCCACCAGAAGATGAATGACCTATTCCGTTCTGCCAGGATAAATGCCCCTGGTCCCCTCCACCTTTTCTTCGACCCTTGGAATGTCACCTCGATCCCACATGCCACCTCCTCACAGATCCCCAGCACCAGACCTCCCACAAAGCTTCCTCACACCCCTGCCACTCTTCATCACAACCCCTCATAGCTTGTGTGCAGTGCCAACACATGGCAAGTATCATCGACATCTGACCCACCAGGGGGCCAGCTCACACCGTCCCCATTTGTGCTCCTGCAGGAGAAGCTCACCCACGACTGCTTCAAGTGAGAGAAGATCTGCGGTGAGATGCCCGAGCTGTGGTTCCCGACTCCTGAGAGAGCCCTGGAGCTCCCCGAGGGGGAGCAGGAGCGGCCCTGTGCTCAGAGCGAGAGTAAAGTGAGGAGCCACTGCACCTTCATCCAGGTGACCAGTCTCAAGTGAGTTCTGTGTACTCCCTTGGTCAGGCCATGGTCAGGCCAAGTATCAATTCCATCTTCCTTTCCTTGCAGGAACATCCCCCAAAGAGCCAGGCCCATCCACCAGCAGTGTCCCATCTCCACGACACAACCTTGGAGGAGATGTCAGAAGAAGACACCAAAGATGCTTCATGTCTATCACTTGCACCATCGCAGACACACACACCTCAGTGGACAATCTCAGCAGGCAGGCTTCTGGGTAACTATCTGGTGAGCAGTCAGTGTGCTGGCAGCAGGCAGGAGTCAGACATAACCAGTAGCTGAGGAGCATCACAGTACATCCCTCACTGCGAGGCATCATCACCCTCCTACATCAACCAGGCAGCAGGTTCTTTGAAGGAGCAATTTAGATTTTCCACCAACCCCCGCCCTTTCACAGTAACTCTGCAATTTTTTCCCCCTTTAAGTACTTATCCAGTTCCCTTTTGAAATTTTAGATTTCACTTCAGATTTCATGCACTCAACACAACACATTCTCTGTTTTGCCTCCAACTTTACACTAACTCAAGTATCTCATTGACATTGGAGCAAATAATGGTTACTCTGATGCTCCCAATTAAATTAAAGAATGGCTGGACCCATGCAGTCAATTAAGTCATACAATTGTATAGGAGGATTTACAAAGAGAGAATTCTCAGGACATGGACATCGCTGGAAAGACCACCGATTATTATCCATCCCTAGTGCCATTGAGAATGTGGTGGTGGACCATTTTGAATCGCGGCAGTCTGTGTGACAAACATGTCTCCTCATTGATCTGAGGCTGAGTATTTTTGACCCAGCGACGATGAGGGAACGGCAATATAGGGGTGAATCTTGTCCTCTCGCTGGTGGTGAGTTTGGAAGTCGGAAAGGTATGTTCTCAGGTG
Source organism: Scyliorhinus canicula (assembly GCF_902713615.1). Taxonomy (NCBI): domain Eukaryota; kingdom Metazoa; phylum Chordata; class Chondrichthyes; order Carcharhiniformes; family Scyliorhinidae; genus Scyliorhinus; species Scyliorhinus canicula. The sequence continues at coordinate 26,034,359 of NC_052150.1, read as the reverse complement.
GGATGGTGCTGTACCCGAACCTCGTCACCTTCCCCCACCCCCCCACTCCCCGCCCCCTCACCGCCGAATGAAGGTCTGGGCGGGAATGCCCATGTTTGACTACCTGCCCCTGCTGCTAATGGTACATTTAGGTGGCCAATTTAGTGCCTCATTCCACTGTCACTGAGATTAACCTAGTTGGTTGGCTTGTTGCTATGCAGCGTACACAATAGCTGTCTCCCTCAGGGTGGGCTAGGAGGGGTGGGTGGGATGAAGATGTCCCTCAATCAAAGGCACTCTGAGTCTGATTGTGGGACTGCACATCAGGAAGAGGGGGTTGCCCGCTGAGACCCACCTCCCTGTCTTTGCTTCTAAACCTGCTGTACTCCTCTCCCCACGACCCCCACCCATGAACATCCCCCTCCCCCCCCCTCTCTCTGTATCATTGACCTTTGACTTGCGACTTCTGGCAGCAGCCATAACCGTGCTGAGTGCAAGAGCTGCCAGCATCTGACTGGCTGGCTGCTCTCACTAAGCAAGGCTTCTACTCCCAGGACCTGATTCCAGAGGGAGGCATGCTGCCGACCTTACCACTATGTTAAGATACCGGAACATACTCCTCAGGATACCGGACGAGAAACTCCAAACAATTTGAAACTTGTAAAACTGTGAGGAAAGGATATTTCACCCAGGAGTGATAATAGGTATCATGGAATCCCTACAGAAGGAGGCCATTCGGCCCACTGAGTCTGCACCGGCCCTTGGAAAGATCACCTTATTTAATCCCACACCTCCACCCTATCCCCGTAACCCAGTAACCATACCTAACCGTTTGGACACTAAGGGGCAATTTAGCATGGCTCAATCCACCTAACCTGCACATCTTTGGACTGTGGTAGGAAACCGGAGCACCCGGAAGGGAAACCCATGCAGACACGGGGCGAATGTGCAGACTACTTACAGGCAGTTACCCAAGGCCGGAATTGAACCCGGTCCCTGTCGTTGTGAGTCAGCAGTGCTAACCACTGCACCACCATGCCTCCCTATCTTGTTAGCTTAAACAAACTTTAATTTATAAACAGCATCTATCACATTAACATCAAAGAAAGTAGCTTTACAATTAACAGTTGAACAGTTCTTAAATAAAAGGAACAACTTTAATTCACTATTCACATCTGCCACTATATATATTCCAACTCAGCAACCCAAATACAGTTCAAAATCCACTCCGAAATAAAGTTAGCATTCACGGTTACTCGCTGTTCTCTGCGCAGACATTTAGAAAGAGACCCTTTCAGGAACAACCTGAAAATCCTTTGGTCCTGTTAGACTCCAATCCTGTGGCAAAACTGCCAAAAACTACAGACAGGCCTGGCTCCACCCATTAGTTACATCATCTGTATCCAACCAACATGTCCCATGACTTGCTTAGCTCGGACTAAACACCATCCCTCATTAATTATCTACACCCCAGGAAACCTGCTTTCTATAAACAATATTCCATTAGCCATCTCTTTGTAAACAAGTAAATGGTTAAAACCAATGACCACATCACCTTTACGACTCCTTAATCACAGCTTTAACAGACATATTGCGTGTATGTATTTGAACCCAGCGTTTTTAGTAACATTATTCCAACAAAAAGGGCGGCATGGTGGTACAGTGCTTAGCACTGCTGCCTCACACCTCTAAGGACCAGGGTTTGATTTCAACTTCGGGTGACTGTGTGGACTTTACATTCTTCCCGTGTTTGCGTGGGTTTCCTCAGGGTGCTCCGGTTTGTTCCCACAGTCCAAAGATGTGCAGGTTAGGTGGATTGGCCATTCTGAATTGCCCCTTAGTTGCCAAAAAAAAGGTTAAGCAGGGTGTCGGGGATAGGACAGGGGAGTGGACCTAGGTAGGATGTCCTTTCAGAGAGGGTTGGTGCAGACCCGATGGGCTGAACGGTCTCCTTCTGCATAGTTATGATTCTATAACAATTTCCGACATCCATCACACCTGCCTGATTTAGCCTATGGTTGGACAGACATTTCGGTAGAGAGGCAGCACAGGCCCCTCCAGCCGGAAGGCAGGACCCCCGATGCCGCAGCACGATTCCGTCCCAGTTGTTAAACTTGGAGGGGAACATAGAGGTGATTGTGATCCCAAACGCCTGCTGTTCTTGTCCATCGGGGTGATAACGATGCACCCAGTTGGTAACATTTCTGCACCTAATTGGGGCAAATGATGTTTACACCAAGTACGGAAGAATGTCAAAGTTGAAATATGAAATCTAGGCCCCATCAACTTTCTTAAGTGAACGTTGTAGATCGCACAGCATTATTTGAAGAAGAGTGGGAGGATCTTCCCGATGATCTGGCAAGCAAATATCATAGAATTTACAGTGCAGAAGGAGGCCATTCGGCCCATCGAGTCTGCAACGGCTCTTGGAAAGAGCACCCTACCTAAGGTCAACACCTCCACCCTATCCCCATAACCCAGTAGCCCCACCCAACACTAAAGGCAATTTTTGACACTAAGGGCAATTTATCATGGCCAATCCACCTAACCTGCACATCTTTGGACTATGGGAGGAAACCGGAGCACCCGGAGGAAACCCACGCACACACATGAGGAGAACGTGCAGACTCCGCACAGACAGTGACCCAAGCCGGAATCGAACCTGGGACGCTGGAGCTGTGAAGCAATTGTGCTATCCACAATGCTACCGCGCTGCCCCTCAAGCAGATTATCTTATTGTTATTAGTTGGACCTTGCTTGTCGAAAATTACCAGTCTCTTTTCCTCTTTTGATTTCCTTTTTCCCCCCATTGATCTGACAAGAATTCAACATAAATGGAATGGCCGATGCTTTGATTGGACGGTGAGGGAATAGATGAAATACTTATTCACAATCTTTTAGATTTTGCGGTCAGTGGTGTACGAATGCCATCTGCTGTGATGCAAACCATCTGTCTGCCCCTTGCCCACTTGAATGGTGGTGGTGGTTCCGACCACCAGGAGACTGACAGGACAGGCCTCTCGCTCAGTTCAGTGGGACCAGCTGCCATGTTTCCTGAGCACTGATAGGGTCACCATTATCCTGACCACAAAAACCTGGACCGATGCGTTTGTGATTTCAAACTTTCCATTGAGCTGATGCCATAAAGAACCAGCCCCCCTGGAATTTATTCCAATCAAAAGGGAATATAGAGCTTGAAAACATTAAGTCTCCTACCTTCTGGCAGATTAGGGATATGAGCTGGCTGCTCCGAAACATTCGGGCCCTTCCCAGACTCCGAAGAGGATTCCATTCCAACATTTTCAATTTGCTCAAAACCCCCAGAGATCGTAAGTCAGCATTCCACCGTTCCTATCATATTTACATAGTTTCAGCAACGTGCTACTCGAGAAATAAGCAGCCCTTTGAGGTAAAACAATTCGAAAATCTCAAGCTTGCTTTGGGATGACCTGATATTTTGAAACTTCAAGTGGAATTAAAGTCAAAGATTTCACGAATCCGAGCTTTAATGTGAGTGTTTATTCGCAAAGGTAGGAAATATCTGATGCGAAGAACCAGTTTGATTGTTTATATCATTAAATGCTTATTTGTGCAAAATTATTGTATTTGTCTCTTGGCATCTTTTCTGGGGGTTGATTTAATTGTATTTCATTAACATCCTGGCTGCATCTGGTAGCTGTGAAATCTCTCGAGCTAATTTTCGGAAAGGACATCTACTCAATTCAAGTTAACCCATTCGTGCCCACAATTCAGTACTCGCACCCACCCCAGGCCTGCTGGAGAGGGGTGATGCACTATCAATTACGCAAAGACCAGAGTAGGATGTAATCGAGCCTTTATTACACTGAGATGTGAGGCATCCTACAGCAGCTGGTGAAATGGCTGCTGTACGGGGAGCACACATATTTATACTCCGCTTACTTGGCGGAGCCAGCAGGCAGGGATCTACCCCCGTACCTGTAGTACAGGGGCCTTACCGTAAAGCACCTATGTCAACATCCTCTGTATACAATATATACATCAGTGGTGACTACCACAAGGGGTTTGGTAGCAGCTCCCCTGGCGGCTGAATGAGCAGAGAATGATGTGGCACTGGGCTGTAGGGCCAGAAAGGCCAGGGTTCAATTCCCTTGCGTCCGCTGCTTTACGTGATCTCGGGCTGCATTTGACAATCAGCAGAGAGCAAAGCACTTAACTGCTGGGACGTTTCAGGGTGTGGATTTCGTCATGAGAGTAGATTTTGGAGGAGGGGCATATCCCTCCCCCGCCCCCGACTGAAGTGTCTGTGGTTAGTCTGGCCACTGGAAAAATGGCTGTCCCATGTTACACAGAGGGCAGCATTACTGTGTCAGAATGGGACTACTGCCCCCATCTGGAAGGAGGTCCCACTTGGCGGGCTAGACTACTGAATGGCCAAGCAGCGTTTTGCCCCACCAGTTCTAGAAAGGAGTAGTGGCCATGGCTGAGGCGACTGGAAATCCCCAGTGAATGGCATATTCCTGGCAGGTGAAAAAGTCAACATAGTTCCCGTGGGGTGGCAGGACGGCTAAATGCACATGACCCACCGCTGAACAGCTCACCAATTGTATATCCGCGGGGAATTTGGTGAATCTCGGGAGACGGCAGGATGTCACCCACCCTGTTGTTGTCTCATGTGATCGAAGGTCCCGAAGCCATAGTTCAACAAGACCCAGACAGCCATTCACCGATGGTAGGCCAGGGATTCCACTTCACTCATCCAGAGCCCACACAGCCGCAGCTCAGACTGGACAAGCTGGCTGATGTGAGAAATCACATCCCGGGATCTAAAAGCCGCTTCTGGCATTGCCTTTTGTTCATTTCTAGGTAAGAGCACCCGCTTTAATGCACCTCTAGTTAGGCCAATGCTCGCAGTTGCATTGGATCCTGTTCGCCAGCGTCTTGACATTCCTGAGGCCCTGCGGCCTCTTGCTGCTCAGGCCCTTTCTCTTCCTGGCCCTGTGCCAAATGGTGATTGGCCCTCCTTCTCCTCTGGATGAGAGCCATTACCAAGGCACTGTTGCCTGCAGCCTGTATCATCCATGCCTCCGCTGGTATGTGAATGAATTGAAGTGATACATTTTAAGTGAGCTTGTCCTTTCCAGGGTTCCCTCCAGCACAAAGTCAGAAGACCAGTGGAAAACTCATCTCCTGTCCTCCACATACATGCACACCCCCACCGCTTCCTTGTGAAGGGCATCCTGGAGGACCAGAGACGGTTGTTCCTCCCATTCATACATAACTGTACAGGGAGATATTGCTCTTTGACCAAGATGATGAGAGCCATGTGTGGGCAGCCTCCCTCTGACATTATCCCACTTGCCTCCACTACCCTCCAGACTCTGTAGAGAGGCCATTACCTTGGCAACATGGAAAGACTAACCATGTGAACCCTTGGCAGCTATGACCATTCACCGGGGAAGATGGACGTTTGGAGCCATGAGCTATCTGCTGCCCCCAAACAGGTCCCCCTGCAGGCGTCCACCTCCTCGCCTTCATTCCTGCCTCTGACAGCAGCTGGTAACAAATGACACCGAATGAACGCCTCCTCCACACCTTGTTGGGATCACAATGTTATCAAACCCAGGATTCTGAAACAAATCTGCTGCCTGCGGGCTTCACCATCGAGAGGAGAACACGACTGAGCACCTTTTGACATCTGGCTGTCTCTCAATTATTGGGGCGTCGCTTTATTCGACCACCTGTGCTGACCTTGAATTCCAGCCACCCGAAAAGATGCTCCTCCCACTTTGAGGGACCTCGCGTACTGAATAACTGCATGGTCAAGGCCTGATTTCAAAAATGGTGCATGCCGCCTTCCAGATTGGGTCCACCACCTTCTACTCCTCCCACTGCCACCCACCAACGTCTACCCCCCACCCCATCCCGTTACCCTGGATCCCATCACGATTCACCTCCATATGCTTTCCCTCCCCTCAGAGTTGGCATCAGCTTGTGTCCCCATGCCCACCCTGACCCCCCCCCCCCCCCCCCCCAGCCCTGTTATCCGAGCCAACCGTCCTGTCTCCCCTCGTGGCCCACCTTCACCTACCAGACTCTCACCCTCGATCTGCCACCCTACCACATCCCACTCCCCCAACTCCCCCCCCCCCGCCTATGTCTGCTCCCTCCTGTTGCCAGCACCCTGAGTTCACCCCCCCCCCCCCTCCCCACCTCCAGGACTCCGCCATTCATTGATGAATATTAATTCAATGTGTGTTAATACGAATTGACCATTTATTTTGACAACAATCGACCTATGGATGGAGACTAACATCTCAATGATAAAGAGACTACAGGAGTTGCAGTGTGATCCCAAAGTTAGTTTTGTGCTGGATGTCTAATGGCAGGGACCTGCACTTGTTTTCTTTTGTTTTAATTGGTGTTTTTTTAGTGGAGCTTATTGCTTTACTATAGACGAAACTAATCAACTCCGCTGGGAGGTGTTCTCACACTCATCTGAAGCACTGCGGATAAGGGAAACTCGAGTTTTGTCAGCACACCATTCATTCCTCAGTTCCAATAATTGATTTTTTCCCCCCATTATTATTTGCCCCACTCCTGTTGTTTCTCTCTCTCGCTTGCTGTTGCCTCAGAATACCACAGGAGGGCAGGAGAGGCCAACAGGAACGAGCTCTCAGTGTCACCAGAAGCTGCGAGAGGGAAATCTGAACACTGGTGGACAATTATATTGATGCAGCACTGACAGAACTTGGTGCAGACGGGGGCATCAAACCACCGTTACCCCCCCCCCCCCCCCCCCCGCCACCCCTGGCTCCTGCCATCGAGTGTGGGGGCATGGCTGGAGGACATCTGGCGCATATCTGGTCAATACGCAAGCATGAAGATCTGTGGTTAGGATGGGATAATAAAACAAAAAAACCCCATCTCCCCTATCAGGGACTATTTGAAAGAAGAGCGTGGTAGTTGAATATTTATCCCTCAGAAAAGAGCAGCATAGCAATTAAAAGAAAGATAACCTCATTGCTGTTTGTGGAAACTTACTGTTCTCAGGTTGGCTGCCCCGGTTCTGACTTTGCAACTGTGACTACACCTCAAAATCACTCAGCCAAAGGGGACACCCCGAGGGTGTGCCAGGCACTATGTAAATGCAAGTCTTTGCTTTTCTTCTCGGCTGGCGGAATTTGATCCGGCTGTCTTAATGGGCCTCAGAGGCAGGTTGTAACAGGGGTGTTTAATGTGAACAAATATTTACCCTAGCCCCTATAACTAAGCTGTGTTCTGCACCCGTGCCAACTTAACTGGTGTCTAACTTTCTGCCCATATGCGCCCAAATGCCACGCCTTGGTGATTCCCCACACGGGTGGAGGTGGCCTGCTGTGATTCCTGCCCTGCGACCTGGGTCCCCATTGGCGGGACTCTTCTGGGGCAACCGGGCCTGAATGGGCCCTGCTGCTGCCTGCTTGGTGCTGCCCCATTCAGCCCGCTGCCCACCAGATGCACCAGGGACAGGAGGGGGAAAGTCTGAGGTGCTGCGGTGTTCGGTACCTCCCCTGTGGGAGTCACCAGCAAGGGCCCCATTTCCTCCTCCTCCCTCGGAGTGCCCAATGGCCTCTGGGCTACTCCATAGGTCGGGCTGCAAGGGAAGGTATCCCCCGATGCTACTCCGCCATCTGGCGCTGCCAATCCAGAAGGTCTGCTCTGGTCTCGACCAGGGCCCACATGCTGTTGGCCATGGATCACAGGGAGTCGACCATCTCCATCTGGGACTGTGCCACTTCACGCTACGACTGTGCCACCACCTTCTGGGTCTGTGTCACTTCAGAAGCGCCGATGCAATGTCCAGACGACTCTGGAACATGGTTGTCTGTAAGGTGGCAGTCCTGTCCTGGGCCTCGGCCAGTGCCTGCACAGAATGCCCCAGGCCTCGGACATGCTAATCCATAGCCACAACCATTGCCCCAATGCCTCCACTGCGGACACCACCTGTGCGGTGTTGGACTGGGTGGCACGCATTGTTGGCACCACCTCCAGCTGCTGCATGCAGTTGGACTCCTCCCATTGTACCTGAAGGTGCTCGCCGACAACCCCTCATTATAGTGGGTCTGTCCATTCCAGAAGCCCGAAACCCATCAGGACAGCAGTTAGTTCCTGAGGTTGGCACGCGCTCTGACATTCCGCCCCCTCGGGTGTTCCTATCTCCACCTGCTGTACTGGATCAACTGTGTGGTGCGCATCAGAGAGTTTCCCAGGAGCCTCTTCACTAAAGTGCCCAACCAAGATGAGTGTCTCTGGGATGGTGGAGGGTGTTGGACACAGCCGTGACGGGAAATCAGTGTCATCCTCGGATTCGAGCTCCGGGGTCACCTGAGTGTCAGGCGGAGGGCTGGTGTCTGAGTTGCTCTCCCCGCCACTGCTCGGCTCATTGGAGGGCTCCGGCTGTGGCACTGGCTGGGGGGGGGGGGATGCCAGGTGGACCACCCCCTCATCTCCAGCAGGTCCTGCAAGACAAGACACGTGGGTGGGGAAGGGTGGGGGGGGGGGTGGTGGCCGGGATGGGGGTGGTTTGGGGGTGCTGTGAGGGTGAGGGTAGTGTTCGGGTGCTGTGGGGGTGAGGATGGTGTGGGGGTGTGTTGAGGGGGTTGACACATGTCATGGAGAACTGCAACTAAGCGGGGTCTCACTTCCTCGCCAGCAGCTGAACTCCACGTTCGCAAGCTCCCATTCCTCCAGTCTGCCGACCACGTCCAGGGCCCTCTGCTCTGCCACAGTGCGGGGCCACAGGTCCGGTGGTCCCCATCTTGACTTCTTCCGCTCCCGGCAGTTATGCACGGCCTTCTCCTGGGGAGGGGGGGCAAACAGAAAACAACAGCGTGAGACAGTCTGATGCATGCAGCCCAGGGGATGGGTAGCCGGTGATCTCAGTGGGCAGGGCACCAGCCATGACAGCCGGAATATGGTGCAGGGTGGGGTTTTGGCCACCGTTGAGTATGGGGGCGGGAGGGTGTCGGGTTATGGGGGTTAGTGCCGGGACATAGTGCTGCTTACTCACCCTGGTCATCCTGAGGGGTTTGTACAGTTTTTTTAAGGCACTGCTGGCCGGCCCGGATGGTGTTGCCCATGGTGCTGACGTCCTCTACTACCTGCGCCCAGGCACAGCCAAGTTTAGCAGCCTCCTTCTCGGGCCAGGGTACAGGGTCATCCTCCTCTCTTCCACCGCATCCAAGAGGGTCTCCAGCTCGGCATTGGTAAACCTTGGGGCTGTTCTCATTGCTGGGATGCTGTGTGTGGATTTGGAGTATGTATATGTGGCTGCAGCTTGTCAGCCTCCTGAAGGTCAACCACGGAACCTGCGAATCCCGCACCGTTTCTCTTTGGAATCGATTGTGTTCCATGTGGCTCTGGTGCAAGCCCCTTACCGGTAGCAGAATCGGTCCAGGTGCAGCACCGATTTTTCTGTCGTGAACGTCCACAAATTCTACGTTGGTGTCAACACTTCTTCTCAGAAACAGGGAATCCTGCCATTGTCTTTTGGGTTAGAAGATGGTGGGTTCAAATTTCACTGTATGGTTTGGGCATCTAGAGTAGAGCTTGAGTGAGGACATAAATATGGGCTTCAGAAGTTAAAATAATGATCCACGAACACCACCACCGCGTCTAGAAGACAAACTAGGGATGGACAATATAGTCTCGCTCGCTAGGAATGACTACATCTAAAGAATAAATTTGAAAACATTTTTAAAAATGGGTGGCAGAAAAGTCACCAGCCTGTCCTATGACCTGGTGCAGTATGCCTTTAAGAGATAGCAGCATGATATTACTAGTAGGGAAGTGTGTCATGCAATCTAGTTTTAGTTTCACTTTTATCTGCAAGCAGAATGCAGCACAGCTCTCATATCTTCAAGCTTTATACTGACTATAACTGTTCTCATGTGCCTAGTCTAAATAAATAAACCCATAACAACATGTTTATCCAAACCCTAATGAGAGATTGGTGCCTTTATATCATAATAAAAACACAACACTCCCCACCTTATCTTGCAATGTTTTGAAATCTATTGAAAGGTGAACTTGGGAGAGGGGGGCTGTATAATTATACTCCATTGCCCAATTTGCAACCTGCTCAAATTGGAAGTCTCGTTCATAATTTAAGCTGACAGCCCAGCACCCGTACTGAGGGACTGTCGCAATGAGATGTTAAATCACAGGCCCCATTTGCCCTCTCGGATGGGCATAGAAAAATCCCAAGGCACAATTTTGTAGGAAAGCAGGGAAGTCACCTCCGATATCTGGGATGTGCACCATCCCAAAAAGAACTGATTATCGGATCATTTATCTCTTTATCGTTTGCAGGATCTCATCTCATGTAAACCAGTTCTCTGTGGAGAGTAACCGTGACCACTCTTCTTAACGATCAACCACATTTGATATTCTATGAATATAGAATGACCTTGGGCTAAGTGCCGGACCAGCGGAGCATGTCCGGTCTTTTAGGATCAAAAAATCGGCATGAAACCCTCACTGACTTCAGGGCCGGTGAGGGGGTAGCACTGGCGCTGAGTGAAACCCCTGCCTCCCACGCCGAAAACGGCCGGAGATTGGCCGGGTCCCAGGCTACACATGAGCACGGGTAAGGCTGACGACTTGCAGTGGTTGCGCCATACAACGTGGCGCTGGCTATGCTCAGACCCAACAAACAACCCACAATCCCACAGCCTACCCCCTGGCCAGCCCTCGCAGAAGCACCCCCCCCCTCCCCCCTCCCAGCTAGTGGCACGGACCCCGGCCGTGTGTGGTGGCACTGGCCACCATGCTGGGTTCCCATACGGCTGAGACCACACGTGTCCCGTTGGGAACTCAGCCCATCGGGGGAAGAGCATCATGGGTGGACCGGCCGATGAAGTGCCAACGCCGTTTCAACGGCGTGTGGCGCGCGTCACGATGATGCCAGTTTGGAGGGGGCGGAGCATGGCTCACTGGCATCAAACCGGCGCCGGCCCCGATTTCGGCATCGGAGCACATTCTCCGCCCAATCGCCGAACACTATTTCGGCGCCAGGCTACGGAGAATCCCACCCCTTGTATTTATACAATGCCATTTTCAGAACCTCAGAACTTTTGCTGAAGTGTTGGCCCTGTTATAATGTAGGGGATATGGCAGCCAAACTGCACACAGCAAAGTGCCACAAACAGCAATGTGATAACATCCAGATAATCTGTTGTTTTTAATGATGTTGCTTGAGGGATAAACATTGGCCAGGACACTGGGAGTAATACTGAGGAAATGAAAGCTGCTGCAAGTGTTTGGAAATTAAGTTCCTCTTATTTTATTTAAAAACTGACTGCAGATGTTGGGAAAACAGAAATAAAAACGTGTGCGATCCTATGACCACACTGCGACGGAAAAGCAGCACGCCACAGCGCACGTGGCCACTGAAAGCCGGGAGGCCCCGCTCCCAGGATCTGCATTGAATCTCGCAAGATGTTGCAAGGTGAGTCTCACCCACCATGGACGGGATCACCTTTTGGTAAATTTGCATATTAGAGTGCGGCAGTAAACCTCACTTTGATGTGCAGATTGCCAAGGAACCTGAGGCTTGGGGATTCAAGCCCTTTGCTTCGGGGACCTCAAATGGGGATCAGATGGAAAGGCACTCCCCACAGGATTGAAGGCTCCCAAGCTGCATGCCCTTTGGACAGCTGAATTTTTATTAATGCCTGAGAAAGTATCTTTGACAAATGGTTAATTAAAACAACCGCAGGGCTTCAAATTGGTGAATGCGGACTGTGCATTTTATCTGTTTGTCTTTGGCCTAGTTTCCTTTCATTATTCAGCCAAGCTCAAATAATGACACCTTCGGAGGAGGGGGGAGATTTTCCGGCCCCGTTTTGGGGGACGGGAACAGCGGGAGGGGGTGGAGAATCGAGCGGATGTCCCAGAATGGCTTTTACAATGGCAGGATTTCCCCGATTGAATTTCCCCAAATCCCTGCCAATGATGTAATGGGAATCCTGACTTTAGAAGCCAGGGTCCCCATTTGCATTAGTTTCAATGTGATTATCAGGCGCTTACACCTGATTTTTTCCACGCCCCCCATGCTTCATTGTGTCCATTTACTTTGGTGTAAATCGGGCACTCCGATGTGAATCTTGACAGGTCACCTGCGATGTGCGCCTTGCAAACCAGAACCTGCTGAGTACAGCCCCCTGGGAGGAGCGGGTGATACCCGAGCAGTGTGGGATGGGGGTGGGTTTGTTCAGTTCCGTGGGAGGCTCATATTTTGACTTTTATTTTCTTAATTCAGGGCGCCCTCTCCGATATTTCAAACGCCTAGGTTTCTGGCAGAGCAGGCTCAAACCAGTTTCACCTCATGGAACCCACCCCTTCCATTCTTTTTCACAAAGTGTTCCAAAATACGGCGGGAAAACCCTGGCGATGTTTTGCGAGATCTGGTTAAATCTCATGAACCTTAAAGGCCGTCGGAAATCCCGGGGGTCTCCGGCAGAACGCAGACGGTAAATCGTACCCTTTATCTTTTGTTACAATGCCCCTTTAATGGGCTATCATTTCAATTTAACTTATTAGATTTGTTAATTTGCTTCTTTGGTCCACTTCATTTTACTGGTCACCGAAAAGAGTATAAGGCATCAAGAGGTCCCAAAGTACTTTATAGGCAATCAAGCATTTTTGAAGCGTGTAGTAACGTAGAGAGGTGACAACCAATTTGCACACAGCAAGCTCGCACAAACAGAAATGGAACAAACAAATCAATCTTTATTTGTGACGTTCATTGTGGAACTACTCTCGGTTCAGATACCAGTTAGAGGCCCCCTACAGGCTTCAGATGCCGGTGATGGGATCTTTTACATCCGCCTGAGGAGGCATGTGGGGCCTTGGTGGAACATATCCGTCCAAAAAGACAGCACCTCATCTGCGGCACTCCCTCGGCCCCACATCAGAGTGTCTGCCTAGATTATATGCCCACGTTCTGGAGTGTGTAGCGAATCTGTGACCTTCTGACCCCGAGGTGAGAGTGTCACCCGCTCTCACCGGATTGGCAGGCGTTTATTGATACAGCTCTGCCTGTTTTTCGATCCCCTGGCGAAGGACAAGAAAGGGGGAAACTTTAGTGGAAAATATAGAGAAATACATTGCAACAAAAATGGAAAAATAACAGAAAAGTTTCAGCTAAATCAACAAAAAAAAAACCAAAATGAATATGAAGGAAAATCAAACCGACAGTAACAGGCATCACCATAGACTGGAAGTGGTGCAGCTTATATCCATGTGCAGTCTCTACCACTGAGGAACAATAAGCATTGAGAGAGGGTGATAAACTCTTATCTTCTACCCTTCCACTTGTTTAGAATCTTAGTGCGATGAAGTGACTTCCCATTCATTTGGAGAGTGCAGCGTAAAAGAGAGGAAGGTTGAAACTTTCTCCAGTAAGATTTCTGAAACATTTTCTCTCATTAGTCAGAAGGCGTTATTCAAGCTTTGTGCATTGCATAAAATATAGGCAGCAGCCTTTGAAAAATCCATTTGTTTCATTTCCAGATTTATTACTGTGATCCAGGGTAATGCTATGGGGGTCCGGGTTCAAATCCCACCGGGGCAGATTGTGAAATTTGAATTCAGTACAAATCTGGAATTAAAAGTCTAATGACGACCATGAAACCATTGTTGATCTGATCCTTTTAGTGGAGGAAATCTGCGGTACTTACCTGGTCTGACCTACACGTGACTCCAGACCCACAGCAAGGTGCTTGACTCTTAAATGGCCTCAGGGATGGGCATTGATGGCCGAGCCATCAATGGCAACGTCACATGAACTAATAAACTTTTTTTTAATTGCCAACGTTTGGCAGTCTGGCAATATTTTCCATTCTGTGTAACCCAAAACGCATCAACATCAGGCATCGTATTTCTCATCCAAATATCCCAACTTGTTTTAACTGGAACATTTGTGCAATTTCCTTTCCCAATTACGTTTGATGCCTACTGTTTTCGTCTGTCTGAACTGATGTGGCTGGCAGTGAGCTGGTGCAGACATTGAGCGCAATTTTCAACCCATGGTCCCCGATAAAGTGACGGGACTATTAACAGCGTGGGAATCCATTTACAGTTTCAGGGGGCTTTGACAGGTCTCTATCACTTTAACCTGATATTGGCATCCCGCCTCCTGGTTCCCCAGTCAGTCAGAGAGGGTGGGCAGGAAGAACCTTTCTCCCATGCTCTAACTCCCTCTACCCCAACAACACCAACAACTTGCATTGCCTAATGTCCTTAATGTAACAACACGTTCCAAAACGATTCACACGAGGGTTACAAAGCAACGTTTCACACCAAGCTGCAGAGGGAAATGTGAGGGCGGATGATCAAAGGTTTGTTTAAGGCGGTCATTTTCAATGAGTCCATTACAGGCTGAGAGAGAGAAGGATAGAGAGGGTTAGGGAGGAAATGTTGGAACTTCGAGACTTCACACCTAAGGCACGCGCACACCCCCCCCCCCCCACCCCACCCCCACCCCCGGCGCCTATTAAACTATTAAAATCGGGGTTGCTCCGGTGGCTAGAATTAGAGGAGTACGGAGAGCTTTGAGGCTGCAGGAGAGTATAGAGATAGGGAGGCCGGAGGCCAGGGAGGGATTTGAAAACACGGATATGCGGCGGGATTCTCTGTTCCTGGGAATAAGTGTTGACACTGGGGCAGGATTCGTGGACTTCCACAACATCAAAATTGGCGCTGCACCTCGACTGATTCCGTGACCATGGAGGGACTAGCACTGGTGCCACTTTGGACTCAATTGATTCCAGTGAGAAACGGTATGGGATTCGTCGGGTCCGTGATTAACACCTGGGAGGTGAAAAGCTGCAGCCCCACATATACACACTGCACTCCCCACACACTCTCATCCCAGCCAGCAAGATGGTACTGGTTGTGCTGGAGCTGATCCTGCTGATGGGTTGGCTGGGGCCAGAGGTCGCCTTGAGGGTTGTCCTGGGGGGGGGGGGGGGGGGGGGGGGGGGGGGGACCCATACGACCTGTGGCCCTAAGTTCACAGTGAGCAGCCAGCAGCTTGTGAAGCTGCATGGCTGCCTGGCCAAGAAGAGAGATGGAGGGGAAGAGCAGAAAATAATGAGGGGATAGGAGGATGGGGCTGGAGACTGATGCAAAGCAGAGTTCCAAGATGAAAGTAAATTACTGCGGTTGTTGGAAACTGAAACAAAACCAGCAAATGCTGGACAATCACAGCAGGTCTGACAGCATCTGTGGAGAGAGAAGGGAGCTAATGTTTCGAGTCTGGATGACTCTTCATCAAAGCTGGAGAGTGATGTGTTGGGCTGGCTGGTTCTATGTGGACTGCGTTTGATGCAGTGTAGCGAGAGACAGACTTCCAACACTCGATGAGATGCAACACGATTTTATTTAACATCTAACTATTTTACATGTTCAACTGTGGGTTGACGCTATGCTGACTTAACTGGAGACCTGAGGCTAGCCTGACCAGACTTACTGACTACCACATGGTGTTTGCATTGGCTATGCTCATGAGCTCTGACTGTCTCAGAGGCTGGATCCCGAGAGAGCAGGCAAACTGGAACCCTCTGGCTTTATAGTGGTCATGTCCTGTCTGGTGATTGGCTGCTGTGTTCTGTGTGCTCACTGGTCATCCTGTGTGTCAATCACTGCCTGTCTGCCCTCCATTATATACATGGATATATATTATGACAGAGAGAAGTGCCAATAGACTCCGATTTATACTGTTGTAGGGTGGGGTGGGGGGGGGGGGGGTGGAGCAGTGGGGCTGGATTGGGGGCCAGCAATAGGTGGGAATTGACAAATACTTTGTCGACAGAAAGACCAAGGGAATGCAAATGGGGATAATTAAGGCTAAGAAGAGTGCCAACTAGCGGCATAAAGAGATTAGAAGGTGTGACTGGCCAAACAAAGGTGAACCATGTGTCAAAGGGCAACTGGGAAAAGATGACCCAAGTTGGGTGGGGAACAAAGATGGTTTGTCTCTGATTGATGCCATGGGAGTGGCGAGGGCACATGAAATGGCAAGGTCAGGGCGTTGGGCATAAATATGGACTGGGAAAGTTACATGGAGGGAGCGATTAAGGAGGCATTGTCGGGCAGCAAACGTAGAGGAGAGCAGGAGGAATTACGATGAAGATCGAAATCTCCGCGGGTGAAAGAATGCCCGGTGCAGAGGCGGAGAGAGGAACGCAATGACGATACCATGGTGAAAAACATTATAGGATACTGAACTGAAACGTGACCCCGAATGGGAATGAAGCAGAACTGCACTCGAACTTTTAGCCGTTCCTCTTCACCTGGCACCGGGCTTTATGCCAACCTATCATGCTTACTCTTAACAGGGTTTTGCAGTAGATGTTTTTGCAATACCATCAATCATTACATGTGGCTTTGCAATGCACCCAAACCCTGGAACACTGCAGAGCAGAATAATGGGGCAAGTATAGACTTACACTGAGAGAGAGTGAAAAGTTCAAAAAAACAAAAGCTGCACTTAAACATTCTACATTTTAAACATCCATGACTGCATTTTATGCTATCAAATTGTTTCTTAAAACTAGGTCTGAAAATTCCATATAAAGTCACCAAGTCCCATTTCAAGTATCAAATGGCATACTATTATAAACATCCTTTACTACCACTTTTAAATAAATAAATGTTTAACTAAGCCCCCTCATTAAAATAAGTGTGTTAATATTGGCTGTGTTATGGTCTGTTAGAATTTATGTTGTAAATGAATGCGCAAGGGTCTAAACAACAGGCAATGAATTCATCGGGGCCTTTGCCAAATCGAATGTAAAAGAGAGTGATATGTTATGGCTTGATCAGATGGGCACTCTCTCGACATTAAAATCTCTTTGAATGCTGGCATCGACTCGTTTGTTCATTCTTAGTAAATTCACAGATTTCCTTATTAAAAGGGGAATAGATTGCATTTTGTTCACCAGCCAAGTGTCATTAACTAACAATTAAACAATCTAAGTACTTGTAAATCTAGCCAGATGTCTTTGAGCAGAGATTTGGTCCACATTTTGAGTTTTTGGTTATATATCTGGGAACTCACTGGATACATCAACAATAAATTGCATTTATATAGCACCCTTCGTGCGCTGAAACATTCCGAGGTGTTTCACAGAAGTACGAATGAACACCGAACCGTGTGAGGAAACATCAGAAGATGCTGCCCGGACTGTTGAGTATTTCCAACATTTTCTGCTACCAGGAGAGGCGATGAAAAGCCTGGTCAAACAGGTAGGTGTTAAGGAGGATCTTCAGTGGGGAGAGAAAGGTAGAGGGAGTGAGATTGAGGGAGAGAATTCAACAACTTAGGGTCTATCTGTAGGCATGGCCGCCAACAGCAGACCGATTGAGAACAGCAATGTGCGGGAATCCTGATTTGGCGGAGTGCAGATGTCGTGATTTACTCAGCGCTGGAGGAGGTTGCAGAGAGAGGTAGAGCTGAGGCCAAGGAGGGATTGATGAACCAAGATGAGAATTTTGAAATCGAGGCAATGTTGGATCAGGAGCCAATGTACGCCTGAGAGCCTAGGGATGATGAATGAATGGCAGATATTCTATTGTTCCTCAGCAACCCACCTCGTTGTGATAGGCCCACTTTACATCCTTCTGACTGTGCTTCTCAATCCCTGCTTTGTCCATAGATTATCATAGAATTTACAGTGCAGAAGGAGGCCATTCGGCCCATCGAGTCTGCACCGGCTTTTGGAAAGAGCACCCTACCCAAGGTCAACACCTCCACCCTATCCCCATAACCCAGTATCCCCACCCAACACTAAGGGCAATTTTGGACACTAAGGGCAATTTATCATGGCAATCCACCTAACCTGCACATCCTTGGACTGTGGGAGGAAACCGGAGCACCCGGAGGAAACCCACGCACACACGGGGAGGATGTGCAGACTCTGCACAGACAGTGACCCAAGCTGGAATTGAACCTGGGACCCTGGAGCTGTAAAGCAATTGTGCTATCCACAATGCTACCGTGCTGTTCAGAAAGGCATTGAGTTTTCTCATAACCCATCTCAGACAACTACAAAATAATTCATAGAATCATAGACCTTACAGAGCAGAAGGAGGCCATTTGGCCCATCAAATCTGCACCAACCCTTGGAAAGAGCACCCTACTTAAGACCACGCCTCCACCCTATCCCCGGAACCCCACCTATCCTTTTTGGACACTAAGGGCAATTTAGCATGGCCAATTCACCTAACCTGCACATCTTTAGACTGGGAGGAAACCGGAACACCCGGAGGAAACCCAAGCGGGCACGGAGAGAATGTGCAGACTCCGCACAGACAGTGACGCAAGCCGGGAATCAAACCTGGCACCCAGGAGCTTTGAAGCCCAAATTGGCACTAATTGTAGTCAGGGAGACCATTTGACCTATCTTAATTCATCTATCCAGAACTGATCCTTTCTCCCTCCTGAAGAGCAAAGGTATGCCTTACCCTTACATGGAACTACATAGAACTGAATTCTTAAATGGAAGGCACAGCACAGAACTGGCCTGACTGGTAGCTACAATCTTCGTGAGTTTTTTTCTTCCCAATGTGATTCTGTCTTTTCATCCTGTCCCCCACATACCTCTATCGCCTTCTCTATCTGTGTGCGTTCAGCTTTTCCTGAGCTGTTTGCATACAAGTGCCCTACACAGCAGTGATTTCCACATTTTCACCCCTCTTTAAACTCCTTAATTTTTTAATATCTGTCCACGGCCGTCATTATACTCCTCCATACTGACGCACCCACAAATGGAAACTGCTTCTTCCTCCACACACACACACATTTTAACAATCTCTGATGTCTCCTCTTTTCCAGAGAGAACATCCCCAGCCTGAGTCTTTTCCGATATTTTCTATTTGCTTTAATGGTTTATTGTTCTTTGTGACCTAAATTTCTTGTTCCCTGTTGGTGTCGGAGTGTTAGGGGTTGGGTGATGGGGAAGGACAGGCCAAATCTCCCGTCTTCCATTCAGTGACACTATGATTGCTACTTCAATGAGTCTTTGTGTACAGTGGGCAGAATATAGCTCCAGTGACTGGTGAGCGAACAATTGGGAGCCCAGTGTCACTTCTGTCCAGGAGGCCCAGTGCAATGTAAAGGCAATCAGGCTTTTGGCCAGCGTCGGGCCTTCAACGCGATCGAGGCCCCCAGTGTGGTGGAATACCATCCCCGTGAACTAATATCCCCATGGCTAATCAGAGACAGGCAAATCTCCATTGCTGGCAAAGCCAATTAGAGCAGTGGGTACCGTTACTCTGAGGCCTTCACCCAGGGAATGTCGCTGGATCCCTGGAGACGTAAGAGTGGGGCAGGGTGGAGAATTTAAGAAGGGGGATGTGTGCAAGTTGGCTGATGGGGTCAGACTGGGGCTGGATGCAATGGAGGACAGGTGATTTTCAGCAACCATACTCCCATTCCAATGCTGGGACCCTCGACCAATCAGAGTGCCAATGAATGGGGGACATCCCGGGTAGGCTGCGTGCAAACCTATCAGAATTTGCTTTGTTAAATCTTTGAGCCATTGCTCAATTCCGTGGGCTCAGGGATAATTGGCTTTAAGTGGCTCATTAATGAGCTTCCCACTCCCCACAAAATTGGGGACAGATTTCCGATGCGGGATGTGGAAGCAGGTACTCCTGCCCCTTTCGCCAGGCCCCATGTCATAATGTCCTCCCTCGTGGGCTAGATTAAATCCCGACCAGTACCTATCAGTGGTCTGTGGATTTTGCTGAGGTCACTCTAGCCAGCCATTAGGGTTTGTGCTCAAATCCGTTCTGATCCTCACCCTTCCCCATCTCTGTAACCTCTTCCACTCCTATACTTCTTGCACAAACCATGATCTCCATCACTTTACCATTGTTTGCCACAGCTGGAGATTGTTCATAGGATATCGATATGGTCAACATTTATTAATCATTACAATTTCCCTTTGGAAGGTGGTGGTAAGCCGTATTCTTGAACCTATACAGTCCATGTGGTATAGGAACACTCACAGTGCTGTTAGGAAGGGAGTACCAGGATTTTGACACATTTACAACATAGTTTCAAGTGAGGATAACGTGTGTGTGGTGAATGTATTATACTAATAATCCACCAGTGTATTTGTATCTGTGCTGTCGCACTTGTATTTGTATATTTGTATCTGTGCCATACTGTTGCCCTTGTGGGCTTCTCCTATGGGCCATTGTATGGCATTATCCATAGGGGAACGTGTTGGGGCATGTATGGGCTCCGCCCATGGCTCCTCCCTCTTGAAGGGAGGTATAAAGAGCAGTCGACCTGCAGGCAGCTCTCAGCATTGGTTCAGTCGCAGGCAGGCACTGTTCTAAGATGATTAAAGCAACGGTTTACTTCTACTCATGTCTCGAGTGAATTGATGGTCGCATCAGTGTGACTTTATAGAATCCCTACAGTGCAGAAGGAGGCGATTCGGCCCATCGAGTCTGCACCTCCGAAAGAGCACTCTACAAGGTCCAATCCCCCTTCCACCCTGCCCTATCCCTGTAACCTGCACATCCCTGGACATTAACCGGCAATTTTAGCATGGCCAATCCACCTACCCTGCACACCTTTGGACTGTGGGAGGAAATTGGAGCACTCGGAGGAAACCTACGCAGACATAGGGAGAACATGCAAATTACACACAGACAAGGCAGGAATTGAACCCGGATCCTTGGTGCTGTGAGGCAGTAGGGTTAAGCACTGTGCCACCGTGGCGCCCTGTATGCCACCGTGCTGCCCTGGGTGCCGCCATGAAGACTTAGAGGGAACTTTCAGTTGGTGGTGTTCCCAGGCATCTGACGGCCCTTGGCCTTCTACATGATAGAGGTCATGGGGTTGAAAGGCATTGTCATAGGAGCTTTGGTGGTTGCTGCAGTGCATCCTGTAGATGGTACATACTTCTGCCACTGTGTTCTGGTGGTGAAGGGACTGCATGTTTAAGGTGATGGATGGGTTGCTGATCAGGAGGGATGTGTTTATACTGGATTGCATTGAGTGTTGCATCCGGACGAGTGGAGAGTATTCTATCACACTCCTGATTTGTTTCTTTTAGATTGTGGACAGGCCTTGGGGAGTCAGGAAGTATGGTTAGTCCAGTTAAATTCCTGGTCAATGGTAATCCCCAGGATGTTGAATTCAGTGAATGCCAAGGGGGGATGGTTACATTTTATCTTGTTGGAGTTGCTCATTACTTGACATTGTGCAAACATCAGTGAACAACCCCACTTCAAATCTCATGATGAAGGTAAGGCCATTAATGAAGCAGCTGAAGATGGTTGGGCCTAGGACACTGCCCTGAGGAACTCCTATAGTGATGTCCTGGGATTGAGATGATTGATTTCCAACAATCACAACCATCTTTTTTTGTGCTAGGCATGTCTCAAATCAGTTGGGAGTTCTCCCCTTGATTCCCATTGACTTCAATTTTACTCGGAGCTCCTTGATGCCAAACTCGGTTCAATGCTGCTTTGATGTCTCTCGCCTCATCTCTGCAATCCCGCTCTTTCGTTCATGTTTGGCACAAGGCTCTGAGGTCTGGAGCTGAGTGGCTTAGGGGATTCCAAGCTGAGCATTGGTAAGGAGGTTGTTGTTGAGTAAATGCTGCTTGATAACACTGCCAATGACACCTTCTATCACTTGATGATCGAGAGCAGACAAATGGGTTAGTAATCAGCCAAGTTGGATTTTTCCAGGCCATACCGCGGCAATTTTACACATTATCAGGTAGATGGCAGTGTTGTAGCTGTAGTGGAACAGCTTGGCTAAGGACATGGCTAGTTAAGGAGAACAAGCCTTCGGTACTATTGCTGTATAAATGTCTGTATAAGTCCAAATGAGTAAGTTCCTTTTCTAATGCTTGGCACTTCTCTACCAGGTTAAGGTGGGGATTTTATTTTGATGGGGTCATTATTGAGTTTCATAACATACTTGGGGTTAGCACAGTTGCTTCACAGCTCCAGGGTCCCAGGTTCGATTCCCAGCTTGGGTCACTGTCTGTGCGGAGTCTGCACGTTCTCCCCGTGACTGCGTGGGCTTACTCCGGGTGCTCCAGTTTCCTCCCACAGTCCAAAGATGTGCAGGTTAGGTGGATTGGCCTAAATTGCCATTGGGGCCCAAAAAGTGGGGGTTACTGGGTGATGGGGAATGGCCTCTTTCTGCACTGTAAATTCTATGATTCTAAGATTCTACTTTATAGGGCTACAACATTAAGAAATTAGATCTAGTTGACTCTGCTGTCAGCTCAATGGGAGGACAGTGATGAACCACCAAGGAAAGTAACACGTGAACAAAAATAACAGACTAATCGACCTTTTTTCTAATCAGTGAGCAGACCCATGGCAGTAAGGTAGAGTTAAGGTCACAATCAGGGTAGGTTATGTACAGGGTAGTTTATGTACCATTGTGCTTAAGAATACAGCCATTTTGGAGACAATTGCTTCCATCAGACCTTGTTCAACTCAAAAGTAAAGGTGAGGATGTGAAAGAGATCAACACTTCATGATGGGAAACTTGGCTCCAGTAATCACATCTCACTTTGAGCCTATTCAACAACTCACAACAAAGAGCTTCATGGTTCTGATGAAGCATATTCAGAAAAAACAGACCGTTTGAGAAAAAAACATCATTCGAGAGGCAAGTCTTTCAACGGTATTTGTAAAGGTAATGTGTAATATAGTGAAACTGATACACATCCTGCTTCCGTATCTGGGAAAGATAACAAAATTATCCAGAAATTATAGACTGCACAGGAGATGAGCAAAGTTTGGATCTGAAATAAATTACTGCTGTATACATTTACTTTTATTCTTTCATTGGTAGTGGCTAAACCAGCATTTATTGCCCATCCCTAATTGCCCTTAAGAAGATGGTAGTTAGCTGCCTTCTTGAACTGTTGCAGAACCTGTGGCCTAGGTACACCCACAATGCTTTAGGTAGGGAGTTCCAGGCTTTTGACCCAGTGACATTGAAGGAACAGTGATTTATAGTTCCAAATCAAGATGGTGTATGGCTTGGCGGGGAGGTTGCAGGCGGTCATGTCCCCATGCATCTGCTGCCCCTGTCCTTCTAGGTGCCAGAAGCTGCAGCTTGGAACGTGTTGCTGAAGGAAGATTGGTTGTTGCCCTGTATCTTGAAGATGGTGCACACTGCAAGCATTGTTCACCGGTGGTAGGGGTTGTGAGTTTTTATGGTGGTGGATGGGGTGGAGATCAATTGGACACTCGGGGCACGATTCAATGGAAACAAATCTATGTCCAGCTTTGGGTATGTTTAACAGGGTGTTTCTCAATAACTGCAGCAACGAGAAACACTCCGCTATTCAACCGCACAATGCCGTTTTTGTGGCCTCCGGGAATTTCTCTCCACTGAGGCCGCACTGGCAATCCAGCAAGAAAGGCTCCTTGCAGATCGCGCCACCAATTTTCTGGCTGCCCTAATCTTCCCCCGCTCTTTCAGCCCCTCTGTTTTCAATCCCCCGTCTGTCCCCAAACATTAGAGGTGTCCGGGAACACACCTTCACCCACTCCACCTGGTAAGACACCCCCCCCAACACCCCCCCCCCCCCCCCCTTCCCGGGCCCGATCTGGGCAATGCCACCATGGTACCTAGGCACCCTGGCAGTGCCCCTTGCAGCCTGGCAGTGCCTGGCTGGGTATCAGAGGGAGTGCCAGGGTGCCACCCTGCCCTGTCCCTGACCACCCAGGTGTCTCTGATGGCCTAGGAGGCCCCAGAGGTACCATTACATCTGGTCCATGTTTGTGGAAACCAGTACTAAACAGTGTTGAGGTGGAATGTTTTCTCTCACGGTGTCATTAATCTTTAGAATTTTCTCCCCCGGAGTGAAGCGGAGGCTGGGTCATTGAATATGTTCAAAGCTAACTTCGACAGATTTTTGATCTGTAATGGAATGAAGGGTTATTGGGTGGCAGATAGAAAGGTAAAGTGGAGGTCACAATCAGATCAGCCATGATCCTACTGAACAGTGGTGAAGCAGGCTTGAGGGGCTGAATGGTCAAGTTGTTTTTTCCATTGTGTTTATTATTTCACCCCCTGCCGCAGGCCTTGTCTGACAGATACGCCCTTCAGGCCTCAACCAGATCAATCAGTAGTGGTGCTCTGGAGCAACTCTAGGTTAGGATAGGGAAGTCCCCTCCCCCAGAGTATATTCTGTGCCCTTATTGTGCTCAGTGATGTTCAACATTGTGGAGTACTGATTTATCATCTGAGGGAGGGGGATAAGTGGTGAACAGCAGACGGTTTCCATGCCCACGCTTTGATCTGATGCAGTGAGACTTCATAAGGTCTAGAAAAGTAAGGAATTTGAGAGCTATTCTCTCTTGGTTCTGTACTACGTTGCTGCAGTTTCAGGTGGGTCTCTCCTGAATGTGAGACAGGACTCCTCCAGGATGGTAACGGAGGAGGCTGCAAAAGGGGCTCAACGGTATGATTCAACAGTAAATTTTGAAAGGAAATTTGATAAACTTGCAGAACTATGGGAGTGGGTTGAGCTGGGTAGCCCAAATGGCCTCCTTCTATGCAGTGATCTTCTAAGACTGTACTATTCCATGCCACATGTAAATTCTCCGCCTCGCCAAAACCATCTCGACGGAAGTGACGCTTGGCTTTGGGATGTGCTGCACAAGGATTTTGCTGCTCCTACAACTCACCAAGTAATGATGCTATAGAACATAGAACATAGAACAGTACAGCACAGAACAGGCCCTTCGGCCCTCAATGTGTGCCGAGCCATGATCACCCTACTCAAACCCACGTATCCACCCTATACCCATAACCCAACAACCCCCCCTTAACCTTACTTTTTACGACACTACGGGCAATTTATCATGGCCAATCCACCTAACCCGCACATCTTTGGACTGTGGGAGGAAACCGGAGCACCCGGAGGAAACCCACGCACACAGGGGGAGGACG
This sequence comes from Scyliorhinus canicula, assembly GCF_902713615.1. NCBI lineage: Eukaryota > Metazoa > Chordata > Chondrichthyes > Carcharhiniformes > Scyliorhinidae > Scyliorhinus > Scyliorhinus canicula. Next base: position 26,009,401 of record NC_052150.1, on the reverse strand, counting down.
TGCAGACTCCACACAGACAGTGACCCAGCCGGGAATCGAACCTGGGACCCTGGTGCTGTGAAGCATTTATGCTAACCACCATGCTACCCTGCTGCTATATAATGCCAACTTAAGCTGGTGTCACATCCCAACAAGTGCATTCATGATAAGGCATGGTCATATAAACAGCTGGCAAAAGGATCGAAGGTCAGCTATTTCCATTAGATTTCTATCACTGGGTCCTAAACTGGATCAGAGTTCGGTGCAATCAAAATACATAACACCGCCCCCTTCACCACTGCACTTAATAAATACACAATAGTGAGCAAAGTCAGATGTAACAGTGCTGTTTGGTTTCTGCTTGATCAAGGGTGCAATTCCAATCATCATCGTCATCCATAAAATATTGCCAGAGAGCTTCATTCAATAGGCAGAACTCAATTAAATCTCATTCTCTGATATTCCATACTAACACCCACCACAACTCTAGCACACCAGGCATGACAAGGTATCCACCAGAACTTATTCATTCACCCCAGCAGGACCCCAGTCCATTTCCCCCCTCGGTTATCATTAGTATTCATGTCGCATCTTGCCCTGGGTATGAGCAGTAAATGTGCTCAAAGAAAGATTTAATCCATTGTACAAGCTTTTATCTGCAAGACTCTCAGGCAGATTAGTGAGCCGAAGCTCGCAGAACACTTGTCTCCCCACACAGATGGAAAGGGAAGCAGTCTGTATTACCACGTTGTAAATTTGGTTAAGTCTGGGATAATGTGCTTGAATCTCGTGATGCTGATACATGGACTGGCTTCTTGTTTGCTCCCCTATTTTTAAATCTCATTGCTAAATATGTTACAGACACAGTACTGAGAAATATGTGAACACTATTCTATTACTGCAATGAAACATTTGAGAGAAGCCTGGATAATGTACCCGTGACTGGAACTGTGAACACCAGCCCTGTTCACTGTTGCTTTCTCTACATCTGTTCTCATGAATGCAACAAGGAATTCAGGAGAAACCTTTTTACTCAGAGTGGTTAGAAAGTAGAATGCGCTACTTATGCGATGGTTGAGGAGGTGAGCGTGGAGGTATTCAAGGAGAAGCTGGATAAAGTAGATGAGGTTGGAAAGAATAGAAGGATATAGTGATCAAGAGTGCCATGGGAGAAGGCTTGTGTGGAGCAGAGGAACTGGCAGAGACCAGCTGGGCTAAATGGCCTGTTTCTGTGCTGAAAATTCAATGTAATTCTGTGCAAAATACGTTCTTGTCCATCACAAGTAGAAGCAATAGAACCAGTAGGCTGCCCTTTGGTGGATTGAAAGGGAGCTACCTACACAAAATCTATATCCAGGTCACAAATGCTACTAGTCCATAAGAATCAGGCTTGCCACAATCATCAGTGCAGTATTTGGGACTCCCAAAAAGTACTTGAATGTCTCAGAATTGACAGGGAAGGAGTATTAATTAATTTTACAATTGATTGCCAAAAGGAACTGCTTACCACAAATGATGATGGCTGAAGTGTGTGGGGTCTACAGGGAGAATAGGAAGCAGGTGGGGTGGGGTGAAAAATTGGGAGGGAGTGCGGGGTTGAAGGTCTTCAACGACCATGGCATTTTGCCTGAGGTGGGGAACGTGGAGGATGGCATTCTTGCCCCAAGGTCAATTGTGCCACTTAAATGGCAAATTAAGGGACTCCATCTTCCACCATTACCATTTTTTGGCAGGGGATGTGTGGGGCAGCCACCTGGAGAATTCTGGCGACAACCTTTTGCTCACGGAAGGGCTCCAAAATGCTCGTAGCTTCCTTGTGGCAACAACTCCTCTGTTCTCCCAACCACCTGTGCCACTGCCTTGCCGGAGGCCTGTCTGCCTAGCCCCAGGGACCCCAAGCCCGCTTACCCCGTTGCGAGGCTGGAGTACCTTGCCGCTTGTCCGGGCTGGCTGCAGTACCAGCAGTGGCCACCACTCCCGATGTTGCTGTTGGGACAGAAGAGTTCATTAGCTGGAAGCTCATTAGCTGCAGGATTGGCTGAGACTCTGGCTGATGCTCCCCCCAATGGCTGAAGCCGCTGTCACTCTGACTAAATCCAGCCCATAATGTAATGCAAAGATGGGACTGATTCAACAACCGTCACCTGATTAAAGAGTTCAGATAACCTAATAAAGCATTGCAATGAACATTACTTGCAGCCTTGAAATTGCCACATTTATTAGAAAGGGGGTCTTGTCGCACAGCGGGGAGGGTTCCTGTCTCTGAGCCAGAGGTTCCAAGTTCAAATCCTACTCCAGCATTTGATGGCCAAGGTTCATAGTGCGGTTAAATAGATTGGGTGAGTATCGTAATTGAAAACCTTCCAACATAAGACCATAAGACCATAAGACATAGGAGCGGAAGTAAGGCCATTCGGCCCATCGAGTCCACTCCACCATTCAATCATGGTTGATTTCAACTCTATTTACCCGCTCTCTCCCCATAGCCCTTAATTCCTCGAGAAAGCAAGAATTTATCAATTTCTGTCTTAAAGACACTCAACGTCCCGGCCTCCACCGCCCTCTGTGGCAATGAATTCCACAGACCTACCACTCTCTGGCTGAAGAAATTTCTCCTCATCTCTGTTCTAAAGTGACTCCCTTTTATTCTAAGGCTGTGCCCCCGCGTCCTAGTCTCCCCTGCTAATGGAAACAACTTCCCTACGTCCATCCTATCCAAGCCATTCATTATCTTGTAAGTTTCTATTCTACATAGACTTATAGGAGGTGGGAGATAAGAGTGGGAGAGAGTCCTAGTCAACCATGTGACTCTACACTTGTTCCAGGCTACGTCATGCATGTGAAAATCTATATTGCTACAGCAATAAGGACTCCTTGGGAGTCTGGTTGGCCTGTGTTGGCTTGATGACCATGCTTGATCAGATCGGTGCCAACAGCATGGGGTTTGATTTTGGACTTGTCTTCTCACCTTGCCCATGGTGGAGATCGTGGCGCTGTGGGTCAAACCTGCCTTTGGGCAGAGAGCTCAAGAAGAAGCAGATTTGTTAGAAGTGTCAGCTATGGCTCAATCGATACGGCTCTTGCCTCATGTGGGGGATTCAGGTCCCACTCCAGTGACTTGAACAGAAAAATCCAGGCTGACCGACTGTAGCCATTTTGTACAGTCCTGCCTGCAGAGCGCTGCCTTGTTGATGGAACATTGGGGTACCCAAATTAGCTGCTATGCTTCCTACATTATAACAGTGGCCACACTTCAAAATTTGGTTGGCAGGTGCTTTGGATTGCTGTGAAAGTTGCAAAATAAATGCAAGCTTTTCTTTTATTTCATAACCACCCCCCCCCCCCCCCCCCCATTCCTAGCGGCACTGGCTCTCAGCAAACACCAATGGCCGCCAGGGGTCTCACCCAAGTGGCCATTCAGCAAGTCTATACAATTAATGTTGGCGTTACAGAACAGCTTAATACTCCTCTCACAGAGTGCCCACATAGGTGGATAGCAACCAGGGGTGCCAATTTGGTCAGCAGTCCTTACTCCATGGGCACTGATATCAATTTCACACTCCACATTCAACTCCTTGGAAACACTATTCATCGCCCAGGTGCCAGGAAACACCTGCAATGTAACAGTAGCAGTGTCACAAACAGAGTTGGGACCTTTCCAATATTTACATGGTGGCAATGCTTAGCCTCATCAGAATGTCCTGCTACTGATAAACAGTGAGAAGCTTGTGGAAAACCCACACACTTTGCCACTAATCAGCAAAATCAACCACCAAAGACCAATACCAACCGAAGGGCGCCACATACACATACTACAGCAAAAGGATGAGAGGATGTAGCCAATATACCGATGGACGACCCTGACTATACTTTTGTGCTTTCTTTTGGACACAGTAACCAGCCACGTGTGACGGTGACCATTGGCTGCTGGGATGTAGATGCTCTCATCGATACAGGAGCATCTGCTAATGTCACGAGAAAAAAGCGTTGAACAAACTTTAGGAATGCCCATTCTCTACACTATTCCATCTCCGTCACTGTAAAACAATGGAGGGAGATGCCTGGCCTCTTGTCCGTCCTAATACCAAGTGCCCGCCTCCCAACCATCCCATTACCAAGTGCCTGCCTCCCGTCCGTCCCCTTTATATATACATGTCCGTGCCGGTGTCTGGTTCCACCTACTGGCGGGTGATCATAACTGTCCCTACATGTATTGGTCACTGGCTATGCACAGTGGTTCCATTATATACCAATATATACATTGGTACAACTATGTACAATGATACATAGATATGCCTATAAGCATATCACCACCGCAGGGAATATTCCTTTATAGAAGTGACAGACAACTGAAAATTCGAAGGGATGTTTGAAACATCAAACTCATTCAAAGACACCAGATTATGTGCTGTTTTCATGTCCATATCTGGAGGATGTGACACATTTACTGCATTAGTTTCCACACAGCACCAGATCCACATTCCATTGCCTTCACACATGCGGTTCCGACTCATGCCAACAATATTCTTGAATTGAATGCTGGCTGTTTGACTAGTATCAGCAAACTGAAAGGTGTTATATGTGAGTTGCATGTAAATCCTAATGAGCCCCTAATCACATATCAATGGTGGCGAATACCATTTAATGTCAGGAGGCAGGCTGCAAAGGACATTCAGCATGTACTTGAACTTGACATTATTGTGAAAGTTGGGACTGAGACTATCCCTTGGGTCTCACCCATGCAATTCATCAAGTGTGAGATGCTAATCATTTTGCTAAACTTGAGCTCAATGCAGCGCACCACCAAATTGAGCTTGCAGAAGAATCAAATTATCTTACGGTTTTCACCACTCGCCTCGGACTTTTTTGATACAGGAGGCTCAACTTTGGAGTCAATGCAGCAGCTGAGGTATTTGAGTACATGACTCAATCTACACCATGGCATGATGATGCAGCGGTTAGCACTGCTGCCTCACGGTGCCGAGAACCCAAGTTCGATACCGGCCCCGGGTCACTGTCTGTGTGAAGTTTGCACATTCTCCTCATGTCTGCGTGGGTCTCATCCCCACAAACCCAAAGATGTGCAGAGTCGGTAGATTGGCCACGCTAAATTGCCCCTTAATTGGAAAAAAATAAGAGAATACTCTAAATTCTTTTTAAAATTAAATATTTTAAAAAATCATTCAATCTGCACTTCATGGACCTGACAGCATGCTGAGCATCAGTGACGGCATTCTCATCTACGGTGACACTGAAAGTGAACTCGAGACATACCTGCACGCACCTTGAACAAAGCCAAATACTTATTCAATGAAAGCAGAATCAAATTGAGTGTTATCTGATCCACAGAAAGTTGAAGTCATTGCAAATGCTGCAGATCCTACCAATGTGCAGGCCTTCTAGGACTCATCACAAATGATAGTTATTTCATGCCTGACCTCGCTATGCTATCTGTCCCCCTACGCGATCTAACAAAAGAGACAAACCTGAGTAAACTACCCAACTCGTTTTGGAAGCAAGCCTGGTTGGTTTAGGTGCAATTCTTATGCAAACATTCAAGGCAGGGAACCCATCAATTGTTGCGATGGTAAGCAGATCATGAAAACCCATGGTACAAAGTTATTTGCAAACAGGGAGAGAAGTGCTCTCAATCCTGTGAGCTATCTTACATTTTCACCCTTATTTGTATAGAAACAAGTTTGAAATCATAACCGATCATTGACCACGAGTAAGCTTGTTCAACAATCCACATAGCAAACCACCTACTCGAATAACGCGTTGGATATTCAACCTACAAGACACTGAGCTCCATACTGATTATCAGTCAGGCACTTTCAACCAGTGGACTATCTATAACGACATCCGTTGCGAACTGACAGTTCTACAAGCTGCGAGGAAAAGATTGCCAAGCAACATCTTAACTACATAAGCCTAAATGCGATGCCATTGTCACTAAAACTAGCTGACATCAAAATGGCAACGAAACAAGATGAGGCATTACAACCATGTATGACAGCTATGGAATCCTAAAACTGGAAAGAGGTGATCAAAAGATCATCTAAAAACAAAATTGCTCACCCACCACATGGTCTTCACAACGTTCGAAGTGAACTCCCATTACAACCACATCTGATCTCTTGTTACACAGCAACTGTGTTGTCATTCCACAAGCATTAAGGTAATGTTGTGTCGATATAGTATAGAATCATAGAATCATAGAATTTACAGTGCAGAAGGAGGCCATTCGGCCCATTGAGTCTGCACCGGCTCTTGGAAAGAGCACCCAATCCAAGCCCACACCCCCACCCTATCCCCATAACCCAGGAACCCCACCCAACACTGAGGACAATTTTGGACTAAGGGCAACTTAGCACGGCCAATCCACCTAACCTGCACATATTTGGACTGTGGGAGGAATCCGGAGCACCTGGAGTAAACCCACACACACGGGGAGAACGTGCAGACTTCGCACAGACAGTGACCCAAGCCGGGAATCGAACCTGGGACCCTGGAGCTGTGAAGCAATTGTGCTAATCACTGTGCTACCGTGCTGCCCTTTCTATGCTACTGTGCTGCCCTTTGTATGTGAAGGTCATCAGTGAATTGGCTAAACCAAACAACTCCTTTGGGAAAAGGTATGGTTCCCAGGAAATGACTGCTTGGTAGAGTATAAAATCAATCAGTGTTTGCCATTGACAAGAACCACAATGAAAATCCTTGTGATCCTCTCAAGATGTCTGAACTACCTCCAGGTACTTCGATTGAGGTTAGGGTTGATTTTTGTAGATTTTCCTGCTGGTCAACATTTGTTTTCACTGGTGACCACAGTCCCAGTCATGGAAATATTAATGCCTATTTCAATGAAAGCTGACAACCCAAAGCTTGACCAGATTTTAACCTTGTTTGGAATCCCTCAAATGTTAAGAAGTAACAATAGTCCCCCATTCAGCTGCAATGAGTTCAGTAAATCTGTGAACTATCTAGTTTTCATTCATCGAAATATCACACCCAATGGCCAAGCGTTAATGGAGAAGTTTTATGCCTGCCTTGAAAAAAGAGAAATGTGCAGCTACAGCTGGGAGCAAGTCAGAGAAGCAAAAGGCTACATTGCTTTCTTCACAATTATAGAGCGATTCTGCACTCGACCACTGGAAAGCCCCCAGCGATGCACATCTTTGCACATCCTATGTGCACAGCTCTCCTGAGCTCCCAGTGGAGCTAATGATCTTAGATTTGCCAACTTTGATCAAATGTATTCCTGGGGGTTTCATCACATGACCCCCCCCCCCCCCCCCCCACCCCGATCCAACCATTAGTCAGCCAACACATCCAATTTGCGATGCTCTGCCTCCTTATTTCAGTTGGAAAGTACACAAGGGCAAACAGCCTTTATTTCCCATTTTCAATATTTTTATATCCAATGAAGAAAAATGTTCAAAGAAAATCACAAAAAAAGACAATGGGTGGGATTCTTCGTTGGCTGACACTGAAATTGGGGCGTGAGAACGGGCGGAGAATAGTTCCCGTTACCGAAGTCGCTTGCAGGTGCCGGTTTGATGCCGAATCACAAGACTCCGCCTCCTCGAAAACGGCGCCATTGCGACACACGCTGCGTGTAGTTGCAACGCAGTTTGCATCTCATTAGCAGGCCTCCAATGGGCCGAGTTGCCGACGGCACAGTCCACGTGTGTTCTCAACAATCGTGAACCTGGCGTGGTGGCTGCTGAGAGAGAGAGAAGGCGTATGGACAATGTCCAACACCACCATACTTTGTCGACAGTCGGGCTGCTGGCCGGATGGCTTCTGACAGGGCTGGGGGGAGTAGTGGAGGGCGACCAGGAGGTGGGCGGTGGGGTCGGGGTGGATGGGTACACAACACCGTTACCGCAGCCGACTAGGCAGTCATGCAGCTGTGCATGGCGCTGATAGCCTGCTTTAAACCTGGTGCCCTGGGTCATATAGATCAGTGCTTCTCAAAGTGTGGTACGCGTACCGGTGCCGGTACGCGAGCCATCGTCTGCCGGTACGTGGAGTGTTTCCAGAAAAGAAAGAGACAGTAATCCTGGATTGGCTTGTTTCGCTCACCGGTCCCTGGCACTTTGAAAAAAAACTGCCGGTCCGCCACATCAGATAGTTTGAGAAGCACTGATATAGATGACCCCACCCCCCTGTGGCCACAGCTGACCCTTCAGCTGTATGGGCGCTCCAGCACAACCTGTCCCATTTTTTTGGCCACAATCCGTATGTGTGTGTGCGGGGGGGTGTATAGTTTAAGCGCGTAGCAGTTTGTCAGTCCTGAGGGTGTCCATCCCGGTGATTCCCGCACTGATTTTTGTGTGTTCTTCTGGTGTTCCACGCGGCGCCGGTGCTAGCCCCTCACTGGCAGCGGAATCGCCAATTTTTCTGATGTGGAGCTCCATGGATTATTTGAGCACTTAGACTCAGAAACAGGAAATCCAGCCTAATATTTATTAATGTCCCAATGAATTTTCTCCAGGGTTGCACACCGCAGCGTCCTGGAGATTGATCTTCAATTCCTGGAGACTCCAGGACAATCCTGCAAGATTGGCAACCCTAAATTGTAAATGAGATTGAGGACAAAAGGATTGAATGAAAGTGAATGAGAGTGAAACATCAAATTTAGAGCTATACCACTAAAACCACGAGTTAAGCCGGTTGTGAAACATGATGGCCATGTAGGAAGGCAACCAACCCCTGATGTCATCCAACCCTTGGTTGTGACCAACACAAAGGGATCAATGATCACTGTTTTGCATTGTTCCAAAATCATCACACAAAATGCACCGTTCTTCAACGCACTGAAAACACCATTTGTAAGCATTGAGTTAGATTAGATTGCACTTAATGTTAGACAGTATTTTACTGGCAAACGTCCAGCATACTGCTATGAAGCAAACTATTTTCAGTTGGTGACCAAATCTTTTATCTCATTGTATATTACTGAGTCCATTGTTGAATTACGACAAAGGTTGCAATATGTAAATAGTGGAATGTTCACGTATGCTTAAATTTATTGTCCACGCTTTGGGATGGAGATCATTGAAACATGCTAAGTCTCTCATTAACTAAAAAGGAAGGGGCCTTGTGTCTTTAAAATTGCAAGGTACATTGTATTTGCTTGAAGCTACCTTGCATACTTGTACCAGCAGATGAAGTCTGCAACAAGAGACGTAAAATTGTCTATTGATGCAGTTATAAGTTATAGGTCTCTGGCTGTTTCTGTCCCAAGGACTTTACAGATGGTGGAAAGGCTTTGGTGAGTCGGTTAATGAGCCACTTGCCTCAACTATCCAGTCTCTGACCTGCACTTGTAATAACATTATTTGTGTGCTCAGTTCAGTTAAGTGCCTGGTCAATATTGATACCCAGGAGATAGGCGATGGAGAGATGTGATGATCATAATGCCATTGAATGTAAAGAGAGATGATTGGAGCAACCCCTTGTTGGAGATGTGTGCAGCTGGAATTTTGCTTATCACATGTCAAGCCAAGGTAATTAGACAAGGATACTGCATCCTTCAAATGGTACTTTACTCTAATTGTGGTAGAAAAGCAAAATGATGTTGAGATACATAGAACATAGAGTGAAGCAGAAGGCCATTGGGCCCATCGAGTCTGCACCGACCCACTTAAACCCGCTTTTCCACTTAATAACTTTCCTGTTTACCTCCAGATGTTTCTATTTTTCACAGAAGTGATTTTAAACTTCTAATAGAGGAATATATTTTCTAAAGTCAGTTTTCCTTATTTGCTGAGGTTAGGGGTGCGATTTAACTTAAAAAAAACCATAGAGTCCATTATGGGTGGGATTAGCAGGATCGTTCCCAGCATTATCTAACGGCAATCGGAGTTTTTTTCGTGGCCTGGCACGGAACGTTTCCCCGTCATTTCCTGAAATGAGGAGCTCTGACTCACCTACAGGGGGGTCCTCGCACCCCCCCCCCCCCCCCCCCCCCACCCGCCCCCCCCCCCCCCCCCGCACTTCCTGGGTCCCGCATCAACTAACATCAGAGGGTAAACTGTGACAGATGTAGATGTGGGGGGAGGGGAAGGGGGAAGCAAAGTGAAGGAAAGGTGAGGAAAGGTGGATAAGATGGGGGGGGGGGGGAATATATATAAAGAAAGACAAGAAAGGAAGAAATGGTAAAAGACAGTTAAGATGAAATGGGATGAAAACAAATAGGTCGAGGTGGGGTAGAGCTAATCATCTGAAGCTGTTGAATTCTATGTTGAGAATGGTGGCTGTAGCATGCCTAACCGGAAGATTAAATATTGGGCGGGATTCTCTGATCCTGAGGCTAAGTGTTGACACCGTCGTAAACACTGTTGCGTTTCCCGACGGTGTCAACATGGTCTCAGGATCAGCAATTCTGGCCCCTAGGCCAGCACGGCACTGGAGTGACCCACACCGCTCCAGCTGCCGATCCCGGCGTCAACTGGACGCTGCGGTGCCCACGCATGCTCAATGGCACCGACGTCAACGCGTGCATGTGCAGTGGCTCCCTTCTCCGCGCCAGCCCTGACACAACATGGCGTAGAGCTACAGGGGTCGGCGAGGAAGAAAGGAGGCCCCCAGCCCGAGAGGCCAACTGCCGATCGGTGGGCTCCGACCACGGGCCAGGCCACAGCGGAGCCCCCCCCCCCCTCACCCCCCCCACCGGGCCGCCCCCAGACCCTTCCACGTCGAGGTCCTGCCGGGTAAGACCAAATGTGGACGTCGTCGGCGGGACTTGGGTTTTTTATAACGGCCGCTTGGCCCATCCCGGGCCGGGAATCGGCGGGGGGGGGGGGGGGGGGGGGGGGGGGGGGGGGGGGCGCTCTGTGCGGCCCCCAACCGGCAGCGCGCCAACCATGCTGGCGCCAGAGCGGAGAATTGCGTCCTGGCCGCGGGGCAGCGTGGTGCGATTCGTGCAGGTCGCGGCGATTCTCCAGTCCGGCCCCGGGTTCAGAGAATTCCGCCCATTGTTCCTCCAGTTTGCGTTGAGCTTCACTGGAACATTGCAGCAGGCCAAGGACAGACATGTGGGAGCAGGGTGTTGTATTAAAATGACAAACAACAGGAAGGTCAGGGTCCTGAATGCGCACAGATTGAAGGTGCTGAGCAAAGCGATCACTCAGTCTGCATTTGGTCTCTCCGATATAGAGGAGACCACATTGGGAGCAGGGAATGCAATAGACCAGATTGAAAGTGGTGCAAGTGAAATGCTGCTTAACCTGGAATGAGTGTTTTGGGCCTGGGATGTTAAGCATGGAAGAGGTAACGGGGCAGGTGTTACACCTTCTGTGATTGCATGGGAAGGTGCCATGGGTGATGGGAGAGGTACTGGGTATGGTGGAGGAGTGGACTAGATTATCACGTAGGGAACGGTCTCTGCGGAATGCTGACAGAGGGAGTGAAGGGAAGATGTTTTTGGTGGTGGCATCATGCTGGAGTTGTTGAAAATGCCGGAGGATTATGCTTTGCATACGGAGGCTGGTGGGATGGAATGTGAGAATGAGGGGCTCTATCCTTGTTCTGGGAGGGAGGGAAGGGGGCGAGGGTATTGGCGCGAGAGATGGACCGCACACTGTTGAGGACCCTGTCAATAACTGTAGGTGGAAATCACGGTTGAGGAAGAAGGAACACATTTTCAAAGCACCATTTTGGAAAGTGGCATCATCAGAACAAATGCAACGGAGGCAAAGGAGTTGAGAGAAAGGGATGGAGTCCTTACGGTGCGAAGAGCTGTAGTCCAGATAGCTGTGGGAGTCAGTGGGCTTGTTGTCAATATTAGTAGATAGTCTATTGCCGGAAATGGAGACAGAAAGATCAAGGAAGAGAAGTGAAGTATCTGAGATGGACCAGGTGAAAGTGATGGAGGGGTGGAAACTGGAAGCGAAGTTGATTAATTTTTCCAAGACCAGACGAGAGCACGATGTGGCACCAAAATAGTCATCAATGTAAAGGTAAAGGAATTGTGGGAGGGGATCCGGGTAGGTATGGAACAAGGAATGTTCCACATACCCCATAAAAAGGCAAGCATAGCTAGGACCCATGCTGCACTGTTGATTTGGAGAAAATGGGATGAGTTAAAGGAGAAGTTGTTGAGAGATAGAATGAGTTCAGCCAGGCGGAGGAGAGTGGAGGTGGATGGGAATTGTCCAGGCCTCTTTTTGAGAAAGAAGCGAAGAACGTCCAGGTGGAGTAGAGTGTTGGTGGATGGGAATTGTACAGGCCTCCTTTCGAGAAAGAGCCTCCCACACGATCAGAGGCCCCTTGGTGGTTGGCCTCCGGGCAGGGTGGCACCCTGCCACTGTGGCACTGCCACCCTGACACCCTGGCAGTGCCACCCGGGTGCCAGCCTGTTACTGCCAGGGTGACAGGCTGGCAGTGCCATTTAACTGCTGGGAGGTGATGCGGGTGGGTGGGGGTGTGGGGTGGGGGGGTTGCAAGGACCCCCTTATAGGTGAGTCAGAGCTCCTCAGTGCAGGAAATGACGGGGAAACGTTCCGTGCCAGGGCACGAAGAAAACTCCGAGTGCCGTTAGTTAATGCTGGGAACGACCCTGCTAACCCCACCCAGAATGGACTCTGTTTTTCTTTTAGTTAGATCGCACCCCTTACCTCAGCAAATCAGGAAAACTGACTTTAGAAAATATATTCCTCTATTAAAAGTTTAAAATCACTTCTTTGAAAAATAGAAACATTTGGAGGTAAACAGGAAAGTTATTAAGGACATATTTAAGAACATGATGGTGAGATATATATGTGTGTCAAACTTTAACAATTAAATCATGGCAAATAATAAAGACACATCAAAGAGGAGGAGTTAAGCAAAGAGACAACATCCATTACTGCTAAAGAATGATGTAATCTGGTTTAGAAGGGTACAGCTGTTCCAGTTTCCTTTCAGAAAATCTGAAATACTGTAAAAGCGTACTGGGATGCCCTCTCAATGTTTCTTTGGTTGTTGAGGAATTGGTCATCATAAAGCACGCAGCTTTTCTATCCAGCTGCCAACTGAATTACTCAGGGATTCAGGTGAAACATTACTTTGAATACTAACTGGTATTCCTACATTGGTATTAGCTGCCCCATTGCATTTTTAAAGTCTTATTGGATTCTGTATTAGAACTAGAACCATTTTTAACATCTTTTATAGTAATTCACATTGCAATGTACTTATCCACTTTAAAGGGTATTGCGTTTTAAATAACTTTGTAATAAACTTGTAAATAAGTTGGTATAGTCTACTGCGTGCAGCATAAGAACCCACCTCTCTTGTATTTTCCAAAAGTGGGAAGATATAATTTTTGAAGAGAGACCCCCTGGGCCCTTATAATATCTGGCTAGTTAGAACTTGGCCAACAAATTGTTTAACAGGCTGTCTGGGAAAAGGTAATATTTCTTAATGGTCGCTTTCCTTGCGAGAGAAGTGGTTCATTTCCTCAGACCCGAAATAAGTATGTTTGTGTGAATTTTCTGCCTTGAATTCTGGCAAGGGTGACTGTTGAAGGAGTGCTCCCGATCTAAAGTTAGCCTATATTTGGGGCTAGGGTTATAACAACTTCATTTTAACCTTTTCGTTTTGTTAGTTCGTCAATTATATTCCTCCCTTTTTGATCCCAACTGTATTTTTGTTCAACTTAACCTTGAACAAATTGCCTATTTTGTTATCTGCCTTCGTAAACACTGAGGCAAAGCTGTTGCCCAACATTGTGGCCCTTTCTTTGTCATTAATGTGAGTTATCTTACTCAACCTTCAGTGGCCTTGTGCCTTCTTTAATTTTCCTTTTGTTATTTCTGTGTCACTTTATTCTTGCTTTTTATAATCCTCTTAAAACTCGGTTTCAGAATTTCTCGTTATGTGAGGAATCCATCTCTTAATTATCCACCTGACTATCAGAACTCAGGGTTGTAATTAACTGGAAAATTCTGTTACCACGGCAAATAACTACGGCATTGGTGCTCAAAGCATAGATTACATAGAATTTACAGTGCAGAAGGAGGCCATTCGGCCCATCGAGTCTGCACTGGCTCCTGGACAGAGCACCCTACCCAAGGTTAACACCTCCACCCTAACCCCATAACCCAGTAACCCCACCCAACACTAAGGGCAATTTTGGGCACTAAGGGCAATTTATCATGGCCAATCCACCTAACCTGCACATCTTTGGACTGTGGGAGGAAACCGGAGCACCCGGAGGAAACCCACTCAGACACGGGGAGGATGTGCAGACTCTGCACAGACAGTGACCCAAGCCAGAATCGAACCTGGGACCCTGGAGCTGTGAAGCGATTGTGCTATCCACAATGCTACCGTGCTGCCCCAAATGATGTTGGGGGCCATTTGAATATGGCACCCAGATATGATGGTGGGCTCATACCGTCATGCCCACCCTGCCACGGGACACGACACAAATGCCCCAGGTGCATAATTAATGAGGTGAAGGTCAGAAATCAGCATGAATTCCTGAAAGGAAAATCATGCTTGACAAATCTACTGGAATTCTTTGAAGATGTAACTAGTAGAGTTGACCAGGGAGATGTGGTGGATGTGGTTTACTTAGACTTTCAGGAGGCTCTCGACAAGGTCTCACATAGCAGATTACTGTGTAAAGTTGAAGCGCATGGGATTGCAGGTAGTGTCGTGGGATGGATAGAAAGCTGGTTAGCAGACCGGAAGCTAAAATTGGAATAAATGGGTTTTTTTCCGATTGGCAAGTAGTGACTAGTGGGGTACAGCAGGGATCTATGCTAGGACCCAGCTGTTCACATTATATATGAATGATCTGGACAAGAGAACTAAATGTAGTATTTCCAAATTTGCAGATGATACAAAGTTGGGTGGGAGGGTAAACTGTGAGGAGGATGCAGAGATGCTTCAGCAGGATTTGGACAGGCTGAGTGAGAGGGCATATGCAAGGCAGATGCAGTATAATGTGGGAAATGTGAGGTTTTCCACTATGGTAGCAAAAGTTGGAAGGCAGATTATTATTTAAATGGTATAAATTGAGAGAGGTGAACACACAGCGAGACCTTGGTGTCCTCGTGCATCAGTCACTGAAATTAGGCGCACAGGTAGAACAGGCATTAAAGAAGGCAAATGGGATGTTGGCCTTCAAAACAAGAGTATTTGAGTATAGGAATAGGGATGTTCTACTACATTTGCATTGGGCACTGGCGAGGCCACACCTGAAGTATCATGTGCAGTTTTAGTGTCCTTATCTGAGGGAGATGTTCTTGCTATGGAGGGAGTGCAGCGAAGGTTTACCAGGCTAATTTCTGGGATGACATGACTGTCATGGGAGAGACTAAATCAGTTAGAATTATATTCATTGGAGTTTAGAAGAGTGAGAGGGTATCTCATAGAAACTTTAAAAAATCCTAACAGGATTAGACCGGGTAGATTCAGAAAGAATGTTCCTGATGGTGGGGAAGTCCAAACTAGGGGTCATAGTTTGAGGATAAGGGGTAAACCTTTTAGGACGGAGGTGGGGAGAAATCCCGTCACCCGGAGAGTGGTGAATCTGTGGAATTTTCTAACACAAAACAAAAAGTATTTGAGGCAAAAACATTGTGTCATTTCTAAAAGGAAATGGATATAGCACTTGGAGCTAAAGGGATCAAGGGAGGATGAGGGCCTGACCCTAGGTGGCATGCCTTTCAGAGGGTCAGTGCACACTCAATTAGCCGAATGGCCTCCTTCTGCACTGGAGGGATTCTATGATTCTATGATATGATATAGATTTCATAGAATTTACAGTGCAGAAGGAGGCCATTCAGCCCATCGAGTCTGCAACGGCTCTTGGAAAGAGCACCCTACCCAAGGTCAACAACTCCACCCTATCCCCATAACCCAGTAACCCCATAACCCAGTAACCCCACCCAACACTAAGGGTAATTTTGGACACTAAGGGCAATTTTTCATTGGTCAATCCACCTAATATGGGGTGGAAGGCGGGATCAGGGCATTGAACTTGATGATCAGCCATGGCCATAATGAACGACGGAGAAGGCTCAAAGGGCCGAATGGACTCTTCCTGCTTCTATTTTCTATGTGTGTTTCGATGTATGATATGCCGTAGTTTCCTGCCGGCCTTCGCAGCGTGAATCAATTCGTGTTCCCGCTCCTGTCTTGGGGACTCAGTCCCTGATGGGAGAATATTTGTAAATATATCACATTTCTTTGAGTAAGGCGATGGTAGTGGAGAAATATAGCCAGCAGTCTCCAACCTGCACTGCCTCTGTTCCCAGCACAACAGATATTTCTCAGATGAGTTTTATTTGCACAGGAATCGATTTAGATTCTCAAGCTCAATAGCATTTGAAGGCCAGATGACAGAAAACTTTTACATCGACTTCAATTTCCTGTGTAAATGAGATAAATCATTCCTTGATGCATTTAAACTTTGCCGTTGTGGAATAAACAAACGAAGAAAGCAGACTTTTCAGGTGCATTTTTTGGAATGAATCCCTACGAAACAAAAGTGGTGCTGTCTTTTTGACACTGTTGACCCTCTCAGGTAAACGACCCCATGGCCGCATTTAAAAACACTCATAATTCTGGTGTTATTGTCAGTTTGCTGCACATTATTTATCTATATCATTTTATCCATAAAGGCTGAACATAAATCAGATATGCCACTGCAATTTAGATGAAATGGTGCTGGGTGATGTGAAGCACTTAACATGTCTGAGTGAAATTTCTGGTCAAACAAATTTCACACCGATGCTTAAAAAGCATTGAATAGGGCAGCACGGTGGCCTAGTGGTTAGCACAACCGCCTCACGGCGCTGAGGTCCCAGGTTCGATCCCGGCTCTGGGTCACTGTCCGTGTGGAGTTTGCACATTCTCCCCGTGTCTGCGTGGGTTTCGCCCCCACAACCCAAAAATGTGCAGAGTAGGTGGATTGGACACGCTAAATTGCCCCTTAATTGGAAAAAATAATTGGGTAATCTAAATTTTTAAAAAAGCATTGAATAGCACAACATAATTTCACCTGACCTGTTAATCAGGGAGCTTAATACCAAACCTGCTAATCCCATGATTATTTTAGTGTGCAGATCTGGCAGGCCGGTCTGGGAATCATGATTGACAAATAAATGGTTAGCTAAGCGTTCCCTGAGGTACAAAGAATCTGGTTAACACTTGCTGTTAAAGATTACGACAGGAACAGTCAAATGGGCAATTTAACAATTGTTGCAACTGGCTATCCAGTGGGGTAGCACACTCATTAATACAGGGCAATGCTTGTACAGAACAGTCACGCTAACCAGCAGCACACCACTGGTAAAGCAGTTGTTTCCATTCCGCATTGTTGCCTTTCATTGAATGTATTGTCTGGCATGGTGGGATTTGAACCTGGGTCCACAGAACATTACCCTGGATTACTAGTCCAGTGACAATGCCACTGTACCACCATCTCCCCCAAAGCACATGGAAAACCTTAACACTATTGATTGACAGCTAACTTATTAAGTCAGAGAGATTGCGACTATATAATGATATTTATCATGGCGAAACCATTACCGAGACGTGCTTTCAACTCCTTGGGCGGGATTTACCGATATCGCGGCGTCAAAACCAGCGCGAGCGACGCCGAAGTCAACGGGCTTCCAGGCCCAGTAATTCTCCTCTTCTTCCAGGGCTAGAACGGCGCTGGAGTGCTGTGCGCTACTCTGGCCCCAAAAGCTGGCCCTCCACGGCCGGTGCGGGTCTGCGCAGGTGCGCTGCGGCCAGCGTGGGTCCGCACATGCGCATCACGGCCGTCTCCGCGCCGGCACATGCGCATGGTTGCCGTCTCTGGTTGGTCGCCGGTGCGGAGCAACATGTCGGCGACCGAACAGCGGGCCCGTGCGGCAGGAGGTAGGCCCCCTCCAGATTGCGGCCGCCCGCCGATCGGAAGCACCCGACCGCGGGCCTGGACCCCGTGGACGCCGCCCTGGAGTCAGACCCACCCACCATGACTGGCGCTGATTGGCGCCTCTGCAGACACGATTGCCACTGATTCTCCGGTCACCCAAGAATCGGCGATCCGGCATCGGAGCAGCATGGCGGGATTCTCACGCCGCCCTGGCAATTCTCCGGAACCTGGCGTGGGCTCGGAGAATCCCGGCCCATATTTATGAATTGAATATCTATTCCTCCAGCTGCCGTGGTGGGATTTGAACCTAGTGCCTCCAGAGTCAATACGCCACCATGTCAGGTTACTGAGGAAGGAGAGAAACTAATATCCAAACCTTCAGCAGGGGCAGCCATGAAGCGTGGGGGTGGGGGGGAACTGGTTGGTGGTGGGCGCAGACAAGGTGAATTCAACCTTTCTCACCTGCTGATCTCAGTGTGATACTTGGAAGAATATGTCTGACTTGACTATGAAAGTAATCCAAAATTATTGTTGCATTGACTTTAGGTACATTCCAGGCACCTGCCATAGACATGTGGGAACGGGCACATCGAACCAGGACAAGGAATGTTTTGGGCGACTGGAGATATTTTAAGATTCTATTCATGAGGGAAAAATGAAGTTGAGTGTCAGATTATTCCTCCTCCCCCTTCACACAAGCCTGGTACAGTCTGTATCCATGTGCGGCAAGATCTGCACAACATTCAGTTAAATAACACTCAAACCATAAAAATACCAGGCGATGATCATCTCTAACGAGAGAGTCTAACCACTTTCCTTTGACATTTAACTGCATCAGCCTTGCCTGAACTCCCATCATCGACATTCCCGGGGGGGGGGGGTTGCCGTTGACCAGGAACGTAACTTGACCAGCTATATAAATACTACGGTTACAAGAACGAGTAAGCGGGAGGTAACTCTGAGGCAAATACCTCACCTTCTGACTCCACACATCCTATCCACCATTTAAAAGGCACAAGTCAAGTGTCTGAGGCAATACCCTCCACATTCTTACCACCAGAGACAAAATGAGCACTTTGCTCAGTGCTCCATCCATGACCATAAATTTCACTTCCTTGACCATTGCTGCACCGTTGCTGCAGTCTGTATCATCTGCAAGTAGCACTGCAGCTAGGCCAAGGCTTCTTTGACAGCACTTTCCAAATCTGCAACCTCCACCACCTGGAAAGGCAAGAGTAACAGATACATCCCTGATTGTAGGACATGGTATTGGGAAGGGAAGTGCCCTCTGAGAGAGAACCCCTGATTCCCATTCCACCATCGCCCACCTGTGCCCTGAGTTCTTTGCCAATTCGTGGCCTAGGGTACATGCATTACCAGCAACTACCACCGCTGCCCTGGTGGTGCTGTCAAGCAATGCAATGCTGCCAGCATCTGGTTAGCCGGGTTGGGATTTCTGCCACTCTGGGCTCCTTGATTCAAGGGAAGGCCTGCTGCTGACCAGTTAAGAGCCTGACCACTTAATTCAGCAGACCTTCCTGAAAGAAGGGCAATGGAAAGACATCCAAAGATCTGCAGGTGAAGTGGATTGGCCATGCTAAATTGCCCCTTGGTGTCCAGGGATGTGCAAGTTAGGTTATGGGGGCATGGGAATAGAGTGGGTTGGGTGGGGGAGCGGACATAGGCAGGATGCTCTTTCGGAGGGGCAGTGCAGACTCGATGGGCTGAATGGCCTTCTTCTGCACTGTCTGGATTCTATGATTCAATTCTATGATTCTAACATGGAACTTGCACTGGTCTCCATCTTAGGAGGGGTGGAAGAGACACTCCTAAGTACCATCCAACGTGTGTTTGGTATTGTGAGGATTGTGGTTGCGGGAGGGTGTGTTTGTGTGTGGAGCGATGCTGCGAGATTATGATGTGAATTGAGTCTGCAATGGTCACATTCTCGGTTCCCTGTGGGTATGAACCTATCATACAGAACAGCCCTGATTCACTGCTGATTGATTCTACATTCACAATTTTGACCCAATGCCACAGAATAACCAAAGGAAAATTTCACTCGAGTGGTTGTATTCTGAGGTTGGCCGATTCAGCAAGTGAACTTTCCAGAAAAGTTGAAAAGATTATCAATTCCTCTCTGGTACTTTTCTTTACATAGGTTTCATGTGTAAAATTTCCAAAGGGGTTCACATGAAACAAATTAGGTTAACAGTGGGCTGGATTCTCCATTTGGGAGACTAAGGCCCCACGCCGACGTGATAACAGTGGTCTTTTACGCCAGGAAAACTTATGCAAAACGGGCACCAATTTGCCGTTTTGCTGGGGGCTAGCAGGGAGGCAGCATAGACCTCACAGCTGTAGCTGGCGATATGGCCTGGAGCATTGGCTGGTCCTGTGGCCGCCCATGCGCACGGCCGTGCCGTGCTTCATGGTGGACTCAGCCCGTGGATCCGGACCACATAAATAGTAACTCCCTTCGGTCGCACACGTGCCCTGGACCACCCACCCACATTGCCCCCAACCCTGAATGAAGCCCCCCCCCACCTGCGGATCGGCCCTCCACTGGCTGTGGCAGCACCGGACTGAGTCCGCTGCCACCACGCTAAGTTCACGACGGGTCAAACCACACGTGTCCCACGCTGTCGGGAACCTGGCTGGTTAGGGATCGAGCATCGTGGAGAGGTCCTCAGGCAATGGCCTGAGGTTGTGGATACGTGGCGCAGCATACTCTTCGATTTTGGCATCATCGGGGACTCTCTGCCCCCTTGCCGAACGCGATTTAAGCGTTGCGGAGCGGAGAATCCAGCCCAATGTGTGGATGATGGTTTATTCCACCTGTTACGATCCCAGTTGATGTTATAACTGGACGGGAAGATTCCAGAAAGGAATTCTGGCTCAAAAGACCATAACTTCTACCTGGAGAAATGAAGAGAAGTTTTAAGTAAAGAGAACAGAGACAAAGTTATTGTTCAGGAGAATTCAAGGAAGAGCAGACAAAGCATTCTGAGGTAAAGAGACAGATTCAAATTAGGACAGCAAACTTGAGAGGCAGATTAAATGTTTGAGGAACAAAAAAACATTTATTAAACATTAAAAGTTGGATTAGCATATAATAACCCTTTACTCCCCGCTTACCTTAGCAATTACATACAAGTTTTCAGATTAATGCAAATTACAAAGTACATCTTAATCTGCAATGGTCTCATTAATACCAAAGTCCCTTTTAAGCACACAAGGTGACTATGGTCAAATACAAGCACTCCACTCTGAATACAAGTTAGTGTCTATGGATTAATCTTCAGAATCCCCCCTTGATGATGATCACATGAGAGTTTCCAACCTCCATTCCCAAAAACATGCTTTAAACTTTTCTTTCGCAATAATGCTTTCCCCCTAGCGGTTTGCATTCCGAAGTACAGTCCAGCTTTTACAAACCACACTTTTAACCAAAGCTTCCATTCCTCTTTTTTTCAAGATAAATTTAGAGTACCCAATTCATTTTTTTCCAATTAAGGGGCAATTTAGTGTGGCCAATCCGCCTACCCTGCGCATCTTTGGGTTGTGGGGGCGAAACCCACGCAAACACGGGGAGAATGTGCAAACACCACACGGACAGTGACCCAGAGCCGGGATTGAACCTGAGACCTTGGCGCCATGAGGCAGCAGTGCTAATCACTGAGTCACCGTGCTGCCCTTTCCGTTCCACTTTTAGTAGCGAATCCAGTCTAGGATTTTACACAAATCCCTTTAGGATTTCTTTGTCTTTGCTCACATTTGCTTTAATTTTCGATTCCAGAATGTAGTAAAATGACATCAAACATTTAATCTATCTCTGAAGTCTACTGGCCTACTTTGAAACTGTCTCTTTAACTCAGAAGACTTTTTTTACTTTTCCGTGAATTGTCCTGAACAATAGCTTTGTCACTGTTTCCTTTACTTCAAACTTGTTGGATACTTCTCTTCATTTCTCGAGGTTTTTTAACTAGCTGCTATTCATATCTCTGCAATTGTTTTCTTAATTATTACTCAATGGTATGGCTTTTTTTCCAGCAAAGCTGAGAGACATGTTCCCTCTATAGCCTTCTAAAGCAACAGCTTTCAGCAGATCTGTGAGAGTGGCCATCTCTCTCACTACATATAATCAACTGCAATCAAATTAGCTAACTGAAATTTCATTTTTTTTTTCCAATTACGGGGCCATCTTTTTGAGGTGTGGGGGTGGGACACTGGGAGAACATGCAAACTCCACATGAACAGTGACCCGGGCTGGGATTGACCCCGGTTCCTCGGCGCCGTGAGGCAGCATTGCTAACCATTGTGCCACCGTGCCGTCCGGCTAACTAATACTTAAAAGCTTCTCTCCCTTACAAGCTCCCAGTTGCTAAGCAACACCCATGTGTTTAAGCCTTTTATTTATTCTTCATGCCGTGGCCCTGTTTAAGCACAATAGAAACACAGTTGAAACTTAACCAAGCCCTCACACCCCAAATACCTTTGTCCGGCAAGTATCAAAAAGCTAGGTTTTACCCTTCCAGGCACAGACACGTTAAATTAAATCCAGTTAAAACTGTACCTTATTTCTAATGTTTTCCAATACAAATATAAATCAATTAAAGAAATGTTTACTTTCCGAACATACCCTGGGGTACACATACACTGTACACAGCCTTTCAACTAAAGCTGGTAATTTAATTGTCGGCATAAAGGATTTCATCCATATCACCTTTACACCGAGGTTAAACAATGAGTATTTGCTCAAACTCCTCAGCACTAACAGGTTTCATGTTTCATACAGATGATGAGACTTGCCTTTCAGGACTGGAGCCAGGAACTGGGGAGACGCAGTCATGGCATGTGTGAGCGCCGGGCACCTTGAATAAAGAAATATGAGATTTTGTCCATCTCCTTAAAGCGACATGCAAGAATAGCCTTCCAAGACATTACGACACAGCAGCAGGCTTTTCGGCCGAACCAATCTGTGTTAGTATTTACTCTGCATGTGACCAATAGTAAGATTTACACTTATTTCGGGAAGAGTTTCCCCTTTCTTCTTCTAAGCACTGGAGCTGGCAATATCAATAGTATGGAACTCATTGGCTGCACAGCTGGTTTCTCCCCATGTTGTCCATGCTGTTGAGTAGGGTCTGAAAGAGCCAGCAATGTTGGCTCTCCAGAGATCAACAGGGAGCAACCCCCCCCCCCCCCCCCCCCACCCCGCAGATCCACCGCAACTCAGACTGGACATTAAAAATAGAGCCCCCGATCAACTGCGCGTCCGACCCTGACCACCCGCCCAAACATTGCCCGGCCGCGTATATGGCTCCCCTGTCCTCTGATCGTCCCGTCCCCGACCAGGGTAGGGTGGCCATGGACTGAGTCCACAGCTGGCATGCTAGTTTCCCGACCGGCAGGACCACATTAGATCAACGCCGTCGGGACTTCGGCCGGTCGGGAGCAGAGAATGGCGAAGCTGGTCTCCAGCAATGGCCGCAGGTAGGTGACATGCGGCATGGTGCACTCCCCGAGTACGCCACTTTTCAGGGCCCTCAGAATCGTAGAACCGCCGCTGGTCCTGATTCAGTGCGGGGAAATGGATTCTTCGCCCCGGCGCCGGACGCGATTTCGGTGTTGGGGTGCAGAGAATCCAGCCCACAGTGTTAGGCAGTCAGACGCATGCAGCACAGGGTAGCTAGTGGCCTTCGTGGCCAGGGCACCCAGCCATGGATGCTGGCAGGTGGTACAGGGTGGGGGAATCAGTCATCCTCCAGATGGGGAGGTGGGCTTATGGGTGTGTGGGTCGGGGGTTAGTGCTGGGGGCACAGTGCTGCCTACTCGCCCTCGCTGCTCTGAGGAAGTCACGCAGTTTCTTACCGCACTACTGGCCGGTCCTAGCGGTATTGCCCACAGCGTTTAGGGTGTCTCCCACCTGAATCCAGGCCTAGTGCACAACACAGGGAGGAAACCTCCTCCCCACCCGGAGGTGCGGATGTCTGAACTTCAGCTACTGAATTTAAATCTATAAAAGTTGATATATTATCTTAAAAATGTTCTGTCTGCTTTTGTATTGAGGTATTATCTTATTTTGAATCAATAAACAGAGATGAGGAGGAATTTCTTCAGCCAGAGGGTGGTGAATCTGTGGAACTCATTGCTGCAGAAGGCTGTGGAGGCCAAATCACTGAGTGTCTTTAAGACAGAGATAGACAGGCTCTTGATTAATAAGGGGATCAGGGGTTATGGGGAGAAGGCACGAGAATGGGAATGAGAAAATATCAGCCATGATTGAATGGCGGAGCAGACTCGATGGGCCGAGTGGCCTAATTCTGCTCCTATGGTCTTATGGTCCAGTACCATCAATTTTGCACGACACAGATATGGTGAAAGACTAGCCCATTCTTAAAAATGAATCAAACAGTTATGTGGGGCAGCATTCTCTGCCCTGCTGTGCCACATTTCTGTTTCACCCCGCCGGAGGGATGCACCATTATGCCGGCTGGTCAATGGGGTTTCCCATTGTGGGTCAGCCCCAAGCCGTTGGGAAACCCCCGGGCTGCTGGCAAAATGGAGCATTCCGCCGGCAGAGAATCCAGCCCTTGAGTTTTTACAAGTAGGAATCAAAGTTCTTAATTGTAAAATACAGAGTAATGAATATGAAAGGGACGGGGAAGTTCAGTGGCTCTCCCTCCCCCAGGACCACCATGGCATAATCAATGCCGCATCCCCTCAATGCCAGGTGTCACTCCACACTACCCACTCCCCTGTCTCTGCCAGGCCCACCTCCCTACTTCAAATGCCTCGGCGCTTCACCCCCCCCCTCTTCCCCCTCCATGGTGCTATATTTACCTTGGTGCCGTGGGTGGAATCCTCTCGACTGCTTCACATTCTTAAATAGCTGTTGCGAACCTCGTCGATGTGACGTCACGCTGGCAAGGTATGGAGATTATATTTAGGAAGCCCTTTAATTATATTTACATTTCGTGAAATGTATTGAAATAATGAGGATGATGCCCACCGGTGGCGGGCGGGGAAATCAAAAAATGAGATCTCGCCAGCGAGAATCTTGTTCCCTGACTCTCGAGGTATTTTGCGCAGGATAGCCTGAGTTTTTTTTAACAATGATCGTTACTATTGTCACAAGTAGGCTTACATTAACACTGCAATGAAGTTACTGTGAAAATCCCCTAGTCGCCACATTCCGGGGTCTGTTCGGGTACACGGAGGAAGAAGTCAGAATGTCCAATTCACTTAACAGCACGTCTTTCGGGACTTGTGGGAGGAAACCAGAGCACCCGGAGGAAACCCACGCAGACACGGGGAGAATGTGCAGAGTCCGCACAGACAGTGACACAAACCGAGAGTTGAACCTGGGACCCTGGAGCTGTGAAGCAACAGTGCTAACCACTGTACTAGTGTGCTCAGTGCTATAATACAATATTCTGCACAGGATGGCTTCTTTGGAGAAAGCTCATTCTATTTGAATGAGGCTTCGGCCCAGTGAGCTTCATGGATTGGGTCCTTGAACGTCAACCCCATGGACTCAGAGGGCTGTGGTCATTACTTTGGGATCTATGCTAAATATTTTGATTAGGAGAGGTCTGAATTGTGTGATACTTCCTATATCCAATAGAAATGTTTCTTAAAACCAAAGTGCCGCCTTGTGGATTGGGACAGCAGAACCTATTTTGTCACATCTTGCGAAGTCACCTTCCCCCCCACCCAACATTACTCCCCATTTTTCTCCTGTGAATTCATGCAGGGGAAAGGTACCTCTGGTGCCAACTGCTCTTTGCTACCTGACAGAAATGGTATAATTTTTCACTTGTGCCTCAACAGTTGGGTTCCTGCCCACTACTCAACTGTAAGGGCCTCATGGTCAAACATCATTTTCACCTGATTTCCAACAGATGCCACCACATAATGTAGGGATGCTGACTGATCATTTATTTCCCCCATCTAAAACAGCATTGAATAAAATAGAATTGCTACAGTGCAGAAGTAGGCCATTCAGCCCATTGAGTCTGTACTGATTCTCTCTAAAAGAGCACCCCACCTAGGCCCACTCCCCTGCCCCATCTCTGTAACCCAACCTGTAAATACCTGGATACTAAGGGGCAATTTTTTAGCATGGCCAGTCCACCTGACCTGCACATTTTTGGACTGTGGGAGGAAAACGGGGCACTGGGAGAAAACCCATTCAGACACAGGGAGAATGCGCAAACTCCACACAGACAGTCACCCAAGGTCAGAATTGAACCCGGAACCCTGGTGCTGTGAGATAGCATTGCTAACCACTGTGCCACCGTGCTACACCTATGGGCAGTACGGTAGAACAATGGGCAGCATGGTAGCACAAGTAGGTAGCACTGTGGCTTCACAGGGTCTCAGGTTCGATTCCCCACTGGGTCACTGTCTGTGTGGAGTCTGCATGCTCTCCTTGTGTCTGCGTGGTTTCCTCCGGGTGCTCCGGTTACCTCCTACAGTGTAAAGACGTGCAGGTTAGATGGATTGGCCATGCTAAATTGCCCTTAGTGACCAAAAAGGTTCGGAGGGGTTATTGGGTAACGGGGATAGGGTGGAAGTGAGGACTTAAATCGGTCAATGCAGACCCGATGGCCGAATGGCCTCCTTCTGCACTGTATGTTCTCTGTTCACCTCTCCCTCTTTCTAGCCCCAAGCTGAGATAACCGGGATCAAGTCTATGATTTCCTGACCTGTGAGGATGACCGAAGGCACATGAATTTTTTTGATTATTTTTATTCATTCCCTGTTCTAAATTGGCTTCCGCAAATGTCCGCATATGTGAAAAATATTCTGCTTTCCTCACATCTTTTGGCTGGTTTGTGGCTTGCGAGACAGGAAGCATTTTATCAGCAGCTAAAATGGGGTGGGGAGGGAGTGTGTTGGGAGAGGGAGGCGTGGAGATAGTGGGGGGTGCAGAACTGTGTCCTGGTTGTGAATCTGATGTGACCTTTGTTCTATATAATCGGACCTTCACGCTGTTTAATTCTTTCTCCTCCCTCGAATAAGATGCCTGCTCTATTGGGGATGTTAAGTGTATTCAGGTGCTTTCAGCATCTGCCTTTGTCTCCCTCTCCTTTGCAGCAGTCCCTCATTGTGTTAAAGATTAGCAATTTATGTGTGTGGCAATTGTAAGTTTATGGTGGAGCTAAATGTTAATAATTGTGCCACCATAAACTTGTGGCCTCCTGGGGCAGCTCCACCTCCTCCTCAAAACCTGACTTCCCTGCAAAAATGGATTACCTGGTCATTACCACACCGTTGCCTGATTGCCATTTTGCCTTACATTACAACAGTGACTACACTTCAAAATTACTTCATTGGCCTTAGAGCACTT
This sequence comes from Scyliorhinus canicula, assembly GCF_902713615.1. Taxonomy (NCBI): domain Eukaryota; kingdom Metazoa; phylum Chordata; class Chondrichthyes; order Carcharhiniformes; family Scyliorhinidae; genus Scyliorhinus; species Scyliorhinus canicula. The sequence goes on along the minus strand of NC_052150.1, from coordinate 25,982,198 downwards.
TGTGATGGCCTTATATGAATGCAAGGTAAGAGGTGGCACGGTGGCGCAGTGGTTAGCACTGCTGCCTCACGGTGCTGAGGACCCGGGTTCGAACCTGGCCCCAGGTCTCTGTCCAGGACATTCTCCCTATGGCTGCATGGGTCTCACTCCCACAGCCCAAAGATGTGCAGGGTAGGCAGATTAGCACGCTAAATTGGCCCTTAATTGAAAAAAAGAATTGAGCACTTTAAGTCTTTTTATAAATGAATGCAAAGTAATTTAATTTTGCCGTCTCTGGTTCCCAACCCTGTTGCCTTGGCAACCCTTTCACCTCATTCACTTTATCAAACTAATTTATGGTTTTTAACACCTGTCAAACTTCTCTTAACCTTCTCTTCCCTAAATTGGTCATTCCCAGCTTCTCTCGTCTCTCCATATGACTGAAGTCAAGCATTCCTGGTACCATGCCAGTAAATCTATTCTGTATTTTAGGCCTTAAACACCCTTTCTCAATTTTAGTACCAGGAATTATGTACAGTACTCCAGCTGTGGCCTAAATAATGTTGTTTTATGAAGGTTTAGCACAATGTCTTTGAAGTCTATGCCTCTTCAAATAAAGCCAAGGATACCAAATGCTTCTTGAATAATCTTTTTGAATTGCTCTTCACACCATTTAAAATTGTATTGAGCTCATATCAATTCTTCCCAATCTTTCTATTAAAACAAATCACTTCACACTCTTCCACATTACATTCTATCTAACACAGGGGTGGGCAAACTTTTCCGTGCAAGGGCCACATTCAGAAATTCACAATTTTAAAGGGCCGCATAGTATATTAAGTAAAATAATTAATATTTTAAATAGCCAAAATAAAAGGTCTTTAAAGAAAAAAAAGCACATTTATTTGAAAAACAAAGTAACTCAGTAAGTAACAGAACAATGTCAATGAGAATGATGCATCTGACTGCAGTCATTTACCAGTTTGTTGAAATCAGGTGTCAAGTTGCTTGTGCTGATCCTTAACACTGACAGAAGCACAGCCGAGCCGAGTCAACGATAAAAACGCGCGTAGTGGGGTGGATGAGTGGGGCTGCCTTATTGGTCGGTTTAGTTGGGTGTGCGACCAATAGGAGTCCAGGTTACAAACAATAATAAGGCTTGTTTGTAACCTGGACTCCTATTGGTCGCACACCCAACTAAACCGACCAATGTGACAGTCCCACTCATCCACCCCACTACGCGCGTTTTTATGCGGCCCGCCAATGAGGTGCCCGGAATCTTAACCGGCATTTTTGAAAAGCCGCCGGGGAAAAGCCGCTGAAGTAAATGAGCTTATTGAATAAGCGCATTTACTTCAGCGGCTTTTCCCCGGCGACTTTTCAAAAATGCCGGTTATGATTCCGGGCACCTCATTGGCGGGCCGCATAAAAACATTTGTCGGGCCGTAGTTTGCCCACCCCTGATCTAACAGGTGTCTGCCCATTTAGCAATCTACCTCCTAAAGTCTTGAGCATCCGTCTCATTGATTACAGTACTACATTTCTGAGTCTAGTCTGTTCTTAGTACAAAACTTGAGTATTCTTGAAAGAAAAGACATGCTGTTGAAGATTTTTGACTTGCACTTACCAGGACAGATGCAAGAATGACACATTTCAAAGGGAGCAACAATTTATACTACATGTGGAGAGCGTGCTGATAGGTTAGAACATAGAACATAGAACAGTACAGCACAGAACAGGCCCTTCGGCCCTCGATGTTGTGCCGAGCCATGATCACCCTACTCAAACCCACGTATCCACCCTATACCCGTAACCCAACAACCCCCCCCTTACTTTTTAGGACACTACGGGCAATTTAGCATGGCCAATCCACCTAACCCGCACATCTTTGGACTGTGGGAGGAAACCGGAGCACCCGGAGGAAACCCACGCACACACGGGGAGGATGTGCAGACTCCGCATAGACAGTGACCCAGCCGGGAATCGAACCTGGGACCCTGGAGCTTTGAAGCATTTATGCTAACCACCATGCTACCGTGCTGCCACGTTAGCAAGTAGACTGATTGGTAGGGGTGTTGCTATGAAGAATGTGCCAAGGAACAGTTGTTCCCTAAGCTTTCTCTAAGTTCCCTAAGCCTAAGAGGCTAGTTTAGCACACTTTCGCTGGCTTTTAAAGCAGACCAAGGCAGGCCAGCAGCATGGTTCAATTCCTGTACCAGCCTGCCCGAACAGGTGCCGGAATGTGGCTTTTCACAGTAACTTCATTTGAAGCCTACTTGTGACAATAAGTAATTTTCATTTTCATTTCATTTTGTTTAGTTGAAAAGTCTACAACTCTTGGACCTATTCTTCCTGTTTGTAAAGGACAGAGCCCTGTGTAGCTTCTAGCATCCGTGTGTGAGCCATATTGCGAGCCCCACTGATAATCATACATTGGTTGTTAGCGTAATTCTTAACACAGTCAGGGTTGTTTGATGCTTGTTGTCCAATCACAGAATTACATCAAATGTTGGACACAATGGCTGGAATTTTCCAGCCCCCCCCACACACACCCCGCCATGGTGGGTTTTTCCACAGTGAAGACAACTCACCATTAGCCACCAGTGGGATCTTCCCATCCACAAATCCCCTGGGGTGGGACTGACGAGCCATGGAAATCCCGATTCATATCAGAGGGATTGGAAGATCTGGACAGTGTGAGGGGTTGGAAAATGCAGCACTATGCTTGTGTTTATGAGTTTCACGTCATCGAGAAGCTTTGAAATGGTGCCCTGCCTACCTAGGTCCAGGACATTGAACTAAATCAAAACGAACACTGGCTCAATCATTCCTATTTCCAGATAGTCAGAGGCTAGGCCTAAAATGGAAGGTGCAGGTCAGGACCCGCATGGACCTCTGTGAAAATTGTCTGGAAACTTTAAAAATCCAACAGGAAATTCCATGCTTTGGAATGTCTCCAACTATGAGATAGAGCTGGAGATTTTGGACAGCTCAGCAGTACTTGCCTAGGTAGTTACCCAGGAAATGTTAGACAGATTAAAACTTAGTCTAACGTTGAGGCAACAACACAACTGACCCCTGACCATCCCCCACCCCCACCCAGACTATCCCTCCTACTCAACTACCTCACCCTGAGTACCCAACTACCCCACCGACCCATTGGTCTCCCCTCCCCCCCGCCCGACCTGACTCATCCCACAGCCTGACTATACCCTCCCCTGCACTTGATTCCCCCTGACCTGACTGACATGACTATCCCTTCCCAAATCTGACTATCAAAGTCTCCACCCCATCCAGATCAGACTGTTTTAAAAGGCCTGCTTTGGTTATTTGGCACTTCATCCCAGCTATTTTCTTAAATTTTAGGCCTTCTGTCTCTCACCCATCGGAAATGAGACGGGACTTCCGAATCCATGTCTTCCACGACTCTCCACGACTCCGGATAAAATCTGTCTCTTAATGCTCCTCCACTGAAACATACTCCACTCGCCCCATTACATTTCCCAGACTTAGATCCAGCAGCACTTTCTTCTGGAAGGTAAAAGTACACAGATCAAGGAAGATCACATTTCAAGAAATCCTCCCTTCTTTGCAACTTATTATGTTGCTCTCAACAGCAAATTGCACCGATTGAGCACCTTTAGGGTTGTGAAATATTACCAGACTATTTTTGGATCACTGAAGTCTGCCAAGTGGAAAAGTTTTCCCTACATTTTCCCTATCACATCCCTTCAAAGTTTTAAAGATCTCTTTAAAATAGGACTGCTGGGCTGTTTCTTCATCATTCAAAAGCATCCAGTCAATAATAGACAAACAAAGCACTATTGTGTCCTGATTTGTGTGAATGGGTGGTTTCTCCCCAGCGCTCATTTAAGCCTCAATCTGTCTACACGCTACGTGCAAAAGCTCTTGAAGAATGTGCTATCCTTAACCACAAGTCTCATTATACTTGCATGTTTTTAGTTTGTACCTGTCGCAAGACATTTGGCTGAGGAGATTTGTACACGAGTGGTATAATATGCAGGCTTACAGCAAATACCTCATGGAGGGCTGTAGCTGATGCAAATGAGACTTATCGAGGGGAGGGCTCTCTGCATCATTCCATGACAGTCAGCAAACACATGCCTTATTTCCTGCTCAGTATGCATCAGGTCACTACAGCTGAATAATAGTGGAGGAGGACATAGCTGATGAAAGTGACTGACTCGCTGCTGTAATTTCAGTTGAAGGTGTTCTACGGTGGGGGAAGTGCACTTAATTTGCCTTTCGCTGTTAGATTGAGTCGGGAAAGTTAGATGGAATGCAAGGTAAGATGTGCCAAATGCTAATGCTTGTGCGGGGTGGGGAAGCAAACCCCTAATGTGTGTTTTTGAAAGTGGTGCCTGGTGCTTTGCGCACAGCTGCTGAAATAAAATGTTATGAAAAGACAGCAAAGACTTTGCAAAGACAGACATATTAGGAAGGAGCTTCCATGAACAAAAAGTGAGTCTCATTGAATGATCTAGACTTATCCTTGCTGCCAAAATATTTGGGAATGGGCTGCATCTGCTTGTCCAAGGTGCGAGATGCCGCCTGCTTATTGCAAAAAAGAAAATACACTGGAAATAGTTTAAGGATTGAGACCCTGCCTCGAAGCCTCAGAACCTTTTGAGTAGATCTGACATGTGGATACATTTTGGCACTGTTCTGTCGTTTTGTAATCCCCTGAGTTGGCTGTAACTTGCTTGAATAAGAGCAGTGCACACTGACCAGTGAACGAGTTAACCCGCATCTGACAAACAGTAGCTGAACAACGGGCAGAGTTGAGAACTTAGTTGGGGTGATTCATTATGGGTCTGGCTGTTGTCCCATAAGCGCAATCAAGTGTTTCAGCTTGATGCACTCCAGACAGGTTTTCATCAAATTTACATGGTGTTGCTATGTTTCTTGAAAGAAATTAAACGCTGGGAATCTAAGGAGCTGGGTCAGAATATGGTATGAAAAGCACAGTGGGAGTTATTAACCTAAGCACTCCCAGTTCCTGAAGAACTGGACCCCAGTGGGGCACTCGGCTTGACCAGGCCTCATTTAACATGTTAGCAAATCAAATATCTTAGGACCACGGAAGGGTGATGTTATCTGAAGTGAGATTTAATAAATGATGATACACCGAACCCTGAAAAAAAACAATTCTTTCTTTGAATAATTCTTTATTTGTTTGAAATGAAATGAAAATGAAAATCGCTTATTGTCACGAGTAGGCTTCAATGAAGTTACTGTGAAAAGCCCCTAGTCGCCACATTCCGGCGCCTGTCCGGGGAGGCTGGTACGGGCTGGTTCTGGTTTGACCAGAATTTTAAGCTGTGATGGTGAGGTAATTTCTTCAAATGTTTTGAAATGAGATTAATCATTCACTGAGGAGGGAGAAAAATTAAACAGTGGTGGTGAACCGTAACTGTGTGGATTCAACTTCATTCGGCAGTATTGAAGAGGGGTGGGTCTGCAACAGGGAATGAAAGAATACAGGCTCCTCTTATCCCCAAGTGACTCCTCTATGAACTCCTAGTCTTAGTCACAATGTTGGGAGGGGTGCTGAATACATGGGGGTTGGCTCTGTCCATGTATCATTGGTTGGGGCGGCACGGTGGAGCACTGCTGTCTCACAGCGTCGAGGACCCGAGTTCGATCCCGGCTCTGGGTCACTGTCTGTGTGGAGTTTGCACATTCTCCCCGTGTCTGCATAAGTCTCACCCCCACCACTCAAAAGATGTGCAGGATAGGTGAATTGGTCACGCTAAATTGCCCCTTAATTGGGAAAAAAAGAATGGGTTGCTCTAAAATTATGCAAAAATTTTTTGTTGCATTTGCTGTAGGATTGGCAGAGGTAGTATTTGTGTTGGGGAATATTGGGTGGTATGGGAAGGGAGCGTCAGAAGAAAACAGGAGATCATCTGAAGAGACAGTAGGTTTAAAACCTATTATATGGCACAGTAATTCTGTCATCGGACCGGCAATCAGATGGCCTGGACGAATGAAGGACCCAAGTTAAAATCCCACCATGAAATTCTGACAAAGTGAATTGAAGTTTTGTTTAAAAAATCTGGATATAATTAAAGTAAAAGCTGATCAGTTTATTCTTTTAAAAAAAAGTTCCTTTTTAGGGGAGTAAACTGGCCATCCTGATCTAGTCTGGCCTATGTGTGACTCACCAAAAGTTATCACTGAACTGCCTTCCGAAATGGCCTAAGCAAGCCAGGAATGTGGAGAGACTGCGGGATGATGACCTGCCTGACATGGTGGACTGAGGGGCTGGAAACTGCGTGAAACCCCTCGGATGGTATCTTTGGCATGGAATGCATATTGTAAAGCATCGTGTGTGCTTGCAATTGTATCGCTGCATCTCGGAGTACCTCGTAGTAGAGGAAAATAACTTGAATTGCTTTTCGCATTCGGAAATGTGAATTTGAACTGGCGTGGAATACAATTTTGTAAATCTGTATGAATGAAGCATATTTTTAGAAGAAGAAGAAAAAATAATATGAGGGATCAACAACAAACCAAGAAATAGTCTGAGAATAAGAACCAACAGTGGAAGTACAAAGTTTGTTTGTTGTCTTCACAAAAGTGGTAGTCGTCGTGCATAGTTGCCATATCCGGCCAAACTTTTCAAATCAATCAAAATCTGATTTACTGCAAAACTGTCAATGACTGGTATCTCTGGTGTTTTGTCTTTATTCGCTTTATCGCTTCTTTTTATAAATTTTTATAGAGTTTGTTGTATCCAACAATGATTTGGCTTTGCTTCATAGACCTGAGAAAATAAATGTACAGACCCAATATGAAATGTACATGGTTCCATTAATCCAAGTTGTACAGTGAATGGGATGCTGGCAGTGTGGGCAATGGGTTCCCTTTATTCACGATGACAATGTAAGTAAATGGTACACCGTGGCTGCCAGATGCAATGCAGCAAGGTGCCAAAAAATGAAGAAAGACTTCCATTTACAAAGTGTTGATCCTGATCACAGGGCGTCCCAAAGCATTTTTCAGCCAACGGAGAGCTTTTGAAATGTAGTCTCTGTTGTAATGTAGGAAGTCGCACACCATCCCAACTTGTCCATGTGTTGGCCAGTCTTTCATTGGTGCTGAGTCAAAATCCTAGCACTCGCTGCTTAACAGCACTCTCATCACGTAGACTGCAGCAATGAAAGAAGAAGGCCGAACACAGCCTCCTTCTCAAGGGAAACTAGGAATGTACAATAAATGTACCACCTTGTAGTGATGCTCACACCCAGACAGTGAGTATTGTTTTTTAAAAAAGCAGCACCTTAAAGATTGAGTGTGGCTTTACTTTGTCAGAAATCAGTCGGCAGGAAAAATGCTACTTTGTTAAATGTGTTGTGCAGCCACCTCATTGGAATCCCATCAGTTCACTCTGCATGGTCCAGGGTTCAAGGTAGGACTTTGCTGGGAGGTAAGTTTCAGTACAACATGGGCCAGTTCATTTGGAAACGCGAGCTTTTCATCACTTTTTCAAATTGCATTTTAAATTGATTCAAAACAAAAAACTTGAGATGGATAGGAGTTTATGAGTAAAGTGCCAGCGCAGCTAAAATACATGAAAATGAGAGTTTTAATATATACACACAAATGTAAACAGTACGAAACCATCTGTCCAATCCTGAATAATGCCAGTAACAACAAATCTAACCCCACACTTTGGGCACAATTCTCCCAGAAGGGAACAAAGTTTGCTCTTGAGCGCGTTTAGCCACATGTTTCCCAGTGCTCACAGTGCCGAGAAACACATGGCTATTCAACACGACTGGCGTTGTATAAGGGGCCTGAACGGCGAACATGTGGCCGAGGCTGCTCATAGATCCGTTTTGTACCCAGGTGACATCAGCAGCACCAAGGCACCACTTTGCCCAAAGGGCATGTCGCTAGGCCCCCTGGGGGACCATCACAAGTGTCGTTCCATCTGGTCCCTGTTTCTGGGAAATAGTTTTTTTTTTCAAACAATATACTTTATTCATAAAATCTATAATAAACATTACAGAACATTTTGAATTGTCTTGACTGTACGTTTCCATCAAAGTTACACATTCCCTTGACTTTCTTCCATTCAATTGGGATGACATTACACACATATTCCTCTTTACGTTACAATTCTTTCTTAAATATTTACATTGTCATGTTTCTTTTATACATTGGAGTGTTGATGACCCAGACCGAGGGGTTTTACACTGTTACCCACCCCTCGGTGTACATTTGTTGGAAGACCTTACACTGTGGTCTTTCTCCATTGCGCCTTGGCGGCAGCTGCCCCAAGCTTGAGTGCGTCCCTCAGGCACGTAGTCCTGGACCTTGGAATGTGCCAGTCTGCAACACTCGGTCGAAGACAATTCTTTGCACTGGAAGATCAACAAGTTACGGGCAGACCAAAGAGCGTCTTTCACCGAGTTGATGACCTTCCAGCAGCAGTTGATGTTTGTCTTAGTGTGTGTCCCTGGAAACAGTCCGCAGAGCACAGAGTCCTGTATCACAGAGCTGCTCGGGGGATGAACCAGTTCTGAATGGCGTTCGCCGGAGGTCTCTCAAGGTGAAGGGGATGAATCCCAAAGCCTCAGGCACCTCGGGAATCTGTACATTAGAGTGAGGCTAACTGTCTCACTCTGATATGCAGATTTGCCAAAAGGTTATCCCGCCCACTATGAGCGAGATTCACATTGCAACGTCTCGCGAGATTGTGTTGGATCTCCCGAGGTATCACGAGCCGGGTAGATCCCGGGAATGGGGTGTCCCGGCTTTTAGCGGCCATGCTGTGCTGCAGCGATCTGCTTTTCTGGCGCAGCGTGGTCATTGTGTGGCGAATACTGTATTTTAAGGAGAGAATGTGCATTTCATTAGTTCTTTACCTGTCGTCTGAATATCCCAAAGCACGGTGTAATGCTGTCCATGGCCAGTTCCGACCCCGCCCGCTGACGGGATGATCCGACCCTTCCCAGATCAATTGACTTTAGGCTGGCTCGTTGCGGGATTTCCCGCTGTGGTGGAGTCGGAAAATATCACCTGATGTTTCGTTGGTGCAATGTGAGGAAACAGTCAATTAAAATTTCCACACAAGACAAACAGTGATAACAATCAATTAGTTAATCTGTTTCAGTGATGCTTTTGGGGAGGTGAAGACTGACCCGGACATGTGAACTTCAGGAATATGAACAGGAGTAGACAACGGAGCCTGTCGAGATTGCTCTGCCATTCAGTATAATTATTGCTGATCTTGGGCTTCAAGTTTCTTTTCCCGCTTACTCCACGAATCCCCCAAATACAATTACAGACCAAAATCTCAGCCTCAAATACATTCTACGATGGTGCATCCACAACGCACTGGGGTAGAGAATTGTAAAGATTCACCACCTTTGGAGTGAAGTAACTTCCCAACCAGCGAACACCGATTGTTAAAAATGGTGCCATGAGATCTTTTACATGCACCTCTGAGGGCAGATAGTGGGAGGAGGGTGCATGTGTGTGTGTGTTTCCCTTCACTTTTTTAATAATAATTTCAGGGAGTGGGATTCTTGGACCCCTAGCTGGGTTGGAGAATCTCCGGGGGGGGGGGGGGTGCGATTCACACGCTGTCGCCCCGTAGCCGGTCTGCCGATTCTCTGATCATCGGAGAATCGGTGCCATTGGCGCTAGCGCGATCGGCATGGCGCCAGTCGGCCCCGGCGATTCTCCACGCGGGATGGGCCGAGTCGGCAGGAACCCGCCGTCCATCCTGCGGGGGCAGCCTGGTGGGAGGGTGGGGCGGTCTGACCCCGGGAGGGGGGGTGTGCCTCCACCATGATCCTGGCCCGCGATCAGGGTCTCTTTTACTCTGCGCCGGGTCTCTGTAGCTCTATGCCATGTTGCGTCGGGACTGGCACGGAGAAGGAAACTAGCGCGCATGTGCGAGCTTGCGCCGGTCGTAGCGCGCATGCACAGTCCTGCACCGCCTGTTTGACGTCGGTATTGGCAGCTGGAGCTGCGTGAGTCGCTCCAGTGCCGTGCTGGCCCCCTGTGTGTCGCAGGATCGCTGATCCTGGGGGCCTGCTGACGCCGTCGTAAAACGCCCAGAGTACCCAATTATTTTTTTCCAATTAAGGGGCAATTTAATGTGGCCGGTCCACCTAGCCTGCACATCTTTGGGTTGTGATGGTCAGACCCCCGCAGACACAGGGAGAATGTGCAAACTCCACACAGACAGTTACCCGGGGATGTGATCGAACCCGGGTCCTCGGCGCCGTGAAGCAGCAGTGCTAACCACTGTACCACCGTGCTGCCCGTGTTTCACTTCACGAGGAAAGATGGCATCACTGACAGGCATTGCTGACAGGCACTTTTCTAATAGCGGATAAACCCCCCCCCCCCCCCCCCCCCCCCCCACACCCCCACATGGACAGGCCGCCGGCTCAATGCAGTGACAGTGCCGGTGTGGTGACAGGTTGAGGGGGAGTGGGGTGGGGGGTGGTTGGCAGGTGCGCAAAGTTTTTTAAAATTAGAGAGTGGGCCATGGAGTGCAGCAGGTTGGCAAAACCCTGCCTTTAATTTTAAACACTGGAACCATCTCCCAGATTTTAGTACTTTGAATAATACGTTGTCAGGATCCATTGCTGTTTGATTTCGGAATGCAAATAGAGATGCGGGTCAATTGTTTTGATGTATTTCCCGCGACCAGCATGACCAGAGTAAATGTTTGAGGTGGTCAGAAAGAAAGCTTTTCTTTACAACCACATCAAAGGAACCCGGAGCAGAGGGGGCTTCTGCAAACAATCGCTTCATTTTCTTCACACAATTTCCACCTGATTAAATCCAAAGTTTCCTTGTGGGTGTCTGGAGAGAGAGGGAATGGCTGAGCGGTCTTGAAGGTGCAGAGACAAAGGGAATGTGATCCTCGACTAATATCTTCAGCACACCGGATAATTAAGGTCAAAGTTCCTGTGTTTGTTTTCCACGCAGGATGAAATGATTGAATTGGAAAAGACGTTCACTGCCGATTTGAACAGTACGTTATTTAACAGCGCTGACAGGGGCGAGATAAATACTTTTATTTTCAAGCTATTCCAGTTTTATTTGTGTGGGGAGGACATTGCCAACTAATATTAGTTGACTTGGAAGAAATTCTTCCACAGATATAAACTAATTAATTTGGGGTGATGGGTTCCAGTTGAAGATGTTTGGCAAAAACACGGGGAAGACGAAAAGACACCGCTTTCAGCAAAGTGTTTGGCAAATAGCAGGGTAGTGAAAATAGAACAAAGAACAATACAGCGCAGGAACAGGCCCTTCGGCCCTCCAAGCCTATGATACCAACCTTTGCCAAAACCCTCAGCACCTCCTTGTGCCGTATCCCTCTATTGACCATAAGACATAGGAGCAGAATTAGGCAACTCGGCCCATCGAGTCTGCTCCGCCATTCAATCATGACTGATATTTTTATCATCCCCATTCTCCTGCCTTCTCCCCATAACCCCTGATCCCATTATTAATCAAGAACCTATCTATCTCTGTCTTAAAGACACTTAGTGATTTGGCCTCCGCAGTCTTCTGTGGCAAAGAGTTCCACAGATTCACCACCCTCTGGCTGAAGGAATTCTTCCTTGTCTCTGTTTTAAAGGATCTTTCCTTTAGTCTGAGATTGTGTCCTCTGCTTCTAGTTTTTCTGATCAGTGGAAACATCCTCTCCACGTCCACTCTATCCAGGCCTTGCATTATCCTGTAAGTTTCAATAAGATCCCCCCCTCATCCTTCTAAACTCCAACGAGTACAGACCCAGAGTCCACAACTGTTCCTCATACAACAAGCTCTTCATTCCAGGGATCATTCTTGTGAACCTCGTCTGGACCCTTTCCAAGGCCAGCACATCCTTCCTTAGATATGGGGCCCAAAACTGCTCACAATACTCCAAATGGGGTCTGACCAGAACCTTATATAGCCTCAGAAGTACATCCCTGGTCTTGTATTCTAGCCCTCTCGACATGAATGCTAACATTGCCTTCCTAACTGCCGACTGAACCTGCACGTTAACCTTAAGAGAATCATGAACAAGGACTCCCAAGTCCCTTTGTGCTTCTGGTTTCTGAAGCATTTCCCCAATTAGAAAATAGTCTATGCCTCCATTTCTCTTTCCAAAGTGCATAACCTCACACTTTTCCACATTGTATTCCGTCTGCCACTTCTTTGTCCACTCTCCCAGCCAGTCCAAATCCTTCTGCAGCCCGCCTGCTTACTCAATACTACCTGTCCCTCCACAGATCTTTGTATCATCTGCAAACTTAGCAACAGTGCCTTCAGTTCCTTCTTCCAGATCATTAATATGTATTGCGAAAATGTGTGGTCCCAGCACTGACCCCTGAGTCACACCACTAGTCACCGGCTGCCATCCTGAAAAAGACCCTTTATCCCCACTCTCTGCCTTCTGCCAGTCAGCCAATTCTCTCTCCATGCCAGGATCTTACCCTTAACACCATGGGCTCTTAACTTATTTCGCAGTCTCCTATGCGGCACCTTGTCAAAGGTCTTCTGGAAATCTAAATAAATCACGTCCACTGGTTCCCCTTTGTCTAGCTTCCTTGTTGCTTCCTCAAAGAATTCTAACAGATTTGTCAAACATGACGTTCCCTTGATGAAGCCGTGCTGACTCAGTCCTGTTTTATCATGCACTTCCAAGCACTGCACGATTTCATCTTTAATAATGGCCTCTAAAATGTTACCAATGACCGAAGTCAGGCTAACCGGCCTATAATTTCCCATTTTCTGCTTCCCTCTCATCTTAAACAGCGGTGTTACATTAGCCACTTTTCAGTCCTCTGGGACCCTTCATGCCTCCAGTGATTCCTGAAAGCTCACCATCAATCCCTCCACAATTTCCTCAGCTATCTCTTTTAGAACCCTGGGGTGTAGTCCATCCGGTCCAGGTGATTTATCCACCTTCAGACCTTTCAGTTTCCCCAGAATCTGTTCCTCGTGATGGCCACTACACTCTCCTCTGCCCCTGATTCTCCTGGAGCTCTGGCATCCCACTGGTGTCTTTCACCATGAAGACTGATGTAAAGTAACTATTCAGTTCCTCTGCCATTTCTTTGTTTCCTATTATTATTTCTTTAGCCACATTTACCCATCCTATCCCTGTGTTGGTCAAGCTGCCTTTTGAACGCCGTTAATGTATCTGCTTCTACAACCTTCCCTGGCAACGCGCTCCAGGCACTTAGCACCCTCTGTGTAAAATAATGGGATAACTCGTTCAATGAGTTGGCATAAGAGTGATGGGCTGAATGGCCATCCCCTGTGCTGTATGATTCTAATTGTACATCGAACGCGTGATGCAGTTTTTCCAGCAATTAATGGTATTGCTGTGGATATTTCAAAAACTGCAATAAGCTGAGGAGGTAGGATTAAAATTCCTTATGCTTCTGTCTCTCTTTCTTTATCCTACATCCCTGGCCTTTTGGTTTGAAGTCTGGGTGATTTATATTTTTTACTTGTGTGGGAGATGTGAAAGAAATACGAAGGGTGGTACAAAGTGGTGAAGGTGTAGAATGGGTACAAAAGCAGGTTCAAGTCGCAGACCCTCACATTGCTGATCTACACACTCAATAAGCAACGAGGCACAGTGGAGTCTCCCAGTAAATTTGAGGGGAGAATAAACCATGTGACTAATGGTGCTTATGAGCAACCTGATCAGTTACTGTCAAACATCGCTCGTCAGTAGCACTCCCACCTCTGAGTCGGATGACTGTGGGTTAAGTCCCACACCAGTGACCTGAACACATATTCCCGGTTGACAATCTTAATGCAGTACTGATGGAGAGTCACAGGCCCTGTAGGAGGTGCCATTTTCCCGAAAAAGCTTTCAACCGAGACCCTGTCTCCCCCTTCAGGTGGATGTAAAAGATTCAAAGAAGAGGGGTGCCCTCTCTATTTTATTGATCAGTGGTTATCCCTCAAACAATATAAGAAAACAGATAACCTCATCATTATCACATTGCTACGTGTGTGCTACAAGAATGGTCACACACCAACAGGACATTGAGGGAGTGGTTCAGTGATGATGTAAGGCAGAGTTTTGTTTTATAAATTTACAGTACCCAATTAATTTTTTCCAATTAAGGGGCAATTTAGCGTAGCCAATCCATCTACCCTGCATGAAGCTGGGAATGACCAATTTAGGGCAGAGAAGGTTAAGAGAAGATTTGACAGGTGTTAAAAACCATAAATGAGTTTGATAAAGTAAACGAGAAGAAAGTGTTGCCAAGGCAACAGGGTTGGGAACCAGAGACGGCGTGATGGGCAAAATTAAATGTTTTACATTTTTATTTTGATTTTTTAATAAATTTAGAGTACCCAATTAATTTTTTCTAATTAAGGGGCAATTTAGTATGGCCAATCTACCTAGCCTGCACATCTTTGCATTGTGGGGGCGAAACCCATGCAAACACGGAGAGAATGTGCAAACTCCACACGGACAGAGTTGGGATCGAACCTGGGACCTCGGCGCTGTGAGGCAGCAGTGCCAACCACTGTGCCACTATGCTGCCCTGGTGTAAGGCAGACATGACATGTGGTGCTTGCAGAGCAATATGTATGCTGTTGATAGCATTCTGAGCGATAGGGAAGCATGCAATCCTAGTCAATCCAACAGGGTTCGCTCTGCCCACCGATCGCTGGCAAGAGAGAATAAAATGAGCTCGCTTTAAATAGAGAGCTTCATGTCCTCTTTTACATGACAGTTCATGACAAACTGAGATTTTGCAGATATCTCCAGCTCCCCCATGGAAGGAGCCAAGTGAATCAATATTCATCACCAGGATCCCCTTTATAGCCGCTGGCTATGGTTGCAGGTGTTGCTGTAGCAAGGGGGAGATTTCAGTGAGGGTGTAAGGCACTAACTGGAGAGCTGTGTTCCTAAATGGCATGACTGATGTTAAATGAGCATTGCACACTGAAGAAGGACGTTATGAGTGGCCTACTTGACTTCCAGTAGCCCTGCACTGCTAATGCCCTCAGCAATATGGCGTCCAGTAGTGTTGATCCCAAAATTATATGATGCATCGTGGGTGACATTTTGGAGCTCTTAAGATCATTTGTCGCAGTACAAACGGCCACTCAAATTCCCCAGTCCCTCAACTGGTGCAAAGGATCTTAATTTATCACCAGTTGTCGTTACTTTGGAAACATGCTAATGACCCTTTTGTGCCTTACTTGCACCTAGGGTGGCATGGTAGCACAGTGGTTAGCACTGTTGCTTCACAGCACCAGAACACAGGTTCAATTACTGGCTTTGGTCACTGCGCGGAGTCTGCGCATTCTTCCTGTGTCTGCGTGGAATTCCTCCGGGTGCTCTCGTTATCTCCTGAATGATGTGCTTGTTAGGTGAATTGGACATTCTGAATTCTCCCTCCATGTACTCGAACAGGCGACTGGGGCATTTTCACAGTAACTTCATTGCAGTGTTAATGTAAGCCTACTTGTGACACTAATAAAGATTGTTATTTTGTGATATCAGTAATTGATGCTTTCATGTTATATAATCAAGGTCACTGTTTCAGGGCTGTTTTGGAAAAAAAACATGACAAGCTTGATTGTGAAAGTATTGTTTAAAATTCCTAGGACCGTCCGTATGGAAAGTGAAATGTGACTCAGTTCTGGGTCGCGCCCCAAGACGCTGCTCCCAGCGTTAAATTGGTGCGGGGCAGCCGTGGGGATCTTCGGCTGGTTCCCTCCACCTTTTTAGCCTTGGTGGAGGGGGAGTGGTTTGGACCACACTGCCCGGTCCCATGCATAATCAATTGGCCCCAAGCATTGGGACATCCTGAAGTCTTGAAAGGCAGCATAGAAATACACTTGCTTTATTCTGCCTCTCTATACCTCTGGCCCTGTACATGAAGCATTTGGTTTTCCCATTGACACTCGAACAAGTCAATGACCTTAATGCTTGCAGTAGCAGTAATAGTTTCTCCCTCCAAAGGGGAAGGGGGAAACCTTCTTGAGAGTGTAAAATCAATCAATGTGAATTTCAAAAGGGAGATGAGGTGACAATTACACAACTTCATTGAAATAAATTAGCATGAATTTCAAAGGGAAATTAAATGGGCAGCACGGTAGCATTGTGGATAGCACAATTGCTTCACAGCTCCAGGGTCCCAGGTTTGATTCCGGCTTGGGTCACTGTCTGTGCGGAGTCTGCACATCCTCCCCGCGTGTGCGTGGGTTTCCTCCGGGTGTTCCGGTTTCCTCCCACAGTCCAAAGATGTGCAGGTTAGGTGGATTGGCCTTGATAAATTGCCCTTAGTGTCCAAAACGGCCCTTCGTGTTGGGGGGGGGGGGGGTTACTGGGTTATGGGGATAGGGTGGAGATGTTGACCTTGGGTAGGGTGCTCTTTCCAAGAGTCGGTGCAGACTCGATGGGCCGAACGGCCTCCTTCTGCACTGTAAATTCTATGAAATGACAATTGAATACTTTTATTGAAATCTTTGAAAAAATAGCGAAGAGCAAACAAGGATATTGGGGTTGATAGATCCAAATGCCTATGTATCACATAATGGAGCCACGAATAAGGTCAGTGAATGTGAAATCAGGGCACAGTGGCCTCCTTCTGCACTGTAAATTCTATTAGCAAGATGGATAGCAAGGTGGCTAGACTGGCAAAAAAGTGCTGGGATCACTGTTATTTACCACTTCCGTCAATGATATGGCCTCTGGAATCAGAAATGAAGATTTGCAGAAGACACCAAATTTATAGTTAATGCAAAAGTGAACTGCAACAAAATATAGATATTTCAAAAAGACTAGCAGAACAATAATGTAATTGGGAAATGAATTCCACTACAAATAAACAAAAGGTGTTACATTTTGGTATTAAGAATCAGGAGATCACATTCTAATTGGAAAATAAGTGTCTAAATTGGGTGTGGAACAAAAGGACCTGGAGTACAGATACACAAACCATTAAAGTAGACACATGGATTAATGAGGCTATTTAACAAAATAAGCAATGCATTGAGATTCATTTCTAGAGGGATAGAATTGAAAAGTAGAAAACTTGAACTGGAACCTTGTTCACACTACGCTTAAGGGTGCTGTGCACGCTTGTGGGCTGGATTTCCAAATGAAATGAAATGAAAAATGAAAATCGCTTATTGTCACGAGCAGGCTTCAAATGAAGTTACTGTGAAAAGCCCCTAGTCGCCACATTCCGGCACCTGTTTGGGGAGGCTGGTACGGGAATCATACCGTGCTGCTGGCCTGCTTGGTCTGCTTTCAAAGCCAGCGATTTAGCCCTGTGCTAAACAGCCCCTATGGCTGTGGCTTGGGATTTGGTGCAGGGGCATGTTGAAAGTCATGGTCCTGGAAGTTATCCTGGAATTCCGAAGCCTTGAGGATAGTTTGAAATTTCAAAATTGGTGGGGAGGGAGGAACTGGATTTTCGTTTCCTGCCCACTAAGCTCCTTCAGGAACTTATTATGGGACTGCGTTTGCTGCCAATGCTGGGCATGGGTGGTTGCATGCATGGCTGCCATCGTTATGGGAAATAATATGCAGCAGAGTGCTGCATATGATCAGGGCACCATTTTTAAATGCCATCCTGACCTCTCGATTCCCTCCTTGAATACCCCACCGGGGCCTCCGGACCCTCCGACCCCACTGCCCCAGCTCATCTCTGAGGGGCTCCTGGAGCCTCCCCTCACCCACCTCTTAAGGGCAGGACACCCTGCGCCTGTTCCCTGCCATGAGCAACCTAGTAATCAGCACCTTGGCACTGCCAGTCTGGAACCTTGGCAGTGCCCCTGCCAGCCTGGAAATGCCACCCGGGAAGCCTGACAATGCTGGGGTGGCAGCGCCAGGGTGGCACTATCTGGGTCCCCAGATGGCAGTGTCAAGGTGCCAGTAGGAGTGCCATGGTATTACCCTGCCCAGAGCTCGACCAATCAGGGACCTCCGATGGTCTGCCCCCCCCCCCCCCCCGCCCCCCCCTTCCAGGTGATGTTACGCTTAGTCTGCCTTTGTCTGGACCAGTGCTAAACAGTGTCATGGCGAGGTCTCCCAGGCACGGGTGTTCAGTCCCAGGTCTCGGGTAAATCGTGCGGCGACATATATAAATGAACCTGATGACTCAATTAAGTATGTTAATCTGGATCTTGCCCAGTGAGGGCGCAACCAGATCGCGATGTCTCACGAGATTTACTTGGATCTAGTGAGGTGTTCTGAGCGTTACAAATCTCACGAGAATGACCTCATTGCATCACCGGGTCGGGCGCGACGAGGCCGTTCGATCGCACCCGCCATCTTTACTGGTGGTAATGTGGGTTATGAAACAAGCTTATTTACTTATAAGGACTATGCACCATGCATCAAATTAAAGTGGCTGTCAGTACTTTGTGAAATAATATTTAGTTCTGCAATGTCAATAGTTCATTGACCCTTCTTCAACTGAAGAGACTTGAGAATGTGAGAGAACATGCAGATGTTGTAAGGCAGGATTCTCTGCCCCTTTGCTAAGCCACTAGAAGTAGTGAACTCGGTACAACATTGCAATAGTTTTCTTTCCTACCTTGACTGATCCTTTCGGATCACTGAATATTTAGCAACAAAAGTTCACCGTGCTTATAAACTGCTAGACGACAAAAAACATTGAAGTGACTTGAAGCATTTGCGCTCAGTGACGATTCTGGATTGTCCCTGCCACTCCTCAAAAAAAACACTAACATTTTCTCCCAAGTGTGAATAAAATGCTTGTGAGCTAGATATTCTGAGCAACCTGTGACGTGTGCAATCTATGCAAGCCACAAACCAAGGGCATATGCAAAAACCCAAGTTATAGAAAGCAAAGCTTTGACAAAGGGTCACCTGGACTCAAAATGTTAGCACTTTTCTCTCCCTACAGATGCAGCCAGGCCTGCTGTGACTTTCCAGCATTTTTCCTTTGGTTATAGAACGCAAAATGTGTTGACGGTGTGCTGCAAGGGTAAACTGATGTGTGAATGTCATTGGATTTCTGTGCATGTGCAGAGAAATACGCATGGGCAGATATATAATATAATCTTTATTATTGTCACAAGTAGGCTTACATTAACACTGCAATGAAATTACTGTGAAAATCCCCTAGTCGTCACATTCCGGCGCCTGTTCGAGTACACAAAGCAATAATTCAGAATGTTCAATTCACTCAACAAGCATGTCTTTTGGGATTTGTGGGAGGAAACTGGAGTACCCGGAGGAAACCCATGCAGGCACAGGGAGAATGTGCAGACACCGCACAGACAGTGACCCAAGCTGGGAATTGAACCCGGGTCTCTGGCGCTGTGAACCAACAGTACTAACCACTGTGCTACCGTGCTGCCCACCAAACTGCACGCTTGTCACTTGCAGTGCATTCTCGATCTGTTTGAGCCTGACAGCAGGGTGGTGTGTATAACTCACTTCAGATAAAACAGGGTCTCTGATTTATCAGCTAAGACCTTCCTCTACCAAGTGGCAATAAGAGTCACATTAGATGAACAAAGAGGTGCGTAAATGAAAGTTCATCTCGGTGACAAATTCCTTTGTTACTTCACTTTTGGCATTATACCCCAAGTGACCTATACCCCACCCTTAGTGCTGTTTTGCAATTTGATTTTTCTCGCCTCTTGTTTAATCTCAATTGGAGTGACAGCTTCCTTAAGTATAATAGGGAGGCCACTGAGTCACCTATATATCTTCAGGTGTATTACATGGAGCTTTTTGAAGACAGTGACACCAGCAAATAGCATTTTGAAAAGCTGATTGATTAGCTGAAGAATGTCAGGTGTATTTGTTATGAGGCAGATGAGCTGGTGAGAAACAAAGAACAAAGAAAATTACAGCACAGGAACAGGCCCTTCGGCCCTCCCAGCCTGCGCCGATCCAGATCCTTTATCTAAACCTGTCTCCTATTTTCCAAGGTCTACTTCTCTCTGTTCCCCACCCGTTCATATACCTGTCCAGGTACATCTTAAATGATGCTATCGTACCCGCCTCTACCACCTCCGCTTGTAAAGCGTTCCAGGCACCCACCACCCTCTGCGTAAAAAGTTTTCCACGCACATCTCCCTTATACCTTTCCCCTCTCACCTTGAAATCATGACCCCCTTGTAATTGACACCTCCACTCTTGGAAAAAGCTTGTTGCTATCCACCCTGTCCATACCTCTCATAATTTTGTAGACCTTAATCAGGTCTCCCCTCAACCTCCGTCTTTCCAATGAAAACAATCCTAATCTACTCAACCTTTCTTCATAGCTAGCACCCTCCATACCAGGCAACGTCCTGGTGAACCTCCTCTGCACCCTCTCTAAAGCATCCACATCCTTCTGGTAATGTGGCGACCAGAACTGCAGGCAGTATTCCAAATGTGGCCTAACCAAAGTCCGATACAACTGTAACATGACCCGCTGACTGTTGTACTCAATACCCCGTCCGATGAAGGCAAGCATGCTGTATGCCTTCTTGACCACTCTATCGACCTGCGTTGCCATCTTCAGGGTACAATGGACCTGAACTCCCAGATCTCTCTGTACATCATTTTTCCCCAGGACTCTTCCATTGACCAGATAGTCTGCTCTTGAGTTAGATCTTCCAAAATGCATCACCTCGCATTTGCCTGGATTGAACTCCATCTGCCATTTCTCTGCCCAACTCACCAATCTATCTATATTTTGATGTATTCTCTGACAGCCTGCCGCGCTATCTGCAACTCCACCAATCTTAGTATCATCTGCAAACTTGCTCATCAGACCACTAATACCTTCGTCCAGATTATTTATCTATATCACAAACAACAGTGGTCCGAGCATGGATCCCTGCGGAACACCACTAGTCACCTTTCTCCATTTTGAGACACTCCCTTCCACCACTACTCTCTGTCTCCTGCTGCCCAGCCAGTTCTTTATCCATCTAGCTGGTACACCCTGAACCCCATACAACTTCACTTTTTCCATCAACCTGCCATGGGAAACTTTATCAAATGCTTTACTAAAGTTCATGTATATGACATCTACAGCCCTTCCCTCATCAATTAACTTTGTCACTTCCCCAAAGAATTCTATTAGGTTTGTAAGACATGACCTTCCCTGCACAAAACCATGCTGCCTATCACTGATAAGTCTATTTTCTTCCAAATGTGAATAGATCCTATCCCTCAGTATCTTCTCCAACAGTTTGCCTACCACTGATGTCAAGCACACAGGTCTATAATTCCCTGGATTATCCCTGCTACCCTTCTTAAACAAAGGGACAACATTAGCAATTCTCCAGTCCTCCGGGATCTCACCCGTGCTCAAGGATGCTGCAAAGATATCTGTTAAGGCCCCAGCTATTTCGTCCCTCACTTCCCTCAGTAACCTGGGATAGATCCCATCCGGTCCTGGGGACTTGTCCACCTTAATGCCTTTTAGAATACCCAAAACCTCCCCCTTCCTTATGCCAATATTTTTTTTTTTTATTCTTTTTTTTTTAATTTAGATTACCCAATTATTTTTTTCCAATTAAGGGGCAATTTAGCGTGGCCAATCCACCTACTCTGCACATTTTTGGGTTGTGGGGGCGAAACCCACGCAGACACGGGGAGAATGTGCAAACTCCACACGGACAGTGACCCAGGGCCGGGATCGAACCTGGGACCTCAGCGCCGTGAGGCGGTTATGCTAACCACTAGGCCACCTCCTTATGCCAATATGACCTAGAGTGTTTAAACATCCATCCATAGCCTCAACATCCATCATGTCCCTCTCCTTGGTGAATACCGATGCAAAGTACTCATTAAGAAGCTCACTCATTTCCTCTGACTCCACGCATAAATTCCCTCTTTTGTCTTTGAGTGGGCCAATCCTTTCTCTAGTTACCCTCTTGCTCCTTATATACGAATAAAAGGCTTTGGGATTTTCCTTAACCCTGTTAGCCAAAGATATTTCATGACCCCTTTTAGCCCTCTTTATTGCGCGTTTGAGATTTGTCCTACTTTCCCGATATTCCTCCAAAGCATCAGTTTTGAGTCGCCTCGATCTTATGTATGCTTCCTTTTTCATCTCAGCTAGCTTTTTAAAAAACTTAGATCCTGCCGGTTGTTCAGCCGGTTTTTAGCTGGGATGAGTCTCCGTTGGCACTGGCTGCTGAGGAGGAGAAGGAGGAGACCCAAGTTCAATACCAGTCACCAGCTCATTTACCAACTGGCCCACACCCAACCATCCCTCTGCCATTGACCATATTTCATCAGCCACTTATCCACAATGTTGAAATAAAAGCCAAAGCAAAATTGACATTCCAAACCAAAGTTATGAACGAAATCATTCACTTTGAATACAAAAGTCAATTCATCATTCTTGTGCATTCCTTTAGCACCTGTATTCTCTTTATCTTTGTTGTAGCGCACCTCCCTAGTGCTACGCCAGCAGTCAGAGCATGGAAAAGACAACTGAATTTCAGTCGAGTAAAAGCTGATGTGCTTGGAGGATCACCCGGAGCAGCCCTGGGGCTCGGAAGCCAGGATGCAGACTGCAGTATCCCGGCAGGCATGATCAGCAGCAAAATGGTCAGGCAGCCAACAGCCATGGGCACTGGCAGAGTGTCAAGGGTGGGAGGACAATGCAGTCTTCTGAGCAGGTTCATATTCCATGCAGCTACTGCCACTCCACCAAGACGGCACCTCAGCAATCACTGGTAACCTGTTTGAGGACAGACTGGTGGGTCACTGTAAAATCCTGAATGTATCTTTGCACATTGTAATCCACAGCCATGACAGTAGCAGGGATGACCTAGCATGCCTCCAGTCTGATCTTCCACAGCAGCACTCTGACCTCTGATGGAAGCTGCTCGCACTGCAATGGAAGCTGAGATTGGTTGGGTCCACGAATGTGCTGTTGGCTGTGCTGCTTGAAGCTCCAAGCTCTGTGCAAAGCCTTGTGCCAGGTTGGTGTTGGACTTCTCCATGCTCTTTGCCATTGACCGTAACTTTACTGACAATATCTCCAATGCAGTGGGGGCTTTGGCGGGGCCTGGGGGCACTGGTGGGCAGCGCCGGCCCTAGGGTTGCTGGCGCCCTGGGCAAGCTGAACTTCGGCGCCCTTGGGGGGGGGGGGGGCGAGGAGGGGCGGGGCCGAGGAGGGGCGGGGACGAGGAGGGGCGGGGCCGAGGAGGGGCGAGGGGCGGGGCCGAGGAGGGGCGGGGGGGGGCCGAGGAGGGGCGGGGGGGCCGAGGAGGGGCGGGGGGGCCGAGGAGGGGCGGGGCGGGGCCGAGGAGGGGAGGAGGGGCGGCGGGGGCGGGGCCGAGGAGGGGGGGCGGGGGCGGACCCGAGGGGGGGCGGACCCGAGGGGGGGGCGGACCCGAGGGGGGGGGGGGGGCGGGGGGGACCGAGGGGGGGGCGGGGGGAGCGGACCGAGGGGGGGGGGCGGGGGGAGCGGACCGAGCGGGGGGGGCGGACCGGGGGGGCAGCCCTGGGGGAGGGCGGCCACCGCGCATGCGCTGGTTGGCACCGGCCCAACTGCGCATGCGCGGGACCCGAGTCTGGCGCCCCCTAGCACATGGCGCCCCGGGCGACTGCCCGAGTTGCCGGTGCCTTGAGCCGGCCCTGCTGGTGGGGGATGGTCCAGGGATGGCGAGCCTGGCCAAAGGGGGGGTCACTATCTGGCAGGCCCGTTCCGCGTGCGGCCGGCGCCATGTTGCACGGCATGGCTGATGCAAGCCGCCGCAGTGCGCTTGCACGGCCACGGACCAGCCAATTCTCTGGTTGTATCCGCAGCTGGAGCCGAGGGCTCTACGTTTCGTGCCGTTTAGCGCCGTTCTTGCGGTTGTAAAACTCCACCATTCCCACGCCGGCATCAGCACTTAGTCTCAGAAACGGAGAATCCAGCCCTCCCTCTTTTACTGCACTTTTCACCACCTGTCCTAACACCCCTTTTGCATGACTCAGTGCCAAACTGTGCTGGATAATGCGGCTACGAAGCACCTTAACGTTTTAACATGTCATTGTAAATGCGACAAATAGGAGTTTTTATTCAGTCATTAGGGCAATTTCATTGACTGCAATATGCCTCTTTGAAGGATTCCTTGATCAAATCCTTGTAGTGACTTTTGGATGAAGCTGGTGTTCACTGAAGTCAGTGTTGGTTTTCCAAAGGGGATTTCACAGTGAAGGGTATTGAGCCGTTATCACATTGGCTCATTTTGCTTCTGAAGATTTTTAATGACCGGCATTGTTAATTGTGTTTGCAGAGTCTGAACCCACTCTGTATGGATAAGGGATTTCATTCTCCTGGCTGGGTCAGATCATTTTAAATTGCAGTTTACACAGTTGCCGCACTGATTGTCTGCGCTAAACATTGCTGCCACTGTTAATGCATTACAAATATTTTCGCCAGATAGCAACTCCTTGCTAAAGGTTAGGGGAAGGTCATTTTTACCAGAAGACCTCCTTGTAGTCTGGAGCACGTGGCTTTAAAAAAATGCGCTTGTTTGCAGTGTGTTTTACACATTCCGATTTGAGAGGAACCCGTAACATAACTCCATCGTTAGGCTGCCATTTATCAATGTACTCTGGCATTGACACTGCCTGACAGACAGGCCAGCCCCCAGTGGCTGTAAGAATGAGAAACGCAGACAGGCTTGCACAGTCTCCACACAGCTTAATAATGATCTTTCACTCCGCTGAAGAGCCAGAATCTGTCACAGATCTACGTTGGCTGCTGGCTGCAGTGATCGATTAATCAGGCTCTGAGAAAAGGGAAGATGGGGGTGGGTGCTTCTACAGGTCAACACTGCAACGTGATTGAAGCTGAACCAGTTAGATCATTCTCAATCAATGAATATGGCTCAAACTTAATTTAATCTCATTCTTCAGGAACAGTTTTCCTGATTTAAGCACATTATCCATTGATTTAGTTCTGATGCATGTGTATAAAAATGACTGCAATTAAAGGCTTGAAAAACATGGAGAAATGGTAATCTGAATATCACAAGTCTCTATCACAGTGTGGAGCATTATTGGATCAGTGTGCAGATCAGAAAATGACTTCAGTATGTCCAAATCACAGCATGAACAGTTTCCCATTCACATGAAATGTTTTAGTATGTTATGGGTGTTATATAAATGTAAATTGCTATTAAAATGAATTGGTACAAAATTAGGTGCATCAGAATCAGCTGCACTAACTTTCAGGTCCAGCGTCCCTCACACTGTTTGATGCAATCATTCTCCAGGGCTAATTTTTCTCTCTGTCTTATGTGCTTTCTCTGATCGCTCTCTTTCTGCTTCCCATATATTTGCTCTCTCTCTCAATCTCTGTGCCTTCCACATTCTCTATCTCATGCTCTTTCTCTCACGCAGGCTCTGTCTCTCTCTCTCTCGCACACACTCTTTCTCTTTTGTGTGCTGTCTATTGTATGTGCTCTCTCGCTCTCTCTCGTGCTCACACTCTTTCTCACATGTATTCCCTCTGGCTCAAGGGGATGGTTTGAGGGCTGGCACGTGGCACAGTGGAAAGCACTAGGACTGCAGCGCTGAGGACCCGGGTTTGAATCCCGGCCTTGGGTCACTGTCCGTGTGGAGCTTGCACATTCTCCCCATGTCTGAGTGGGTTTTACCCCCACAACCCAAAGATGTGCAGCTTAGATAGATTGGCCACGCTAAATTGCCCCTTAATTGGAAAAAAAAAATAATTGGGTACTCTAAATTTATTTTTTTAAAAGGAGATGGTTTGGCCGCTCTAATATATCCCATTGCCTGGGAGTAGGGAGTGGAAATTCTTCACTGAGGGGCGGACCTCAGGTGAAGAACAGATTGAAGCCGTGACCCATGAATATGAAGCTCACATATAAAGAATAGCACTGGGCAGATATTTATAACCAAGATGGACCATTTAATTCACTGCCTATTTTCATTTCACCGCTTTTTCTAAAGATATTTTAGCTTCTCTTTAATGAGCACATTCATTCTCGAAGGTTGGACATTCATTAAAGAAATGTTTTTGTCAAAAGAGTCAAACTCACTTTTGTTTACT
Organism: Scyliorhinus canicula; assembly: GCF_902713615.1. NCBI lineage: Eukaryota > Metazoa > Chordata > Chondrichthyes > Carcharhiniformes > Scyliorhinidae > Scyliorhinus > Scyliorhinus canicula. Next base: position 25,956,192 of record NC_052150.1, on the reverse strand, counting down.
ACTATGGGCATGATTCACCCAAAAAATTAAACAGCCATTTTGGCCGAGGTTGGTGGGGTGTTTTGTGTCAGTTGTAATGGAGTGATCGCGGCCTGTATTCACCCACGCATAGTGCAATAAATCAAGCCCTTACGTGAAACTCGCTACGCCTGGCTCCCTCGCCGCGTGATTCACCTGACTCACGCCACAGTTGCTCGCCGCTGACGAGGGGGAGCTGCTTTTCAACACCCCCTCAGCACTCACTCCGGGTCAAGGCATGAGGATGGCATGGCGCAGACCTGGCCCTCGCTTTTTTGGGGATGCCAACCTTCTCGGCCAGGCTTCTCAACGCATCGGATGAGAGGCGGGGCACCCAGTATCCCCGAGGGGATTGCAGAGCCAGCAGCAGGGTCAGCAATGCCGCCTGCGAGGCAGCGGCAGCAGCTGTCAGTGCGGGCAGCATGACCAGGAGGACTGCCGCCCAATGTAGGAAGAAGACGAACGACCTCTTATCGAGTTGCAAGGGTAAGTTATCACTTCTCTCCTGGCACCAGTCCCGACTGCTCCCCTTAAACTTCCCAACTGCCCCCCCCAATCCACTGGCTGACACCTCGCATCCTCCCAACATCTGGCTTCCACCCTTGTTCCTCAGAACCCCCTGGCATCCACATCATCAACAGCCCACACATGCCACCTGCTATAGGCTCCCCTGACTCATCAAGCATGCAGCTGACAATGTCCTCTCTTTGTCCCCGCAGGAGAAGATAGCCCACAATAAGTGGGAAAAACCAAAGACAGTAGGCGGGATCCTAGAGATCCGAGTCCGCACACCATATGAGGAAAGGGCACTAGGGATCACGGGGTTGCCCGAGGAGAGATCAGGGCTGACAGTGAGGTTGATCTATGCTGAGGATCCACTGCACCTTCATCCAGATGACCTGTCTTAAGTGAGGTGCTGATGTCCCAAACAATTCTGCTTTCTTTAACTGAACCCATGTCCATTGTCTTGTAGGATCATCATCTTATGAGGCCGGGCCATCTAGACTGGTCCAGGCAGCAGTACCGCATTTTGAACTGCCCGTGCATTGCACAGTGGCAGCGTAGATGGCAGCATGGGCCTCAATCTAATGGTCTCTGCTTCAGTTTTAGACCTCCACACTGGCATCATCAGCCATGACATCAGCGGATAAATCTTGTCTCTCACGAGCCAACCCATCATCCTGGGATGGTCCTTGAAGACACCGGGGATCTCCGAGTGCCCCAAGATGTAGCTGACATGCACACTCCCAGTTTCGCAAATGTGCATATTCTTGAGGCGTTGGTCGCACATGAATGAACATTCAGGTAGTGAAACCCCTTCCTGTTGGTGCCACGGTGCTCGCAGGGCGACATGCATGCCATCGATGATACCCTGGATCTGGGGCATCCTGGCGATGGTGGTGAATCCTGTAGCTGGGCATCTTCGTGGGCCTGGTCCAGGTTGAAGGTGATATAGTCAGATGCCTGGTCATACAGAGCATCCATCACCTCCCAGATGCACTTGTGGGCTGAATAATTGGTGTTGGAGGCCTGGCCGCCATTCTCCCATCTCTGTTCATGACTGATGACTTTCCCCAGAGTTGGGGCGGGAAGGTGAAGAGGTACAGGGAGAAGGGGGATGGTAAAGCGAAATCAGCCACCTCGTAAATTGAGCACGTTGAGATCATTACGTAACAAGATGGATTATACTTTCCTCCTTTATTTGCATTTTATTAAAAACCGATAGGTTAATCTAAAAATACAGAATGGGCGGGAGGCGGTGCGGCCATTAGGAGCTCTCTGACGTCAACCAGCTGCTGCCTAGCGGGAACTGCGGCAGCAACGACAGAACAGTTTGGTGCACAAAAGTGAGTTTGGGCAAAAAAATACCCTACTGAAGAGCAATGAAACATTAAGAACCAGTCATTCTCTATCCTGTCCTGGAGCCCATCTTGCCACTTGCCCTGGCCGCTTTGAAAACGACCATTCCTTCACACTTTGAGACAAGCACAGTTGGCTACACAGCAATAGTTGGCAATTCGGGCCAGTACATAGCCCATCTCCCTGGTGCCCCGGGTTCCAGTGCCAGACCCCGAGCCACCAATTGGGCCACAGACCCATCTCTGGAGTCACTAGGACCCCGTCCGACCCCATGAAACGTGCACTTCACGGCAGGCTAGCGAAGGAGTCAGAAATGCAAAGTGGGATCAGTCCTGCCTCGCGATTCCTGCCTCCACGGGGAAAATCCGGCCTCTTGTGTTTTTAATTAATGCCGTAGTCCAGTTTCAATTGGTGTGCAGGAGAGGATCATTGGCGCGGAAAGATAAATAAACACACTGTTATTAAATCATCTGGTTCCCATTCTGTATTTTTAGATTAACCAATCGGTTTTTAATAAAATGCAAATAAAGGAGGAAAGTATAATCCACCTTGTTACTTAATGAGCTTTTGGGAGCATGAATTAGTCGTGACATCTAAAGGTTGGCAATTTTGCAAGCATGTTAAAAATGAACCTTTGCAATCAAAATTGTTTCCTGCACTTAAATCAGAATTATCCAAAAATTTGAATTGAGCTACAAATTGAGCTACCTAAGTAAAACGTCAAAGTGGCGATTTTGAGGGAGAAATTCATTCTCACAGACATGCATTGATCGTCTGAGGGGGGCAGACAGTGCTGTGGTAATATCAATATAATCGATATCATTGAAGAATGCCACTTGGGTTGCACAGTCCCTTCTCCTGGGTAGTTGATGCAGCTTGTGTAGTGCTGAAAGCAGCAGGGCTTGGTAAATGATTTCCTCCCCCCCCCCCCCCCCCTCCCAGCGCCCAAAAAGAATTGGTTGGAATAAATGATCAAGTAATTCAAAGTTACTTCATATAAGGGTATACACCATTTCTCAGCCTGCAGTCCCAGTGGAATGTCGAGGGAATGCCGTACTGTTCGAGGTGCCATCCTTTGCAGTGTTTTCCAAACTTTTTTGCCCAAGACTCATTTTTACCAACCGGCCATCTCTCGGGACCCACGCCGGCCAACCTTCGCGACCCACCATTTCCACTTGTCATTAATGTGACAGGGAGCCTGCCTGATCCTCACAATCTCACTTGTTTTGTTATTCCATGTTACATTTATGATAATGACTTCAGCTGATAATTTAAGATCTCGCTACATCCGTTGAAAAAAATAATACGATTTGTCCTCGAGCGCGCCAAAATGTCTTTGAAGTTTTGAGGGTTTTAAACTTTCATTAGCCGGTGCTTCCCTGCATATAATGCAGAACTTTGCATCCTGATTTGCAGTGGCACAATGAATAAGCCCACATCACGGGTAATCATCTTTGCTTTGTTCCTGTTTTTAGCCTCAGTGCGGAACATCGGAATAGATGCCAATCCCATTTTTTGGCTGCTGTTGGATTTTCTGCCACGACGGGAGCAGAGAATCCAGCCCGTGATTAAAAAAAAGTTCTATGAAATAAAGTTCTGAGTGTCTATTTAAAACTTCATTATGTTGAAAAACAGTCTCATTCATAAAATCCCATTTACCACATTTACATTCCTTCAATGAAATAAAGCCTTACCACAGGCGGCACAGTGGCACAGTGGTTAGCACTGCTGCTTCACAGCTCCAGGGTCCCGGATTCAATTCCAACCTCGGTAACTGTGTGGAGTTTGCACTTTCTCCCCATGTCTGCGTGGATTTTCTCCGGGTGCTCCGGTTTCCTCCCACTGTCCAAAACAAGGTGTGGGTTAGGTGGATTGGCCATGCTAAATTGCCCCTGAGTGTCCAAAAAGTTAGGTGGGGTTACTGGGTTGCAGGGATAGGATGGGGTCGTGGGCTTAAGTAGCGTACTCTTTCCAAAGGCCGGTGCAGACTTAATGGGCTGAATGGCCTCCTTCTGCACTGGAAATTCTATGAATCACAAATATTACAATATTTGGGGGTGGGAAGGGGGTGTGTGGAGGTGGTGGGGGGGTGGGGAGGGGGTGGGGGTTGGGGGGGTGGAGGGTGGGAGGGTGTGGGGGGGTGGGGAGGGGATGGGGGTGTGGAGGTGGTGGAGGTGGTGGGGGGCTGTGGAGGTTGGGGGGTGTGGGTGTGTGGAGGGTGTGGGGGTGGGGGGGTGTGGAGGGTGGGGGTGGGCAGGGGGGCTAGGGGCGTAGGGGGGGTGTGGAGGGTTGGGGGGGGGGAGCGCTTGCTGGTGTCAGCAGTATTGTCACTGGACTAGTAGTCCACAGGATAATGCTGGGTTCGACTCCCACTATGGCCAGGAGTGAAAACTGAATCCAATAAGATTCTGGAATTAAAAATCTAATGATGACCATGAATCGAATGTCGTAAAAACCCATATGATTCACTGATGTCTTTTAGGGAAGGAAATCAGCCCTCTTTACCTGGGTCCGACCTGTACGTGACTCCAGAAACAAAGCACCGTGGTTAACTTGGAAGTGCCCTCTGAAATGGCAGAGAAAGCCACTCTGCGACCCAGGGCTAGGATCGAACCCAGGCCCTCAGCGGCATGAGGCAGCAGTGCTAACCACTGCACCACTGTGCCACCTGCAGGAAAAACCAATCTCTTGAGAATTTTGAAGAAATGCCTGTGTCAAGGTTTACCTGTTAATTTAGAAAATTAACAGTGCCCTTTGTGAGGGTAACAATGAGAGAGCATGTAAAAAGCTGCTATTTGAATGTTCAATGGATGCATTGATCTGTAGAAAGCTAAAAGCAGTAATGGCAAACGGGCAGAAAAGCAACCAATCGTTCGGTCAGCTGGAAAGAGGAAAAACAAATCAACATTGTGTGGTGTTTTCGTGAAGTGTTTTGGGAATCCAGAGCAAGAACATGTTGTTCAAGTGGCAACAGCCAACTCAGTCAGCCTTACGTCATGTTTCAGGAGGAATCTTTGTTTTACGCCTGAAGATTTGTAAAGCTCTCTCTTTCTAAAGAGACTCTGTGCATTTGGGATTAAGGCCCCCTGCTGGGTAGAGGGCCGTGTTTGTACCCATGATGTATTTCCCTTCCTCTCTAAGAAATAGTCAGATGTTTTCACGTTTTCTCTATTTGGATTGACTTAAATTTGAAAAAGGGGAAATCTTTGCAGGTTAAGTGTTATTAGTAAAAAGTACTCAAAATTCAGCGCTTCTGAAGGTTCAATTTAAATTCCCTGTGTTTTGTTTGACTCTTTCAAGGATCTGTCCTCTCTGAGAGACTGGTGCTTGTGTCCATCTCCATGGAGACTGCCAGTGAGCTGTTTTTAATTGTTTTGCCTCAGACGCTGCAAGTGTTACGAAATATCTATCCAGCCAGGGGTATAAGTATGATTCTTGGCACGCCAAAACTAGGAATTTTGAAGAAAATAATTTGGACAAGCAACGCCTGGTAGCTGAGGCTCCGTCCTCTCAAATAGGCGCAATGTATCACCTGACCGTATCGGAAGGCGAGCAGTTCCTCCAGTATCCTTGGCAACATTTACCTCCCAACCATCACCACTTAAGGAAAAACAGATTAACCGGCTATCCATCTCATTGCTGTTTGTGGAGTCTTGCTGTGCACAATTTGGCCACTGTGCTAGGCAATAAAACAGCAGTGGCTAACATTTCAGCACTAATTCAATGGCTGTGTTACCTTAGGATGTTCTCAGGACATCAAAGCTATATTTTTTAAAATTTAGAGTACCCAGTTATTTTTTCTTCCAATTTGGGACAATTTAGCATGGCCAATTCACCTAACCTGCACATCTTTGGGTTGTGGGGGTGAGACCCACGCAGACACGGAGAGAATGTGCAAACTCCACACGGACAGTGGCCCGGGGCTGGAATGAACCTGCGTCCTCAGGGGAGAGTCAATTGAAATTTTTGAGGATAAGATTGATAGATTTTTGTTGGGTATCAAGGATATCAGGGGATTATGGAGCAAAGGCAAAACAAATGGAGCTGAGGTACGGATCTGCCATGATCAAGCATACTGGTGGGATAGAGCTGGAGAGTTTAATGGCCTACTGTCTCTGCACAAGGCTCTTATTCTCCTAAATGAGAATAATAATGTTTGCGTCAAACATAGCACTCTTCAAGACCTCAATATGTCTTCAAACACTTTGCAATCATTGAGCTACTTTTGAAGTGTAGTTGCTGTTGTAGAATCAAAAACATTGCAACCAGCTTAGGGACAGGAAGATTCCCCCACACAGCACTGAGATAAATGATCAGGTCATCAGTTTTAGTCATGTTCGTTCAGGGATAAATATTGGCTCGGGTGCCAAGGTACCTCCCATCCCCCTTTGTATCCGCCTGGCACGGCAGCCGGAGGCATGTTTAATGTTGCACCTGCACCATGGCATCTCTTTGCAAGACTCCCTCTGTAGTGCCCTGGGTGTTGTACAGCATAATCAAGGATCCCTCCCACCCGGCTTACTCACTTTTCCAACTTCTTCCATCGGGCAGGAGATACAGAAGTCTGAGAACACGCACAAACAGACTCAAAAACAGCTTCTTCCCCACTGTCACCAGACTCCTAAATGACCCTCTTATTGACTGACCTCATTAACACTACACCCTGTATGTTTCAACCGATGCCAATGCTTATGTAGTTTCATTGTATATCTTGTGTTGCCCTATTATGTATTCTCATGTATTTTCTTGAATTCTGTTTAATTCCCTTTTCTTCCCATGTACTGAATGATCTGTTGAGCTGCTTGCAGAAAAATACTTTTCACTGTACCTCGGTACACGTGACAATAAACAAATCCAATCCAATCCAATCCAATTATAGGCTCAAATCTTTCGAATGTGGCTTTGAACCCACAACCACCTGACTCCAGGCGACTCACTGAACCACAGATTATACAAAGCGACAAGTACTGTCTTGACAGCCGCCAAAAATAGTTTAAAAACATAAAACTCTGAAAATATGCAGCGGAACCACCAGCTTCAGTAGTGAAGAAAAGTAAGCATTTTGTGAAAGTTTGTGCACAAACAGCAGACAAAATCTTTCTCTGCTACGTTCTCTGCATGTTCATGATTTTGGTTCCCCGGCCACAGCGGCATAAACATAGTTAATTTAACTTCTCCTGTCCTCTCTCAAACTTCAGGATACATGTTAGTTGAAAGAAACTTCTTTTGATGTGGTTGGTAAGCTCCAAACTCTCTGCTTTTCTCTTTTGGCTGTGATTGTGTAAATGCCTGTTTTATTTATTCTTCTGGGGAGTTTTGGTATTGTTTAAGAGATCTTTTGCATTTTGCTTCAGGGCAAATTGTAAACAATTCAGTTAGTTGGGACGTAGTGATTTCCTGTTGTTTCGTGGCTTGGGGAATTGTATTTGCTTTGAAACAGTTTGGATTTATCTTTAACCTTTGACAATATTATTTTCAATCTTTTTTCTTGGCACTGATTGGAAGATGAGCAGGGGAATTCTCCTGGCTGTCCTGGTCAATGTGTATCCCTCAATTGTGTTGTTGATACCCAGAGCTAGCGCATGGCCAATTTCAGCCCCGCTTGACCCGGAGTCGCAACACAAATAAATGAATAATTCTTAGAAAAATGCCCAAAGTCAAAACGCCCCTTGGCAGCCCAATAATTACAGTCACCAGGTTTGTAAGTTTAAACACAATTGCTTTTTATTTATAACAAGAACTATAATGAAATATTCGGCAAATACAACTGGTTCCTAATTCCTAATCCCCCACTTTAACTTGTCCCCCACTCTCTATATGCACACTCACACACACACAAGACGGAGAAACACAGAGGGGAGAAGAGGGGTTAAAATAATAAGTAAAAGGAAAAAGAGTCTTTGAGCAGACCTCCCTTCAAAGTAAAGTTTCAGATCCAGGGCCGGGATTCCCCCCCACCCGGCGGGGTGGGGGGCCCCAGCGGGATGGAGTGGCGTGAACCACTCTGGCGTCGGGCCGCCCCAAATGTGCGGATTTCTCCGCACCTTTAGAGGCCAAGCCCTAACCTTGAGGGGCTAGGCCCGCGCCGGAGTGGTTGGTGTCCCGCCGGCCGGCGGGAAAGGCCTTTGGCGCCACGCCAGCCGGGGCCGAAGGGACTTCGCCGGCCGGCGGAAGTCCGCGCATGCGCCGGAGTGTCAGTTGCTGCTGACATCATCCCTGCGCATGCGCTGGGGAGGGGGTCACTTCCGCGTCCGCCATCATGAATGCTATGGCCAACGCGGAAGGAAAAGAGTCCCCCCACGGCACAGGCCCGCCCGCCGATCGGTGGGCCCCAATCGCGGGCCAGTCCACTGTGGGGGTACCCCCTGGGGCCAGATTGCCCCGCACACCCCCCCAGGACCCCGGAGCTCGCCCGCGCCGCCAGTCCCACCACTAAGGGAGGTGTTTTGATTCACGCCGGCGGGAGAGGCATTACAGCAGCGGGCACGGCGCGATTCCCGTCCCCGCCGATTCTCTGGTGCAGGAGACTTCGGGAGACGGTGGGGGCGGGATTCATGCCACCCCCCCCCCCCGGCGAGTTTACGACCCGGCGGGGGGTCGGAGAATCCCGGCCCAGTTCTCTGTTTGCAGCCTGTAATGATTTTAATTGTAGATTCATTCAAGTCTCTGAAATACATTCACTCTCAGCGTTTCTGGAGAAATAGAGCGCAGATCCTTTCCCCTGAGTGTTCTTTCCCCTCAGGTCTGTGGAGATCATCTTACTCAGGCAGTATCCAATCACTGCCTGTTACCAGGGAGAATACGGCCTTTTGACCAATTCATTGACCACCAGCCAGTCAACTGAACCGATCCCCAGGTGTGCCGTTGCATCTGGTCCCTGTTTGCGGAGACCAGTATTGAACGGCGCTCGCCTGAGGTTTCCGAGGCAAAGGCGATACATCCCAATGCGTGGGATACCTTGGGAAACTGCATATTAACGTGAGACTAACATTCTCCCCGTGTCTGTGTGTGTCTCATCCCCACTACCCAAAATATGCGCAGGGTAGGTGGAATGGCCACACTATATTGCTCCTTAATTGGAAAAAAAATAATTGGTTACTCTAAATTAAAAAAAAATTAAAAATTAAAGTGAGATTAGCTGTCTCGCTTTACTTTGTAGATTTGCTAAAAACTGATCCTGCCTACAATGGGCGGGATGCACATTGCAACGTCTTGTTAGATCGCGTTGGATCTCATGAGGTGTTGCGAGCCAGTTAGATCCCAGGAATGGAGTCTCCCTGCTTTATCGGCCACAGTGCGCCGCAGCGAGCTGCTTTTTGGGCGCAGAGTGGCCGTTGGAATCCGCCCATCGTAGAATTGGAATAAAAACAGGAAGTGCTGGAAAAACGCTGCAGGTATAGCAGCATCTGTGGTGAGAATAACATTCGAACTCAGAGTTATGAAGAGTCATATTGGACTCAGAATATTGGGTGGGATTTACTGCGTGGCCCGCCGCGTGTTTTTCGGCGGTGGAGCTGGCCCGCCGGCAGGATTTTCTGATACCGCCGTTATCAACGGGATTTCCCGTACGCCCGCGGGAGGGGAATATCCCGCTGGTGTGAACAGCTCCGCCCGTTAAATCTGTTTTTCCACCGATGCTGTCAGACCTGCTGAGTTTATCCAGCACTTTCTGCTTTCATTTCAGATCTCCACCATCCAGAGTATTTTAATTCTACATAAATGGAACTTCTATTCTACTCTGCTTTCTTGGTAATGGCGTTTGGTGATATTAATTAGAAGGTAACGATGAAGCAGCTAATTGTGTGCTACATTTTGCATTTTCTGCTGAAGATTGTTTGCTTTGAAAGCTCTTGCTGCCGATGGCAGCACCTTGTGTTGGACCTTTCTGCCAGGGGATTTAGAAGCCGTCAGATAAATGTTATCACCAATGTGATTGGCTCTTTCATCAAAAGGATTGGTTTGGGTATGAAAGGCCCAGTTTGCTGCACAATAAAGGAAGATTTGCAGTTAAGATTCCACCATAAGAACAAAGGCAGATGGAGGCCTGTACATGCATTAAACCCTTCGACCCTTTCAACTGGATCTTTTGAACTTCACAGCATGAATACTGATATGCCCTCACATCAGGGATTTTAAGGTGTCCGCTTTTGTAGAGGAGCCATTGATCGATGACATTCATTGGCGGCGTGTAGTAAAGGCAGGGCAAGAACAGTAGAGGCAGGTTGAAAAAGCAAAATAAAATACTAGCAATGCTTTACTGCGATACAGTGAATTCTACTCTCATCATGATATCTAAGTGCTATACCGAGGGGTGTAAGCGACTATGATCTTCCAAACTTTCCAATCGTGGCAACAATAGATGACATTGTTGTTGGAGATCTGGCTCATGGACGCCCATAACGGGTGAGGTGTTGACCCGAGTGGTGTCTAACACTTTCATACTGTTGTTTTGATATGAATTGTTCATCCTGACCATATTTAACTAGGGAAAAGAGGATTGTGAGGTTCTTTCTTGTTGCCCTTCTCTCGTGTATTTGAAGGGAACCATAAATCCTCTTTTTAGAGGCTCCCCCACCTGGAACCAGCCAGGCAAGGCCATAGTTCCTTTTTCTTCACTGCCATGGAATCTTCCAGATCCACTGTTGCCCATCATTCATAATCCTGAGCACGAACCCTTCCAGGTTATAGCGGCTGGGCGAACTGAACATAGGGCTTGCAAAATGGCAGCGCCAATCGCTTCTTGGACGGGGGGTGGGGGGGGGGGGGTGGGGGGGGGGGGATATGATATCATTCAGGTATGCTGTTACCTAAAAATACTGCGCTCTGTGTCTTTTTGGAAAAAAAGGAAACCTAATCTTTAGAATCGACCAGAATCTGATGATGTTACAGCCCAATTACTTCTAATCGCATTCCACAGCACAGAAATATGTCATTTGGCCCAACTGGTCTATACTTGTGTTTATCCTCCACCTGGGCTTCCTCCCACACTGATTACAACTTCCAGTTCTTTTGTCCCCTCACCCTCTATTTCCCTTTCCCTCGAGTTTCCATTGAGCTTAACCTCAAACGTATTTCCGCTATTCACCTCCGTGACTTCATGTGAGAGCGAATTCCACAGTCTGACCAATCTCCTTGTACAGAAATTCTTCCTCAATCCTTAATTTGATTAAAGTTAGTGACTATCTTGTTTTGTTCTGGACATAGCCACAAAAGGAAACAGTTTCTGATATGGTTGAGAATCCATTGATCTGGACTAATTGAGCCAGAGGTCCGAAATCCCACCAGGGCAGTTGGAGAATTTAAATAGAGTGTTTTTTTTTATTAGAAAATGATATCAGTAAGAATGACCCCGCGCTGTTTCGGTGTTATTGTTTGAGGGAGAAATATTGGCCAGGACAATGGGAGAACTCCATTGTCACGGGAATCACGTTTAGCCGAATGGGGTTTAATTCCCATCCAAAAGGTAACGTCTCTGACAATGCAGCATTGTCCTGGTGCTACATTGGCGGGGCAGCCGAGAATGTGTGTCTTGGGTGGGATTTGAATCCATGATCTGACTCGGGGATGAGAGTGCTACAAAGAGCCAAGAGGTAATATGATGGATGTATTTGTTTTACTACTTCTTGGAGGACATAATTTTACGATTGATGCAGTTCAAAGTCAAATAAGGACAGGACGTTTTATGAAGGATGAGGAAAAGCAATATTTTAACCATCATCCGCTACTTTTTTGCTGCTCATTTAACACATTTGCGTTACTTGGTGACGGAATTCAGCACTCCTGATATCATGAACTATTGTTTACTCTCTCCTACTCATCCCTCTGTTTTGTTGAACACTTTTTAAGGGTCTTCTTGCCCTTTCGTTAACTCTTTCTTATCTCTCTCTGATTACTTCACAGATACGGCCTTCCACCCCTAACTAGCCCCTTCTCACCTCCAGCAATCGATGCCCCAACATGTCATTAATGGTGAATACAATACCCACCACATCCTCAACTCAGAAACTGCCCTAACCATCGCAGATTGTTATTGCAAAGGAAAATATGTTATCTAGAGCACTGTAACTCCTGCTGCTGACCAGAAAGGTGTCAGGAACAGTTGTGCATGTGCCCGTGGCCTGCAATGCAGCCATCAGCATAAGCGCAATTGGTCCCAATTACTTTCTCGTCAACAGCAGGAGTTTGAATCTATAAGCAGCTCTGTCACCTCACATTCCACCCATTGAGTCTGCACCGACACGCTGAAAGAGCAGCCTACCTCGGTGCAATCCCCACCCTATTCCTGTAACCACACCTAACCTTTGAACACTAAGGAACAATTTAGCATGGTCAATCTACCTAACCTGCACATCTCTGGACTGTGGGAGGAAACCGGAGCACCCGGAAGAAACTTACGCAGACACAGGGAGAATGTGCAAACTCCACACATACAGTCGCCCAAGGCCAGAATTGAGCCTGGATCCCTGGCGTGTGAGGCAGCAGTGCTAACTACTGTGCCACCATGCTGCCATTATAATGGAAATCCCACTGTAGCATTTCAGTGTATTCTGTAGCACATAGAAAAACATAATTTTCCAACAATTCCTCCCAGTTCCCCAGTGGGAGATTGAAAGTGAGTACTGCCTCCACATGCTACAGTCAATGGATTAAAGCTTTGTGCAGGGAGTTTCTGCATAGCCTGGATAGCTACATTGATTGAAAATGGGACTTGTAATCTCAAGGTCATCATTTTGAGTCCCACACTGGGTAATTATTTTTTCTTAAATATTTTAGTCAAAAATACTTTTTAAATTGAATTTTTACTAAAATGTGTCCGCAACTAAACATTAGAATCAAGTTTCCACATTGGAAGTCAAGAATTCTGTTTACTGAAATGTCCTATTTAATATCATTTCCTTATTTATTTAATTGTCAGAAGCATGGTTTACAGAGGAAACAGTTGTTAAATGATTTGCGGAATAAGTAGAAGAACTTCTTTATGGTTTAGGATTGCACAGAACTACAAATGGGTAACTTGACGTTTACTGTTAGTCTGTGTCAAGCCAACTTGTTTGTTTTAATGCTGCCAGTTAACACGAGCCGAGCATGTGCAGGAAATGTTCACCCGAGTGCTGTGGCACAAATAAATAGAATAAAATGTATGAAGGAACAGGATGCAAGTATTTTGATATCACTTGTAATCGACCTGAGTGCATGTAATGATATCCTAACATTTCTGGCCTGTTTTCAGGGGGAGGGATTCTCCACCAATGGGATTCTCCGTAGGTGTCCTAGCGATGTGGGGTGGCCACAATGGGAAATCCCATTGGCAGGTGGCGGGAACGGAGAATCCCACTGCCGGCAAGGGCGCGTTGCTGAGGAACACGCAGTTATCGGACCGGAGAATCCAGCCCAGGGCCTCTAACAAAACCTTGGGCAGGATTCCCGGGTCCCCCCAGTTGCTTGTTTCTCTGTGTGCAGTTTGCTGGTGGCGGGAATCTCTACTCTCGCTGCTTGTCAATGGGAGTTTTCTTTGAAGCCATTCCATGCTGCTGGGAAACCCACGGATGGGGGAATCTACTGCCGGGTGGGAACATGGAATTCCAACAGCTGAAAAATTCTGACCCTTATTTCTGATTTTTTACAGAAATGTGCAATGTTCAAAGCTGCTGTACTGGACTGAAAATGTAACTAATGTGCAGTTACCTGTTGTTTCCACATGGAGGCAGGAGTGCTTTATGATTTGTAAATGATGGGCAATTTGCTTAACTTGATTTTCACAAAAGCCAGCATTCTTCCTGTTTGCATCTGAACAGAAAAGGTTCAGTCTTGAAAAGATCGGAGAGACTGCACTCTGCTGGTTCCGATTTCAGTTTGCGAATCCAGATACTTGCACCATCCACACTGTGTTTTCAGCATCCAGAGTTTGTAAGGAGCATCCAAGAGGGCTTCTTGAAGCAATATGTAAATAGTCCAACTAGGGAAGGGGCCGTACTGGACCTGGTATTGAGGAATGAGCCTGGCCAGGTGGTCGACGTTTCAGTACAGGAGCAGTTTAGGAACAGTGACCACAACTCAGTAAGTTTTCGGCGATTGATGGGTAATGATAAGTACCCAATGATAAGTATGATCAGGTGAAGGTGCTAAATTGGGGTAAGGCTAATTACAACAATATTAGGCAAGAACTGAAGAATGTAGATTGGGTGCAAATTCTTTAAGGCAAATCAACATCTGACATGTGGGAGGATTTCAAGTGTAGGTTGATAGGAATTCAGGACCGCACGTTCCTGTGAGGATGAAGGATAAGAATGGTAAATTTTGGGAACCTTGGATAATGAAGGATATTGTGAGCCTAGTCAAAAAGAAAAAGGAAGCATTTGTCAAGGCTAAGAGGCTGGGCACTCACGAAACAAGTGTGGAATACAAGGAAAGTAGAAAGAAACGTAAGCAAGGAGTCAGGAGGGCTAAAAGGGGTCACTGGCCAGCATTATTAAGGGAAATCCCAAAGATTATTATACATATATAAAGAACAAGAGGGTAACCAGGGAGAGAATTGGCCCATTCAAGGACAGGGGAGGAAATCTATGCGTGGAGCCAGAGGAAATGGGCGAGGTATTAAATGAGTACTTTGCATCAGTATTCACCAAAGAGAAGAACATGGTGGATGATGAGTCTGGGGAAGGGTGTGTTGATAGTTTGGGTCATGTTGAAATCAAAAACGAGGAGATATTGGGGGTCTTGAAAAACATTAAGGTTGACAAGTCCCCAGGGCCTGAGGGGAAATATCCCAGAATACTAGAGAGGCAAGGGAGGAAATTGCTGGGGCCTTGAGAGAAATCTGGCTGCAGGGGAGGTCCCAGAAGATTGGAGAATAGCCAGTGTTGTTCCTTTGTTTAAGAAGGGTAGCAAGGATAATCCAGATAATTACAGGCTGGTGAGCCTTACGTCAGTGGTAAGGAAATTATTGGCGAGGATTCTTCGAGACAGGATTTACTCACACTTGGAAATAAGTGGATGTATTAGCGAGAGGCAACGTCGTTTTGGGAAGGGAAGGTCGTGACTCACTAACATGATAGTTTTTTGAAGAAGTGATGAGGATGATTGATGAGGGTAGGGCAGTGGATGTTGTCTACATGGACTTCAGTAAGGCCTTTGACAAGGTACCTCATTGCAGACTGGCACAGAAGGTGAAGCCGCATGGGATCAGGGGCTGGATTCTCCCCTACCCGGCGTGACGGAGGGTCTCGGCGTAGGGGAGTGGCGCCAACCACTCAGGGGTCGGGCCTCCCCAAAGGTGGGGAATTCTCCCCACCTTTGGGGGGCCAGCCCCGCGCCGGAGCGGTTGGCGCCAGAAGACTGGCGCAAACAACCGGCGCCCCCGGCAGCGGGGCTGGCCAAAAGGCTTTCCGCCGGCAGTGACGTCAGCAGCCAGCTGCCGCTGACATCACCACCGGCACATGCGCGATGTGGGTTTCTCTTCCGCTTCCGCCATGGCGGAGGCAGTGGCGGCCGTGGAAGGAGAAAGAGTGCACCCAGGGCACTGGCCTGGAGTCTGAGCGGGGGGCCCTGATCGCGGGCCAGGCCACCGTGGGAGCACCCCCCAGGGGTTCGATTGCCCTCCGCCCCCCCCGCCCAGGACCCCGGGGCCCGCTCGCGCCGCTGATCCCGCCGTTACAGAGGTGATTCAAACCTCGGCGGCGGGAGAGGCCTCCCAGCGGCGGGATTTCGGCCCATCCGGGCCGGAGAATCACCACAGAGGCCTCGCCGATTGGAGTGGCGAGATTCCTGCCGCCGCCACTTCCCGGGTGGCGGAGAATCTCTGCCACAGCGGGGGCGGGATTTTAGGCAGCCCCAGGCAATTCTCCAACCCTGCTGGGGGTTGGAGAATTTCACCCCAGAGGTGAGCTGGCAAGATGGATACAAAACTGGTTCAGTCATAGAAGACAGAGTGGAGCAGTGGAAGAGTGCATTTCTGAATGGAGGTCTGTGACTAGTAGCGTTTCTCAGTGCTGGGACCTTTGCTGTTTGTAATATATATAAATGATTTGGAGGAAAATGTAACTGGTTTGATTAGTACGTTTGCGGACGACACACAGATTGGTGGAATTGCGGATAGCAACAAGGACTGTCAGAGGATACAGATCGGTTGGAGACATGGGCGGAGAGATGACAGATTGAGTTTTATCCGGACAAATGTGAGGTAATGCATTTTGGAAAGTTCAATACAGATAGAAATATACAGTAAATGGCAGAACCCTTAAGAGTATTGATAGGCAGAGGGATCTGGGTGTACTACTGAAAGTAGCAACACAGGTGGAGAAGGTAGTCAAGAAGACATACGGCATGCTTGCCTTCATCGGCCGGGGCATTGAGTTTAAATATTGGCAAGTCATGTTGCAGCTTTATAGAACCTTAGTTTGGCCCACTTGTAATATAGTGTTCAATTCTGATCGCCACACTACCAGAAGGATGTGATGGCTTTGGAGAAGATACAGAAGAGGTTTACCAGGATGTTGTCTGGTATGGAGGGCATTAGCTATGAGGAGAGGTTGAAGAAACTTGGTTTGTTCTCACTGGAATGGCAGAGGTTGAGGGGCGACCTGATAGAAATCTACAAAATTATGGGGGGCATGGACAGAGTGGATAGTCAGAAGCTTTTTCCAGGGTGGAAGAGTCAATTACTGAGGGGTAGTAGGTTTAAGGTGTGAGTGGCAAAGTTTAAAGGAGATGTATGAGGCAGGCTTTTTACACAGTGGGTGATGGGAGACTAGAACTTGCTGTTGGGGGAGGTAGTGGAAGCAGTTACGATAGTGACTTTTAAGGGGCGCCGTGGCAAATACATGAATAGGTTGGCGAACAGAGGGACATGGACCCTGGAAGGGTAGGGGGTTTTGGTTCAGGTGGGCAGCTTGGTCGATGCAGGATTGTAGGGCCGAAGGGCCTGTTCCTGAGGTGTAACTTTTTTGTTCTTTGTTCTTTCCCAGCTGACCATCACAATAGTCAGAGTGTCATCCTTTGTAACATCGCCAGATCAGACTCTCTGCTCAAACCTTCCTTCATGCTTTTGATATCTCCTGACTCAAGAATTCAGATGGTTTTCTGGCCGCCCTCACATCTTCCACCCTCTAGGAATGTGAACTCATTCAAAATCCAGCTGTTCATAACCTAATTTACAGCACAGTCCAGTCACTCTTCACCCCCACGCTCACACTGATCAACATCATCATCTTCTAGTACAACAATGCATCCAATTTAAAATTCTTATCCTTAGGTTCGAATCCCAATGTGGCATCAGACTTTCTTTTCTTTTGGCACCACGGTGGCGTAGTGGTTAGCACTCCTGCCTCACGTCGCTGAGGACCATGGCTCGATCACCGCCTGGGTCGCCGTCCATGTAGAGTTTGCACATTATCCCCGTGTCTGCGTGGCCCTCGCCCGCATAACCCAAAGATGTGCAGGGTAGGTGGGTTGGCCACGCTAAATTGCCCCTTAACTGGAAACATTTCAAGAAAGACTTTTTCTTTCTTTTTAACCTTCTTCAGTCCTATGACCCGTTGACAACTCTATATTCCTCCAATTCCGGCCTCGCCTGTATCCTCCATCACCCACTTTGCTGTCCCCAACACTGGCGGTCAAGTGAGACACCAGCTTGTTTACAGGTTGTGAGATGAGAAATAAGGTGCTATTGAGAGGAATTGGAACATGTGAATTGCAGAATCAGAGAAATCAGGCTGCATGGAAGGAGATAGTTTGGCCCGCCATGCCCACACTGGCTGGCAAGGGGCATGGGCAGTAACTGCTAACCTCGGCAGCAACGCCCACACCCTGCGAGAGAATAAATTAAGTAAGTATCCAGTTCAATTCCTCTTTCCATCTCTTGACCTGTAGTCTTGGGGGCACTTTTCAGATGCATATCCAAGTATATTTTTTAAATGCTATGAAGGTTTCTGATTCTACCAACCAAGTGCCAGATCCCTAGCTCCCCCTGTGTGAAAACAATTCTCCTTCCTCTTACCCAAAAATCTCTTTTCTAGAGCCCTTAGCCAATGCGAACCCTGTTGTCCTAACCACTCTGGATCCCCCTCATAATTAAAAAAAAAAAATTATTTTAAAAAAAATTTAGAGTACCCAATTATTTTTTCCAATTAAGGGGCAATTTAGCATTACCAATCCACCTGCCCTGCACATCTTTGGGTTGTGGGGGTGAAACCCACGCAGACACGGGGAGAATGTGCAAACTCCACACGGACAGTGACCCAGGGCCGGGATTCGAACCTGGATCCTCAGCGTCGTAGGCAGCAATGCTAACCACTGTGCCACCGTGCTGCCCTCCCTCATAATTTTATAGATGTCAATTAGTTCAGCCCTCACCCTTCTTAGGTCCAAAGAAAACAACCTTAGTCTATTCAATATTTCTACATAACTATAATTGTCTAGTCCAGGCAACATCATTGTATATCTCCTCTGAAGGACCGTCTCTATTGCAATCACATTTTCCTGATAATACGGTGACCAGAACTGTATTCAGTACTCCAGCTGTGTCCTTAATCTTTAAATCTGAGCTGCTGGTGTACCGAGACTTCGATCATTAAGGGTTTTATTGTGTAAGGGTATCCTGGAGGTCGTGTGGTGCAGTGATAGTGTCCCCGTCTCTGGGCCAGAAGCTCTAGGTTCAAGTCCCACTTCAGGACTTGATGGTCACGGAAAGGGCGATCATGACGTGGCCAAAATGGTTGCTTATCAGCCTGTAAAACCTTCCAACCTGCCTGATGGTATGAGTGGGAGAATTTCCTGGGTCAGCCATACTACAGAAGGCAACAGCTAACCACTGCAGTACTTTGTCAAACACAGTTGAAGAACAATCCAATGGAAGTCCATGGTTGCCAGCACCTTCTCAGGGCATAGCTGGAGAAGGAGTAAGGGTATCCTGGCATACAGAACAAAGGTGGGTAAGTGGACTTAAGGTGGCGGATCATCTGCGATCTAATAAATAGGGTGGGGGATCAGGCTCAAGGGTCGTAATGGCCAACACCAGTTCCTATGTACTGGGGAGGTCCTAGCCCTGGCATTTTGGTTTGCGGAATGGGGTCGATGAATTCATTTTTTGAAAGACGCAACAACAAGGGACAACTGAGAGGGACAACCTGATGAGACCACTGCATTTTTGGACTGCCTCCAAGGCTCAGATTTCATCCAGCGACGGCTGACCAGAAAGGCTGAAGGTTCAATTCTTCCTTGATGAATTAGCCAGGTTGCTGTAGTGCGGTTCTACAATTGCTCACCGTGTCTTTGGATTATACAAGGGAAATATCAATCAAAACATAATGCATTTGACTGTTATCCAGTGATCCCTGCTTGCACGTTCAGGTAAAATTTCCCCAATCATCTAACAACATGCTGCTATTTATCTTTCCCACCCTTCTACTTCCCATTCTCATGCTGACCCTTGGTGACATCACCTTAAACATCGGAGGCTGGATTCTCCGACCCCCGCCGGGCGGGCCTGTGCTGTGGGGGGACTCCTTTCCTTCCGCGTTGGCCATAGCCTTCATGATGGCGGACGCGGAAGTGACCCCCTCCCCTGCGCATGTGCGGGGATGACGTCAGCAGCTGCTGACGCTCCAGCGCATGTGCGGACTTCTGCCGGCCGCCGAAGTCCCTTCGGCCCTGGCTGGCGTGACGCCAAAGGCCTTTCCCGCCGGCCGGCGGGGCGCCAACCACTCTGGCGCGGGCCGAGCCCCTCAAGGTTAGGGCTTGGCCCCTAAAGGTGTGGAGAAATCCGCACATTTGGGGCGGCCCGACGCCGGAGTGGTTCACACCACTCCATCCTGCCGGGATCTCCCGCCCAGCCGGGTAGGGGAGAATCCCGGCCCAAGTTTCATAAGTACACTGAGCTCTACCTTACTATATCTCTCAAGTCCTTCCCTGCCTCTGATTTGTGATCCAATGCATCTGGCGGCTGGTCTGGGATAAACAGAAATTTCTTCCAATAAAATACTGGGAAGAAGGAAGTATTTGTCTTCCATCCTTGTCACAAACTCCATTCCCTAGCAATCGAGTGTCTCCCTCTCCCTGGTCACTTAGCTTAGAACCCTGGCAGTCCTCTGAGCTGAGTTTCTGATGCATATCATTTCCATCACCAAAGGTGCCGGCTTCCATCTCCATGAAGCCCATCTCCACCCTTGCCTCCAGTCAGCCGCTGTTGAAACCCTCTCCCCCTCGGCTCCTTTTGGGACAACTAGATTAAGAATTCTTGAGACCATGAGCACCAAAACATCTGGGGTCCTTTCTGCACCACATGCCATTGATCCCCCATCAAAGATCCTAAGAGACATAGCTGGAAAGAATAACAATAGTGAAAGGATGGGGTTCAGACTCAGTTAGCCTGATGATATCAATTGATATCCATCCAGAGCATTAAAGGAGAATGATATCTAGTCTCTGGGTAAGAACCTTCTAGGCACCACCTTGTACATTTGGAATTTACTGCATCTATATAGGCTTACATTTTAATAAGTTCCTTACTGCTACAGAATCAGATGGTAAACGTGAACTCTATTTTGGGAAAAGCTTGATTTATAACATAAGACATATCATGCAATCAATTGTTCCCTTTTGGAAAAAGTTCCGGGAAATGAAGATTTTCCATTGACGTTGGGCTGAAGTATGGTTTCATAATGTCTGTTTCCTTTCTTTATCCTTAATGACTTTCCCCCCTTATGATTCCTTGTGGAATTTAGACTCAAACAGGAAGTCGCCACCCACACTTGTTTAGTTAAGTTTTTTTGAAATTTCAATCATATTTGGTGCATTAAGGTTTAGCTCACAGTCCTCCCATTTATCATGTCTTTGTCACTTCCTAATTTGGGCAAAGGTAAAACAATGGAGTTGGCTGTTTTTTTGATGTTGCGTTGGCACGTGCTCCAGTATCGTCAGAAAGGACATTTCATTCCTCTGTGCCTGCGTTGTGTATTTGCATACTTCCCTTATTAAGCTGAAAGGCTCATACCAATTTTATTGGAGTTGATTCACAAAACCATCAGCAAGCATGATACTGGGAAATGCCATTTAGCCTTTCAAGCTGATTTCTTCCACGGCCAACTATGTGCTACTCACATTTTTGTGGAATCTGTCCAACGCATCTCACGTCTTAAGATTCTGTAAGGTTTCTCCCTGCATGTGAAATATTAATCACACCGAATCTCCTCTCTATTTGTCACACTTTACACCTTGAGCTACTCCTCCTTGATTTTGGTTTTCCTTGAAATCAAGGCCGGAATTCTCCTGGTCCCACTGGAAACCCATTCTCGCCCCTGGGTTTCCCGGTGACGTGGGTTGACTTCAATGCGAAATTCCATTGATAGGAGTGGGAACAGAAAATCTCGTCACCAGGGAACGTCACGCTGCTTCTCACCACAGAGTAACACGTGCCTGGGAGGCTGAAGAGTCCCACCCCACATTTCCAACAAATTGAAAGGTTTTGTTTGGCAAGGATATGAAAGTATATGAAACAATGAGTGAATAGGGTTAAGACATAGGGGAGCCATGATCAAATTGAGTGGCAGAACAAGCTTTGAAGGGCTGTCGAGCAGCAGAGACAGGTAATGATGTGGGAAGACAGTGATGCAGTATTTTTTTTTAAAATAATTTTTATTGAAAAAGTTTGAATTTATACAACAACAACGAACCATAAGAAAATACCAAAAATAACAATAATATTAGCAATCATAAACATTCGCCCCACCTCCATGAACAACACAGCATATTAACAACGCAAATTAACACAATATTAAGTTACATAATAGAAACTACAATAAGGAACACCCCCCCTTCCACCCCCCCCCTGGGTTGCTGCTGCTATTGACCAAGATACCTATCTTTGAGCCAGGAAGTCCAGAAAAGGCTGCCATCGTTTATAGAACCCTTGTATTGATCCTCTCAGGGCAAATTTGACCCTTTCCAATTTTATAAATCCCGCCATGTCACTGATCCAGGTCTCCACACTTGGGGCCTTGCATCCTTCCACTGCAGCAAGATCCTTCGTCGGGCTACTAGGGTCGCAAAGGCCAGGACACCGGCCTCTTTCGCCTCCTGCACTCCCGGCTCTACCGCAACTCCAAAAATCGCGAGTCCCCACCCTGGTTTGACCCTGGATCCAACCACCCTCGACACCGTCCCCGCCACCCCCTTCCAGAATTCTTCCAGTGCTGGGCATGCCCAGAACATATGGGCGTGGTTCGCTGGACTCCCCGAACATCTGGTGCACCTGTCCTCACCCCCAAAGAACCTACTCATTCTAATCCCGGACATGTGGGCCCGGTGCATCACCTTACATTGGATGAGACTAAGCCTCGCACATGAGGAGGAAGAGTTGACTCTCTCCAAGGCATCCGCCCAAGTCCCGTCCTCTATCTGCTCCCCGAGTTCCTCCTCCCATTTAGCCTTCAGCTCCTCCACTGACGACTCCTCCACCTCCTGCATTACCTTATAGATGTCAGACACCTTCCCCTCTCCGACCCACACCCCCGAAAGCACTCTGTCCATCGTCCCCCGCGAGGGCAGCAAAGGGAATCCCTCTACCTGTCGCCTAGCAAACGCCTTTACCTGCAAGTATCTGAACATGTTCCCTTGGGGGAGTCCAAATTTATCTTCCAGTTCCCCCAGGCCCGCAAACCTCCCGCCAGTAAACAGGTCCCTCAATTTACTGATGCCCACCCTTTGCCACCCCCTAAATCCCCCATCCCTGTTCCCTAGGATGAACCGGTGATTGCCACCCAATGGAGTCTCCACCAAGCCCCCTGTTTCCCCCCTATGCCGTCTCCACTGTCCCCAGAATTTTAGGGTCGCCGCCACCACCGGGCTCGTGGTAAACCTCTTAGGGGAGAGCGGCAACGGCGCCATTGCCATGGCATCCAGGCTCGTACCTCTACATGACGCCATCTCCATTCTTTTCCACGCCGCCTCTCCCCCCTCCATCACCCATTTACGCACCATTGACACATTGGCCGCCCAATAGTACCCCAAAAGGTTGGGCAGCGCCAGCCCGCCTCTATCCCTCCCTAGCTCCAGGAACACCCTCTTCACTCTCGGAGTCCCATGTGCCCACACAAAGCTCAAAATACTGCTAGTCACTCTCCTAAAGAAGGCCCTGGGGATGAAGATGGGCAGGCACTGAAAGAGGAACAAGAATCTCTGGAAGATACCGTCATTTGACGGACTGTACCCTCCCCGCCAACGACAATGGCAGCATGTCCCACCTCTTAAACTCCTCCTCCATCTGATCTTCAAGTCTGGTGAAATTATGTTTGTAGAGAGTCCCCCAGTCCCTGGCCACCTGCACCCCCAGGTACCTAAAGCTCTCCCCTGCCCGCCTAAGCGGGAGCCTACCAATTCCTTCCTCCTGGTCTCCAGGGTGCACCACAAACACCTCACTCTTGCCTAAATTTAGTTTATAACCTGAAAAGGTCCCAAAATCAGCTAACAGCTCCATCACCCCTGGCATCCCTCCCACCGGGTCCGCCACATACAGTAACAGGTCATCGGCATACAACGACACCCTATGTTCCTCCCCACCTCGCACCAAACCTCTCCACCTCTCTGAATCCCTCAACGCCATCGCCAGCAGCTCGATTGCCAGTGCAAACAACAAGGGGGACAGGGGGCAACCCTGCCTGGTCCCTCGGTAAAGCCGGAAGTACTCCGACCTCCTCCCATTCGTGGCTACACACGCCATCGGGGCCTCATATAGCAGCCGTACCCATCTAATAAACCCTTCACGAAATCCAAACCTCCCCAACACCTCCCATAAGTAGTACCCCCACTCCACTCTAACGAAGGCCTTCTCCGCATCCAGCACCACCACTATCTCTGCCTCCCCCTCAATCGCCGGCATCACGATGACATTCAACAATCTCCGCACATTCGTGTTCAGCTACCTTCCCTTCACGAAACCTGTCTGGTCCTCGTGTACAACCCCTGGCACACAGTCCTCTATCCTGGTGGCCAGGATTTTTGCCAGCACCTTAGCATCTACGTTGAGGAGAGATATGGGCCTGTATGAACCACACTGCTGGGGATTCTTGCCCCTCTTTAAAACTAACGAGATCAGCGCCTGCGACATCGTCGGGGGCAAAGTCCCCCCTTCCCACGCTTCACTGAGTGTCCGCACCAGCAAGGGGCCCACTAGGTCCACAAACTTTTTATAAAATTCCACCGGGAACCCATCCGGCCCCGGTGCCTTCCCTGACTGCATCTGCCCGAACCCCTTAACTAGCTCCTCCAGCTCAATCGGCGCACCCAACCCCTCCACCTGCTCCTCCTGCACCTTCGGGAAAGAAAGCCCGTCGAGGAACCTCTCCATTCCCCTCCTCTCCCCCGTTGGCTCCGACCGGTACTGTTCCCCGTAAAAGTCCTTGAAGACCTCATTCACCTCTACCCGCTTCCGCACCACATTCCTACTCTTGTCTCTCACTCCAGCAATTTCCTTAGCCGCATCCCGCTTGCGGAGCTGATGAGCCAGCATCCTACTCGTCTTTTCACCATGTTCGTACACTGCTCCTTGTGCCTTCCTCCACTGTGCCTCCGCCTTTCTAGTGGTCAGCAAATCAAATTTACCTGTAGGCTGCGCCTCTCCCCCAACAGTCCCTCCTCTGGTGCCTCTGCGTACCTCCTGTCTACCTCCAGCATCTTTCCCACCAGTTGAGGGCAGCACGGTGGCCTAGTGGTTAGCATAACCGCCTCACGGCGCTGAGGTCCCAGGTTCGATCCCGGCTCTGGGTCACTGTCCGTGTGGAGTTTGCACGTTCTCCCCGTGTCTGCGTGGGTTTCGCCCCCACAACCCAAAGATGTGCAGAGTAGGTGGATTGGCCACGCTAAATTGTCCCTTAATTGGAAAAAATAATTGGGTAATCTAAATTTAAAAAAAAAAAAAATCTTTCCCACCAGTTTATCCCTCTCACTCCTCTCGCTCCTCTCCCTGTGTGCCCGGATGGATATCAGCTCCCCACGAATCACTGCCTTCAGGGCTTCCCAGACCACCCCCACCTGAACCTCCCCCGTATCATTCACCTCGAGGTACCCCTCAATACTTGCCCAGACCCTCCTACACACCTCCTCCTCCGCCAACAACCCCACATCCAACCGCCACAACGGGCGGTGGTCCCGCACCTCCCCCATCTCCAACTCTATCCAATGCGGAGCGTGGTCAGAGATTGCAATGGCCGAATACTTGGCCTCCTCCACTCTCGGAATCAGTCCCCTACTCACCACGAAGAAGTCTATCCGAGAGTAGACCCTATGTACGTGGGAGAAGAAAGAGTACTCCCGTGCCCTCGGCCTCACAAACCTCCATGGATCCACCCCACCCATCTGGTCCATAAACCCTCTCAGTACCTTAGCCGCCGCCGGCCTCCTACCCGTCCTAGAGCTGGACCGATCCAGTGAAGGATCCAACACCGTATTGAAGTCTCCCCCCCCATGATCAGACCTCCCGCCTCCAGATCCGGGACCCGTCCCAACATACGCCTCATAAAGCCCGCATCGTCCCAATTTGGGGCATATACACTAGCAAGTACCACCTTCTCTCCTTGTAGCCTGCCCCTAACATAACATACCTACCCCCCTTATCCGCCACCACCTCCGATGCCTCAAACGACACATTTTTCCCCACCAGAATCACCACTCCCCGGTTCTTCACATCCAACCCAGAGTGGAAAACCTGCCCCACCCATCCCTTCCTCAGACGGACCTGGTCCGCCACCTTCAGGTGGGTCTCCTGAAGCATTGCCACGTCTGCCTTTAGCCCCTTCAAATGAGCAAGTACCCTCGACCGCTTCACCGGCCCATTCAATCCTCTCGCATTCCAGGTGACCAACCGGATCAGAGGGCGTCCCGCCCCCCCTCCTCCGTCGACTAGCCATAGCCCGTCGACTGCCCGCCCCAGGCAAGCACCCCTTGCCCGACCCAGTCCCCACAGCGACAACACCTCACCTCTGTCCCCCCAGCCCCCACCAGCTCCTTCCTGACCCTACCAGCAGCAACCCGGTATTCCCCTTTCCCCCCCCCTCCCTTCTCCCCAGGCTAGGAACCCTCCTAGCCGCGAACCGTCCTCCATTGTACTTCCGTGGGTCAGCTAACTTCTGCTGACCCCGGAAACTCCCGCCAATAACCCGATCCCTCCCAAAGTGGGATCATCCCCCAATCTATCCCTCCTCCAGGCACCGCTCCAGCGCAGGAAAGAATCAGTTAAAGCCCCACCTCCCCCCGTCATCGTCTCCACCCCCCAGCCCCGCAGCGCGGGAAACCAGAGGAAAGCCCCACTTTCGCACTGCCCCACCACACCCTTCTGACGCAGCTCCCAAATACCAGCCCCACTCCATACCCCCAACCCGACATGAAATACAACAAACCCCCCCAACCCTCCCCGTAAGATACAGAACTCAAACAATGTCCCGCAGCAAAAAAACCATAACAGAACAACACCCCCATAAATAACCATATCAAAATTGCAACAATACAAAAAGAGAACACAGCAACAGCAGAATCCAGCAATAAATTATTATAACCGACCCCGCAACCCCCAACCCCTAGTTCAAGTCCAGTTTCTCCATCCGCATGAAGGCCCACGCCTCCTCCGGGGAATCAAAATAATAGTGCCGGTCCGAATAAGTTACCCACAGGCGCGCAGGCTGCAGCATTCCGAACTTTATCTTTTTCTTGTAAAGCACCTCTTTCGTCCGATTAAATCCGGACCGCCGCTTAGCCACCTCCGCACTCCAATCCTGGTAGATCCGTACTACCCCATTCTCCCAATTGCTGCTCTTCACCTTCTTGGCCCAGCGCAGCACACACTCCCGATTACTGAACCGGTGGAACCTCACCAGCACCGCATGCGGGGATTCATTCTCCTTAGGCCTCCTGGCCAGTACTCTGTGTGCTCCCTCCAGCTCCAAGGGCAGATGGAAAGACCCGGCCCCCACTAACGAGTTCAGCATCGTAGTCACGTAGGTTGTCAGGTCCGACCCCTCCAGCCCCTCCGCAAAGCCAAAGATCCGCAGATTTTCCCGCCTCATGCAGTGATCAAGCTCCTCGAAGCGTTCCTGCCACTTGTGGCGTGCCTCGTGTCCCTCCACCTTACTCACGAGGACCACGGCCTCCTCCTCTCGTTCAGCGGTCTGCGCCTGCAACGCCTGGATGGCAGCACCTTGGGTCGTCTGAATCTCCGACAGCCTTCTGTTCGTTTCCTGCAGAGAGCTCAGTACCTCAGCCTTGAAGTCTGCAAACCAGCTCAGGAGAGCAGCTTGCTGTTCCTGGGCCCAGCAATCCATGATTTTCCCCGCAGACTTAACCTGCACATCTTTGGACTGTGGGAGGAAACCGGAGCACCCGGAGGAAACCCACGCACACACGGAGAGAACGTGCAGACTCCGCACAGACAATGATCCAAGCTGGGAATGCTGGCCTGGCCAATGATGCCCATATCCCATGAAAGAGAAATCAAAAACTGTCAAGGGAATGCTACCAAAACCTATAAAACCTATTAAAAAAATGCTAGGTGACAGAATCTGACTACTGTGTCAGATAGTGCAGCCTCAGGAGAGTTATGGATAAACTACACCATTTCCTTGGCAGGATTCGCAAGATTTGATTTGATTTGATTTATTGTCACATGTACCAAAGTATAGTGAAAAATATTTTCATGCGGCCAAGGGAACGTACACAGTACGTACATAATAGACAGATAAAGAATAATCAACAGAGTACATTGACAAATGGTACATCGACAAACAGTGATTGGTTACAGTGCGGAACACGGGGCCAAACAAAGCAAATACATGAGCAAGAGCAGCATAGGGCGTCGTGAATAGTGTTTTTACTGGGAACAGATCAGTCCGAGGGAGAGTCGTTGAGGAGTCTAGTAACTGTGTGGAAGAAGCTGCTCCTATGTCTGGATGTGCGGGTCTTCAGACTTCTGTATCTTCTGCCTGATGGAAGGGTTTCGAAGAAGGCAAAGCCTGTGTGGGAAGGGTCTCTGATCTGCCTTCCTGAGGCATTGGGAAGTGTAGACAGAATCAATGGGAGGATGACAAGCTTGTGTGATGAGTTAGGCTGAGTTCACCACACTGTGCAGTTGCTTGCGATCTTGGGCCGAGCAGTTGCCATACCAGGCTGTGATGCAGCCGGCTAGGATGCTCTCGATGGCACATCTGCAGAAGTTTGTGAGAGTCGATGCTGACACGCCGAATTTCTTTAGCTTCTGTAGGACGTTGAGACATTGTTGGGCTTTCTTGACTATTTCATCAACGTGAGTGGACCAGGACAGACTCGTGGTGATGGTGACCCCCAGGAACTTAAAGTTATCGACCGTTCCCACTTCAGAGCCATTGATGCAGATGGAGGAGTGTGTTGTGCTGCGCTTCCTGAGGTCGATGATCAGTTCCTTGGTCTTTCCGACATTTAGAGAGTGGTTGTTTTCGGTTCACCATGCAACCAAGTGATTTATCTCCCTCCTGTAGTCTGATTCATCATTGCAAGAAAACAGTGCTGTGCTGCCAGGGGCATGAAAAGTGACAAGGAATATTGGCCTTATAGCTACTGAGTCCTTGCAGGTGAATCAAGACAGTTAAGTCTAAAAATTTTGGATTCAAAGAATGATCCTTGTACCTGAATGCTAGTCTGAGAATTTGGATTCAGTCTTCAAGATCTGAAAATAAAAAGCTGTTATCAGCAAAGTGACCATGGGCGGGATTCTCCGACCCCCCCCGCCGGGTCGGAGAATCGCTGGGGGGCGGCGTGAATCCCGCCCCCGCCGGCCACCGAATTCTCCGGCACCGGAGATTCTGCAGGAACGGCAATCGCG
Organism: Scyliorhinus canicula; assembly: GCF_902713615.1. Classification (NCBI taxonomy): domain Eukaryota; kingdom Metazoa; phylum Chordata; class Chondrichthyes; order Carcharhiniformes; family Scyliorhinidae; genus Scyliorhinus; species Scyliorhinus canicula. The sequence continues at coordinate 25,927,478 of NC_052150.1, read as the reverse complement.
TTGTGCCAGTTGGTGGCCGCTCGCAGCGGCCCCCCGGCGATTCTCCGGCCCGCGATGGGCCGAAGTCCCGCTGGTTCTTTTCCAGTACCGCCGCGTAAATTAGACTAGGTCCCTTACTGGCGGGACCTGGCGGCGCGGGCGGGCTCCGTGGTCCTGGGGGGAGGGCGTGGGGTGATCTGGCCCCGGGGGATGCCCCCACGGTGGCTTGGCCCGCGATCGGGGCCCACCGATCCGCGGGGGGGGGGGGCCTGTGCCATGGGGGCACTCTTTTCCTACGCGTCGACCGTGTCAGCCTCCGCGATGGCCGCGCGTAGGTGAAACCCCCCCCCCCCCGCCATGCACGGGGGATATCGTCAGTAGCAGCTGATGCACCCGCACATGCGCGGTCCCGCGCCGGCCTGCGGAGTCCCTTCGGCCCCGGCTGGCGTGGTGCCAAAGGCCTTCTACGCCAGCCGGCGGGGCGCAAACCACTCCGGCGCTGGCCTAGCCCCTGAAGGTGCAGAGGATTCCCCACCTTTGGGGCGGGCCGCCGCCGGAGTGGTTCACGCCACTCTGTCCCGCCGGGACCCCCCCGACCCGCCGGATACGGGAGAATCCCGCCCCATGAAGCTGTTGAACGTCCAACTGATTCATTAAAACCATTATTTTTTTTTATCCAACAATTTTATTGAGATATTTTTCGGCATTGTAAACAGTTACAGATAACAACAAAAAAAAAACAAAAAAGGCAAAAATGTGCAAACATCAACGTAAAATCAATACTTCAATCGAACCATACTGCACAAGCCTGCTCCTCTCCCATCGACACTACCCCGCCTATTTATCCCTCCTACTTTACTCTAATCTCCCCCTCCCCTGCTGACGTTCACTCTCCCACGAATAAGTCGATGAATGGTTGCCACCTTCGGGCGAACCCCAGTACAGATCCCCTCAGGGCAAACTTCAATTTTTTCCATACCCAGGAAACTTGAAATGTCCGAAAGCCATAGCTCGGTCTTCGGGGGTTTTGAGTCCCTCAATGCAAGCATTGTTCGTCGCCGGGCTATCAGGGAAGCAAAGGCCAGAACATCGGCCTCTTTCTCCCCCTGGACTCCCGGGTCTTCCGAAACCCCAAAAATTGCCACCCCTGGACTCATCACCACCCTTGTTTTTAGCGCCCGGGACATGATCCCCGCAAATCCCTCCCAGTACCCCCTAAGCTTAGGACATGCCCAAAACATGTGAACGTGGTTTGCGGGTCCTCCCCCGCATCTAGCGCACTTGTCCTCTACCCCAAAGAATTTGCTCATCTGAGCTACCGTCATGTGGGCCTGGTGAACGACCTTAAATTGAATCAGGCCGAGCCTGGCACATGTTGCAGTTGAGTTTACCTTACTCAGGGCTTCTGCCCATACCCCGTCCTCCATCTCGCCGCCAAACTCCTCCTCCCATTTGAGTTTCAGCTCCTCCGTCTGGGACTCTTCCCCCTTCATGAGCACCTTATAAATATCTGAGACTCTACCCTCTCCTCCTTCTCCTCTAGATACTATTCTGTCTTGGATCCCTATTGGCGGGAGGCGTGGGAAGGATGGGACCTGTCTGTGGACAAAGTCCCGCATCTGTAAGTACCTGAAATAATTTCCCCTTACCAGACCAAATTTCTCCTCCAAGCCCCTCAAACTCGCAAAGCTCCCCTCCAGGAACATATCGCCCCACCCTCCTCACCCCCACCCACCGCCATGTTCAAAACCCCCATCCATGTTCCCGGGGGCAAATCGATGGTTATCACACATTGGAGCCCAGACAGATGCACCCACCTCCCCTACATGCCTCCTCCACTGGCCCCATATCCGCAGGGCCGCCTCCACTACCGGGCTGGTGGAGTACCTGGCCGGCGACAATGGTAGGGGAGCCGTGACCAGGGCTGCCAAACTGGTGCCCCTGCACCCGCTCCCAGATAGACCCCGTACCCACCATCCACTTCCTTATCATGGCTATGTTAGCCGCCCAGTAGCAGTTGATCAGACTCGGCAATGCCAGCCCTCCCTCGCTGCGGCTCCTCGCAAGCATCACCTTCTTCACCGCGGGGATTTTCCTGCCCAGACAAAACTCATGATGATTTTGCCAGTCCTTTTGAAGAAGGACTGTGGGATAAAGATCGGGAGGCATTGGAAGATGAACAGGAATCTAGGGAGGATTGTCATCTTTACAGTCTGCGCCCTCTCCGCCAGTGACAGCGGGAGTGCATCCTATCTCCGAAACTCCCTCTTCATTTGTTCCACCAACCTGGTCAAATTTAACTTGTGCAGCCTGCCCCAGTCTCGTGCCACCTGTATCCCCAAGTACCGGAAACTTTCCTCAACCAGCCTAAATGGCAGCTCCTTCAGTCTACTTCAGATCCCTCCCACGTCAGCAGAATAAGACCCCCTCTCCCCCCCCCCCCCCCCCAGCAACATCCCCCGGTGACCCCACCCCTGCCATCCATTGGCTGTATTCTCCCCCCCCTCCCCCCACATGACTCCCTTGACTAACCAGTCTGCTAGCCCGGTGACTCATCACTCCAGCGCCCACTTGTCCCATTCCCATTGTTTCCCTCATCCCCACTCCCCAGCACACCATCCCCCCCTCCAACCCACTGGAGCAATTTCACTAACACCGGAAGGTCAAACAAAATGTAAACCTCAAACAGCACTGTGAGGCTGCTCCAGGTGCAATACAGTTCCCGCCGTGTACACAGAAAAGTGTTAACCCACGTCCCTTTCCAAACATTAATATAATAACCCCGCAATACGCCAGTACCCATACAACACCCACCCGAAACAAACCTAACAAACCATAAACATAAATAAAACGAAAGCCCCCAACCCACGTCTTTAATCCCCATTGCTGACCGGCCAACCCCTTTGTTGCAATACCGGCTCCAGTGCACTCAGCCAGCCCAACAAAAGGTACCCACCACAGCAGAAAGACCCAGAAAAATAAAATAAAAGCAACAACAACAGGAAAAAGACCATACGAGAAGCGGGGGGGGTGGGGGGGAGAAATCCCCTCTCCCCCCCCCCCCCCCCCCCCCCAGCCCCCAGGCAAAAACTGCCCATTAAAACCATTATTAGTGAAGGATACCTACTATCGTTAATGGGTCTGGTCACTTCAGTCCGACACCAATTAAATCTCAATTGCTCGGAAATGGCCTAACAAGTCACTCAGGTATTTGAAACGAGTTCAAGAATGCCAACCGTGAAATTGGAAATAAAAGTCAAGCTTGCAAGTGATGCTGACACCTCGAGGATGGAGGCAGTCACACTTCCAGCTCTTCTTCTGGAGGTAAAGTGCTCGTGAGTTCCACTGAGCTCGATGTCATAAGACCATAAGACCATAAGACATAGGAGTGGAAGTAAGGCCATTCGGCCCATCGAGTCCACTCCGCCATTCAATCATGGCTGATGGGCATTTCAACTCCACCTACCAGCATTCTCCCCGTAGCCCTTAATTCCTCGTGACATCAAGAATTTATCTATCTCTGCCTTGAAGCCATTTAGCGTCCCGGCCTCCACTGCACTCCGCGGCAATGAATTCCACAGGCCCACCACTCTCTGGCTGAAGAAATGTCTCCGCATTTCTGTTCTGAATTTACCCCCTCTAATTCTAAGGCTGTGCCCACGGGTCCTCGTCTCCTCGCCTAACGGAAACAGTTTCTTTGCGTCCACCCTTTCTAAGCCATGTATTATCTTGTAAGTTTCTATTAGATCTCCCCTTAACCTTCTAAACTCCAATGAATACAATCCCAGGATCCTCAGCCGTTCATCATATGTTAGACCCGCCATTCCAGGGATCATCTGTGTGAATCTCCGCTGGACACGCTCCAGTGCCAGTATGTCCTTCCTGAGATGTGGGGCCCAAAACTGGACACAGTACTCCAAATGGGGCCTAACCAGAGCCTTATAAAGGCTCAGTAGCACAACGCTGCTTTTATATTCCAACCCTCTTGAGATAAATGACAACATTGCATTCGCTTTCTTAATCACAGATTCAACCTGCATGTTTACCTTTAGGGAATCCTCGACTAGCACTCCCAGATCCCTTTGTACTTTGGCATTATGAATTTTCTCACCGTTTAGAAAGTAGTCTATGCTTGGATTCTTTTTTCCAAAGTGCAAGACCTCACATTTTCTCACGTTGAATTGCATCAGCCATTTCCTGCACCACTCTCCCAAACTGTCTAGATCCTTCTGCAGCCTCCCCACTTCCTCAGCACTACCTGCCTGACCACCTAACTTCGTATCATCGGCAAACTTTGCTAGAATGCCCCCAGTCCCTTCATCCAGATCATTAATATATATGGTGAACAGCTGTGGCCCCAACACTGAACCCTGTGGGACACCGCTGGTCACCGGCTGCCATTCCGAAAAAGAACCTTTTATCCCAACTCTCTGCCTTCTGTCAGACAGCCAATCCTCAACCCATGCCAGTAGCTCACCTTGAACACCATGGGCCCTCACCTTACTCAGCCGCCTCCTGTGTGGCACCTTATCAAAGGTCTTTTGGAAATCCAGATAGACCACATCCACTGGGTTTCCCTGGTCTAACCTACTTGTCACCTCCTCAAAGAATTCTAACAGGTTCGTCAGGCACGACCTCCCCTTACTAAATCCATGTTGACTTGCTCTAATCCGACCCTGCTCTTTCAAGAATTTAGAAATCTCATCTTTAACGATCGATTCTAGAATTTTACCAACAACTGAGGTTAGGCTAATTGGCCTATAATTTTCCATCTTGATTTGAACCCATGTCCCCAGAGCATGAATCTGGATCTCTGGATATTAGTGCATTGACATCATCGTCTTGCTCAAAGATATCTGATTCTCGCCCTGAACTGCTTGCTTCATTCTCGCTAACAAGCATGTAAGGGATGACAATTGTCATATTTTGGGCTCATTGCTTCAACAACATTTGTGCAAGATGTTGCAAATATGTTGACTGTGTATACGTTTGTGTATCTGTGTGTTAGTAAGGCTTTCCAAGAGATGCTGCTTTTTAAATCAATTGTCACCCTGTGGCATTGTCTCTTATTTTTGCCCAGTTGGTCACTTCCCTCGCACATTCCTGGCCTTTCCTTTCCCACATAACAGCTGAGATTCTCTCCTACTGGCATGGCCCTCTAGTTCTCCTCCTGGATTTGTCTTTCATTTACAGTCTTGCGTGCTTTGCTGTCCATAATAAACTCAATATAGGTGGATTTGTTTTTACTCAGGAGAGTGATGAAAATGTGTATCTTGCTGTCACTTGGTGAGGCTGAGGCAAAGAGGTTCAACATCACAACAGCAACGACACTTCAAAAGTATTTCATTAGCTGTGGAGCGCTTTGGAATATCCAAAGGTCATGAAAACATGCCACATAAATACGAGTCTGTTTTATGTTTCTAACATGGATTTGTTTAAAGGGAAACTAGTTAAGTACACAAGGTAGAAAGGAATAGAATGATATATTGACAGAGTGAAACAAAATAAGCAGATCTTGTCTGGTACATAATGACTCGCATAGACCCGTTGGGTTGAATGATCTGTTTCTGGGCTGTACCTTCCGTGTATGTTGATTGCCTCCTCAGGTGCTGTGCCCATGTCGCATCCTATTTTAATTTTGTTCTTTCGGGCATTTCATTTTTTGTGGTAGTGAATTGGCCATCCATGGTTTCCCTCCCTTTGTTGTGTCGTGTTTTTTTTTACCTTGATCAGCTGTCAGAATGAACAATGCAAGAATATCTGTGCTTTCTTGTTTGACTTCAATCCCATGTGTTAGTCCTGATGTTGTACAATAACATTCAAAGCACTTTTTCAAGGTTGGCAACTCCCCTTTGGGCCTGAAGATTAACTCGCCTATTCGAATGTTGAAACGTGGGCCTGGGATCTTCTTCATTCTTGCCCAGGCCATCTCTTCCATTTCCTGTTCTTCCTCCCATATTGGCGGTTCAGGAGGCTCTGGCAGTGCAGATGGCTCTCTGTAGATTCCTGTGGTGAGTGTGTGAGTATGTTGTCCAAAATATTAGGGAAGAATTATTCAGGTGGACCCATGAGGACTTTGTTTACAAACAAAAAAAAAACCCGTAAGTATATCCTTAATAATACATCCTTAACATGGTCAATTAGCTACTTGCTGATTCCTTGTGTTCACTGACCTGTGATTTCATGTTGTTTTTCCTCATGTTGGAAATCCTTCATGGCCTCATCCTCCCTACCACTTTATCTTCCAGCCCTCCAACTCTCTGAGCACACTTCGATCCTTCGGGTCGTTCCACTTGCTCAGCTTCCCCATTTATTTCACCCACAGTGGGTGACCCTGCTTTCAGCTGTCTGGGTCCAAAGGGATTCATTCCTTGGAGGGGAAAACTTTGCAGGGAGATGGTGAAAAAGGAGCAAAGTGGGACTACTTGGATATATTTTTCAAAACAACCAGCCCAGGCATGATGTCCTTCATCTGTGTTGGATGATCCCATACACAAACAATGAGGCAACGTTCTGCAGTCCTTCCAGCCAGTCCCGTCGCAGTCGATGGTGATGTACAGTCCTCGGCTGTGCCATTACTGGAGAACCCGCAGTGGGGGTTGACTTCGGCAGGGCCTGAAGACCCCACCTGGCAGGAAGGGCTGGAGAATTCCTCCCATGGAATATTCTCTTAAACCAACCCATCATCTCAGAAAAAGAAATCTTATTGCAAAATCTGTACAACCTTTGAGCAGTGTACCTTTGAACCCCTAGGGGCTGGTTTAGCACAGGGCTACATTGCTAGCTTTGAAAGCAGACCAAGGCAGGCCAGCAGCGCGGGTTCAATTCCTGTACCAGCCTCCCCGAACAGGCGCCGGAAGGTGGTGACTAGGGGCTTTTCACAGTAACTTAATTTGAAGCCTACTTGTGACAATAAGCGATTATCATTTTCATTTTTGATTTCCGTGTTTGCCTCCGTGTGTTCTCTGAAACCTTTGTTCTTTTGCATTCTCTTTTTTTAAAAATAATTTTTATTGACATTTTTTGAAAAATATATATCAACAAAACAATATAATAATACCAATAACAATAATAATAATAAACACCCCACGGCACCCGTAACAACGCATATAACAAACCCCCCACCCGCCCCCAACCCCAATAAACAACAGAATAAATTAACAATAAGCAAATTAACTTAAACACTATCCCCCTAAACCCCCCCCCCCTCCCCCCCGGGTTGCTGCTGCTGCTGACCTAGTACCTTATCGTTGAGCCAGAAAGTCGAGGAAAGGCTGCCACCGCCTAAAGAACCCTTGTACCGACCCCCTCAGGGCGAATTTGACCCTCTCCAGCTTAATAAATCCCGCCATGTCATTAATCCAGGTCTCCACACTCGGAGGTCTCGCATCTTTCCACTGCAGCAAGATCCTCCGCCGGGGTACTAGGGACGCAAAGGCCAAGGCATCGGCCTCTTTCGCCTCCTGCACTCCCGGCTCCACCCCAACCCCAACCCCAAATTTTGCGAGTCCCCAACCTGGCTTGACCCTGGATCCCACCACCCTCGACACCGTCCCCGCCACCCCCTTCCAGAACTCCTCCAGTGCCGGGCATGCCCAGAACATATGGGCATGGTTTGCTGGTCTCCCCGAACACCTGACGCACTTGTCTTTGCCCCCAAAGAACCTACTCATCCTAGATCCGGACATGTGGGCCCGGTGCAGCACCTTGAACTGGATGAGACTAAGCCTCTCACATGAAGAGGAGGAGTTCACCCTCTCCAGGGCGTCCGCCCATGTCCCCTCCTCAATCTGCTCCCCCAGCTCCACCTCCCACTTAGCCTTCAGCTCCTCTACCGACATCTCCCCCACCTCCTGCATTACCTGATAGATGTCAGACACCTTCCCATCCCCGACCCACACCCCTGAAAGCACCCTATCCCTTACCCCCTGTGGGGGCAGCAAAGGGAACCCCTCCACCTATCGCCTAGCAAACGCCTTGACCTGAAGGTACCTGAACATATTCCCCGGGGGGAGCTCAAACTTCTCCTCCAGTTCACCAAGGCTCGCGAACCTCCCGTCAATAAACAGGTCTCCCAACTTCCTAATGCCCGCCCTGTGCCACCCCAGGAACCCGCCATCCATGTTCCCTGGGACAAACCGGTGGTTCCCCCGCAGCGGGGCCTCCACCGAGCCCCCCACTTCCCCCCGTGTCGCCTCCACTGCCCCCAAATTTTGAGGGTGGCCGCCACCACTGGGCTCGTGGTGTACCTCGTTGGGGGGGCGGCAACGGAGCCGTTACCAGTGCCTTCAGGCTCGTGCCTCCCCAGGACGCCATCTCCATCCTGTTCCATGCTGCCCTCTCCCCCTCCATTACCCACTTGCGTACCATCGAGACATTAGCCGCCCAATAGTACCCAGAGAGGTTGGGCAGCGCCAGCCCCCCTCTACCCCTGCCCCGCTCCAAAAAGACCCTCCTTACCCTCGGAGTCCCATGCGCCCAAACAAATCCCAGAATGCTGCTGTTCACCCTCCTAAAAAAGGCCCTTGGGACGAAAATGGGGAGGCACTGAAACAAAAACAAAAACCTCGGGAGCACCGTCATTTTAACGGACTGTACTCGACCCGCCAATGGCAACAGCAGCATGTCCCACCTTTTAAATTCCTCCTCCGTCCGCTCCACCAACCTAGTAAAATTGAGCTTGTGCAGAGTCCCCCAGCTCCTAGCCACCTGAACCCCCAGGGACCTAAAACTCCTCACTGCCCTCTTTAGCGGGAGCCCACCAATCCCCTCCTCCTGATCTCCCGGGCGCACGACAAACAGCTCGCTCTTGCCCAGGTTCAATTTATATCCCGAGAAACTCCCGAACTCAGCAAGAATCTCCATCACCTCCGGCATTCCCCCCACCGGGTCTGCTACATACAACAGGAAGTTGTCCGCATACAGCGACACTCGGTGCTCCTTCCCCCCTCGCACCAAACCCCTCCACCTCCTCGACTCCCTGAGAGCCATGGCAAGAGGCTCTATTGCCAGCGCAAAAAGCAAGGGGGACAGGGGGCACCCCTGCCTCGTCCCACGGTGGAGCCTGAAGTACTCGGACCTCCTCCCATTTGTTGCTACACTCGCCATCGGGGCCTCGTACAGCAACCTCACCCATTTAATAAACCCCACCCCAAACCCAAACCGTTCCAACACCTCCCACAAGTACCCCCACTCAACCCTGTCAAAGGCCTTCTCCGCATCCAATGCCACCACAATCTCCGCCTCTCCTTCTGCTGCCGGCATCATTATCACATTTAGCAGCCTTCGCACGTTAGTGTTCAGCTGCCTCCCCTTCACAAAACCCGTCTGATCTTCATGTATCACCCCCGGCACACAGTCCTCTATTCTAGTGGCCAAGATCTTCGCTAGCAACTTGGCGTCTACATTTTTCAGTGAAATCGGCCTGTATGAACCGCACTGCAAGGGGTCCTTATCACGCTTCAGGATCAGGGAGATTAGTGCCCGAGACATCGTCGTGGGCAGAACACCCCCCTCCCATGCCTCGTTAAAGGTCCTGACCAACAGGGGGCCCAGCAGGTCCGCATATTTCTTATAAAATTCATCCGGTCCCGGCGCCTTCCCCGACTGCATGTGGCCAATCCCACTGACCAGCTCCTCCAACTCGATCGGCGCGGCAGCTCCGACCGGTACAGTTCCCTATAGAAGTCCCTAAAGACCTCATTGACCTCTGCCCCTTGCCGCACCACATTTCCATCTCTATCCTTCACTCCACCAATCTCTCGAGCCGCGTCCCGCTTACGCAGCTGGTGCGCCAGCATCCTGCTCGCCTTCTCTCCATACTCATAGACCGCTCCCTGCGCCTTCCTCCACTGTGTCTCCGCCTTTCTGGTGGTCAATAAATCAAACTTGGCCTGCAAGTTACGCCGTTCCCCCAGCAATCCCTCCTCCGGGGCCTCCCCGTACCTCCTAACCACACTCAACAGCTCCTCCACCAGTCTCTCCCTCTCCCTCCTCTCCCCCCTCGCCCTATGGGCTTGGATGGAGATCAGCTCCCCCCTAATCACTGCCTTGAGAGCCTCCCACACCATCCCCACCTGGACCTCCCCAGTATCATTGACCTCGAGGTACCTCTCGATACATCCCCGAACCCTCCTACACACCTCCTCATCAGCCAACAACCCCACGTCCAGACGCCAAAGCGGGCGCTGGTCCCACGCCTCCCCCATTTCCAGATCCACCCAATGCGGAGCATGGTCCGAAATCGCGATAGCCGAATATTCGGCCGCCTCCACCCTCGGGACCAGTCCCCTGCTCAGAACAAAGAAATCAATGCGAGAATAAATCCTGTGCACATGGGAGAAAAAGGAGTACTCCCGAGCCCTCGGCCTCCCGAACCTCCAGGGATCCACTCCTCCCATCTGGTCCATAAAGCCCCTCAATACCTTGGCCGCCACTGGCCTCCTGCCTGTCCTTGAACTAGAACGATCCAGTAGGGGATCCAGCACCGTATTGAAGTCCCCCCCCCCCATGATCAAGCCCCCCACCTCCAGGCCAGGAATGCAGCCCAACATACGCCTCATGAAACCAGCATGATCCCAATTTGGGGCATGCACATTAACCAACACCACCCTCTCCCCCTGCAGCTTACCGCTCACCATCACATATCTGCCGTCACTATCAGCCACAACCTCAGACGCCTCAAACATCACCCTCTTCCCCACCAGGATCGCCACCCCCCGGTTCTTCGAGTCGAGCCCTGAGTGGAAAACCTGCCCCACCCACCCCTTCCTCAGACGGACCTGGTCCGCCACCTTCAGGTGTGTCTCCTGGAGCATGGCCACGTCCGCCTTCAGCCCCTTCAGATGCGAAAACACCCGGGCCCACTTAACCGGCCCATTCAACCCCCTCACGTTCCACGTAATCAGCCGGATCAGGGGGCACCCCGCCCCCCTCCCCCGTCGACTAGCCATAACCCATCGACTGCTCGCCCCTGGCCATCACCCATTCGGCCCGTTTCCACGGCGATAGAACCTCACCCCGACCCCCCCCCGAACTCCTCCCTGGCCAATCCAGCAGCAACCCGGTATCCTCTCCCCCCCCCCAGGCTAGGACCCCTCCTAGCCACGACTCTCCCTCCACTGTACTCCCGTGAGCCAGCTGACTTCTGCTGACCCCGGCAGCTCCCGTTCTAACTCCGACCCCTCCCGATATGAGGTCCCCCCTCCTCCCCTGCATCAGCTCCTGGGCACTGTTTCAGCACGGGAAACCCGGTCTAATAGCCACACCCCTCGCCACCAGCTCCACCCCCTCGTCCCGCAGCGCGGGAAACCAGAGAAAAGCCCACGCTTTCACACTGCCCCACCCCACCAACGCAGCTCCCAAACCGCAGTCCCAACCCAACAACCAACTCCATACAAACAAAGACACAGATCAACGCAAACCCCAGGACCCCCCTTAGAACACGAAACCATAACCCAGATCGTCTGAGAGCGAGAGAAAAAACAAAAACAAACAGAATAACCCGCTACAACATTAACAATTATACATGAATAGAGTAGAAAAACTCCCACAGCCCCCAATCTTTAGTTCAAGTCCAGCTTTTCGGCCTGCACAAAGGCCCATGCTTCCTCCGGGGGCTCAAAGTAGTTATGCCGGTCCTTGTAGGTGACCCACAGGCGCGCAGGCGGCAACATGCCGAACTTCACCTGCTTTCCATGGAGCACTGCCTTCGTCCGGTTAAACCCGGCTCTCCGCTTGGCCACCTCTGCACTCCAGTCCTGGTTGATACGCACTACCGAATTCTCCCACTTACTGCTCCTCACCTTCTTGGCCCATCGGAGAACACACTCCCGGTCGCTGAACCGATGGAACCGCACCAGTACCGCCCGCGGGGGTTCATTCGCCTTAGGCCGCCTGGCCAGCACTCTATGGGCCCCCTCCAGCTCCAGGGGCTGATGGAAGGATCCTGCCCCCACCAGGGAGTTCAACATCACGGCCACATAGGCCGGCAGGTCCGACCCCTCCAATCCCTCCTCGAGGCCCAGGATCCGCATGTTCTTCCTCCGTGACCGAAGCTCCATCTCCTCAAACCGATCTTGCCACTTTTTATGAAGTGCCTCGTGTATCTCCACCTTCCCCACGAGGGCCGAAACCTCCTCCTCGCGCTCAGAGGCCTGCTGCTGCAACTCGAGTATCGCTGCACCCTGGGTTGTCTGGGCCTCCAGCAGCTTACTCGTCGTCACCTTCAGGGATTCCAACAACTCCCCTTTTAGCTCCGTGAAATAGCGCAGAAGGGCCGCCTGCTGCTCCTCTGCCCACTGCCTCCACTCCTCAGTGGCTCCTCCAGCCGCCATTTTGTCCACCTTCCCCGCTTTTCCAGGGGAGCTGCTGCCATTTTTCTCCTCGCCCCACTTTGAGTCCGAACCATAGATCCCGGGGGGTTTTTCTCCAGACCCCTTTATCCACCGGGAATCGTCGAATCAGCGCCGTTTGGGGCCCTTAAAAGAGCCCACAAGTCCTTTTAAAGCGGGAGCTGCCGAACGTGCGGCTTACTTCCGCATAGCCGCAACCGGAAGTCCGTTCTTTTGCATTCTCGTACAGCAAATTCTGAGGGAGGTCTTGCAGTGCAGTGGGTAGCAACCCTGTCTCTGAGCCAGAAGCTCCGGTTCTCATACCATCCCTGGACTTGATGGCCAAGGAGGCTGTGTTCATAACGTGACCAAAAACAGGTTGAGTATCACACCGAAATCCTTCCAAAATTCACCAATGGCAGGTGGCAAGAGCAGGAGAGATTCCTGGTCAAGCCATGTGATGGAACGAATGTTGGAACCTCCACCATCCCTATCCATCACTCCAGACTACAATATGCATGTAACAGTGTGCGTTGCCACAGGAACTCAGGACTCCCTGAGTGAACTGTAAAATACCACAACAGTAAATTCTGCAACAAGCTTCAACAAGATGAGAACCTAAATTAAAATATTTCACAATAATTTTGACTGCAGCAAGTGCCAGAGGGTGCCAAACATACGGAGCAATACTTCAATCATACAAAAATATGCATTTTTAAAAATGGACAGATGCTACCTTTTTTTATTATTGGTATTTTAATACTCTGCCCCTCCCCTAGCAGCCAGACAGTTTGGTTGCATTGTTATTAAAGGGATTCCTCCATCTGTTATATTCAGCCCAAGGGCAGGTCCTGACTAAAGTTTGGCATGCAGCCTCAAAAAACTCCAAATCTAGCCCTTCTAAATCTCCGACTGCCTTTGTCCCATCATTTGTAGCTGTGCCTCCAGCTGCCTGGGCCCTCAGTTCTGGAATTCCATCTCTGAACCTCTCTGCCCCATCGACCTCTGTCCTCCTTTTTGATGCCATTTTCAATCCTACCCCTTTGACCAAACCTTTTGCAGTCGCTCCTAAAGTCGTCTTTGCATGGTTGAATTTTGCTTGATTAAGCAACAGTGCGGCGAGTTGAAATGTTTTATTGTGTAAAAACTGTTAAATGAATGCAAGTTGTTCCTTTAGGAGCTTCTTGAGTGACTTGCAGGGAAGAGCAGCTGAGGTGGTTTCCCAAATCCTTCCTGATCGATTTTATCTTCGAGAAAACCGTAAGTCTAAAGAGCCCTACCTAATCAGGTCGGAACCAGACATAGTCATTGGCACAAGAACCTTTTGGTGGTCGTTAACCCATTCATTAGAGTCAGAACTTTAGCCTCTGCTTTCTCATTTATATCCATCCACCTTAGAGGACAGATGGAGCCTTGGTTTAGTGTCTGCTCCACAAGCAAGGTAGCTCCAACAGTGCAACATACCCTCAGTACCGCACTGGAATGTCAGCCTGGATTCTGTGTTCTGATCTCCGGAGTGAAAATTTAATCCGCAATTTTCTGATTTGGAGGAAAGAGGGTGCCCAAGGAGCACTCTCAAAATGGCTGAAAAATATTTTTATGTGTGATCACTGGACAAGGGTGCCAAAATGAAAGAAAGACCTGCATTTACATAACACCTTTCACGACCTCAGGACATCCTAAAGTTCTTGACAGCCAATGAAGGACTTTTTGAAGTGTAGGCGCTGTTGTAATGGAGGGAACATGGCAGCCATCTTGCACACACGTTTCCAGAAACCACACTGTGGTAATGGCCAGATCACCTGCTTTTGTGAAGCTGATTGAATAGATAAATAGCGCCCATATCACCGGGGATAACTTCCCTGCTTTTCCTTGGAATAGTGCCATGCGATCTTTTGCATCTACCTCAGGGAACGGATGAGGCATTGGTTAAACGTCTCATCCAAATTGTCGCACCTCTGACATTACAACACTCCCTCAGTACTACACTGAAGTGTGGGCCTAGATTTTTGTGCTCAAGTCTCCGGAGTAGGACTTGACCCCACAACCATCTGAGTCAGGCAGCGCTACCAACTGAGCCATGGATACCACACAACTGATATATACACCATTCACTAATTGAGGAATATTGCACAATGGCAACAACAAAAATAACTTGGGCGGGATTCTCCATCGGCGGGATCCTCTGCTTCGCCGACAGCGCACTCGCACCCGCGGATTTCCCGATGGCATGTGGGTGGCCACAATGGGAAACCCCATTGGCCAGCTGCCGGAGTATCCCGCTACTGGAGGGGGAGTGCCACACCAGAAAACAGGTCTGGCGAGACGGAGAATCCTGCCCCTTATATTTATTTGATGCCTTGAGTGTAATGAAATATCTGAAGGTGTTTGTCAGGAGCATTAAAAAACAAAATGTGTCACCGAGCCACAGAAGGAGATATTTGGTCAGATGACCAAAAGCTTTGTCAAAGAGCAAGGTTTAAACAGCGTTATAGAGGGGGAAAGTGTGGTTGGGAGATGAGAGGTGGGAAAGAATCCCTGACTTTCGAGACAAGACAAATTGAATGTGCACCTGATGATGGTGGAAGTTAAAATCAGAGATGCTCAAGAAGGCGAATTTGAAACGCAGGTATTTCCAAATGTTCTGCGGAAGAAATTACAGAGATAGAGAGGGGTGAATCATTGAGAGATTTGAACACAAGGGTGAAAATTTTAAAATCAAGATGTAGGTCAGCGAGCTTAGAGGTGATGGGGAACAGGACTTGGTGTGAGTTGAGACACAGGCAACAGAGCTTTGGACAGCTTCAAGTTTGCAAGGTGGAGAATGTGGGAAATCAGCCAGAAATGTCTTGCTTTAGTCAAGTCTAGCAAGAAAAAAGACCTGAATGAAGGTTTCAGTGGTAGATTAGCATCGGGCAATGCTATCAGGGTGGAAATATGTGGGTATTAGTGATGGCATGAATATGTGGGCAGAAGCTTATCTCCGGTGAAATATTACTCTCAGCTGCACACAGTTTTCTCTCAGACAATGCCAGGGAGAGGGATGCAATTAATAGCTTGGGAACAGAAATTGGAATTTGTGGATTCATGTGATTCATACAAAACTGTGACACTTGGGGAGAGAATAACCCAATGAAAGAACTATTCATGATATCTCCAGGATGCCTGAAAACTGAGAGGGAAAGAAAAACTCTGTTGGGAGGGGAGGAACTTGGACCTGCTTGGGTGCCCAAGGTCATAGGAGTTCTCCATTTTGCTCTGGAGGCGCTTTCTGTGCTGTAATAATTAAAATTAATAGTCGACAGAATTAATAAATGAAATTATAAATCAAAACATTTTTCACCATTTACTTGCTTATTGCTGAAAATCATTTTGTTGAAGCTTTTCAGCTTGCACTCATCAGGTGAACTGCAAGAAAACCAATGTGAGGGGAAATAGCAATATTATTCTCAATGAAAAGAGGGTGCTGATTAGATGGCAAGTGGACTCTGGTCATGGCAATGCCATGGAGAATGCCTCTACTGATCTGAGGCCACTTGCCAATCAATCAACACCCTCTTCTCATACAGTATAAAGTTATTGTTTCCCCTGACATTGGTATTCTTGAGGTTGATCTGTTGAGGGCCACTCAAAAAACTTTGACGAAATGTATTTTTTTTCAGCGATGCTCTGTGCGACCAAAAGACTATCTGCTTTATTGTTTGAACCGGCTAGGCTATAAGAGAGGCTTCTGCTTTAGGTATGTCAGCATTACGGACTAATATCCATATTCTGCCAACATTTATAGGGGTAGTGCTCGCTAAACCTGGCCTGGCCCGTTGAAATGGTCGTCCGGATAATGAAAGCTTATAAATGGAAATAATCTTAAAATGAGTCCTGACGGTTTCAAGTTATGTGACTGTTGTGACTATTTCCTTTGTCAGCTTGTCAGACGGTGGCAGGCTGGACGTTGTTTGTTGCTAGCCCCTGTGCAACATGTCGTGAGCTGGCTGATTGTTTGGGCATGGCTACGTTAAGAGGTTGAGTGATATGTGACAAGGATCCCACTTTTATTATCTCCGTCTGCTTGCATGCTACGAGCGTGGGAAAATGCGGCAGAGTGTGGGGAAATTGGAGAACGCTTGGAGAACCGTCTCAGGCGATGCCCTCAGTAATTGCAGCCAATCGGGTGAGGCGAGCCTTTTTTCCTGCAAACTGTTTTGCTATTCAAGTTTTGCTTTCATTATGAGATCACTGAACCTTCGTGAAATGAATGCGTCTTATTGCTCGACTCATAATGCTTCTTTTGTGTTGGCACTCAGCTGTACTGTACAATGGCTCGAAAAGGGCTGAGGTTTCATTATGGGGGAAAAAGGCACTCAATTTTCAAACATATCAAATGTGTTGGTTCTGTCACACACAGTTTAAATACATTGATAGGCTAAAAGTGCTAAGTTGCTAAGTTAACTAATATTTTACGAGTGTTCCTTAATTATGTAGCTCCTCACCATAATCAGGGATGGGGAATGGCCATTTGGCCCATTGATAAGTATTTTCAAGTAGATTCATGTGAAAGGAGTGTGTATGTTATTCAAGTAGCAAAAAGCAACAAACAACCTGTGTACAATTGGTTAGCATGTTTTTCAAGATGGTGGGTAGGACATCTTCTACTTTTCAATATCAGCTATGGTTCCGTTGGTAGCATCACTGCCTCTGAGTATGAAGGTTTTGGGTTCAATACCCCTTCAGAGGTTTCAGGCCGTAATCAAGGCTCGCGCTCCAGTGAAGTACTGAAGGGAGTGCTGCATTATTAGAGGCGCTGTCTTTTTGATGAGAAAATAAAGCAAGGCCTCTCCTGATATCTATTGGATGGCAGTGTCACCAGGGAGGCCTCGACACCCCACTCAGTACTATTGCTGCATCCCAGGCCAAACGTGGTGTTGCCAAACCTCCAGGACTGGCCTGGAGTCTCCAGGATTTGAAGACCGATCTCCAGGGCACTGAAACCCTGGAGAAAAATTATCCTGACATTTAAAAAGATTGTTCTTTTTATTATTTTCTTTGTACATTTCTCTTTACCAGATGTAAAACAATTTAAAATAGGGGGGGAGAAAGATGTTTAACTGACAGTCTTGCATCATCCACTTGGGTAATGAGTCTTTTTGCTTTCCAATTGGTGTGAAAAGGCAATGTGTCACAAAGATACTTGTGTTGGCTGACTAATGGTTGGAGTGTGGCGGTAAATCATTTGATGAAACCTCCAGTACACTGAATCACAGCTGGATACCCTAGCTAAAGATAAATGTTGACAAGAGGAGGTGGGAGGTTGTCGGGGTCGCAGGATTCTGGTCGTGGAGGAAGGGAAAGAGGGTGCGGGAGCATCAGCAAGGGCAGGGGACTGGTTCTCAGTGGACCCCCTCTTCCCAATTCCAGATTCCTCAATCTGGCATCGACTACCTTTGAACAAGGGACCTTTCCGAGAGCTCACAAACAACACAGCATGTCTTTGCTTGTCATGTTCTCCGTGGGATATGGCTGTCATTCAGTGCAGAGTTAATATTAATATTAAAGTGGGCATTAATTGCCCAATTAAAGGCCTCAATAACTGACATGGTGGGAAGGCCGACCACATGCCTTCCTGCCACAGACTTAATAGGGATGTAGGCGGGAAGGTAGTGACCTCCCCATGCGACACCCTTCCCTCCTATTGAACACCCTCCCTCTGCCAAAACCACCATGGGGAAGGGCATTGAATTCCACTCCATTTCGCAATTTGATACATGCAGGGCAGGGGAATTCATCCCAGGCCAAAAGCTAACCCTCAACCAACCAATATCACTAAAATAGATTACCTGGTCGTCATAATTGTGTGCACCGCTTGCCTGCCATATCTCGCTCATTATAGCAGTGGCTGCATTGCAAAGATAGTTAATTGATTGTAAAGCTAGTGTTTTAGGAGATCCAGAAAGCATGAAAAGCACTGGATATGCACATCCTTATTTCTTTTGCTGTGGATTACGTATCTATTGGAAACTCATTTTACATGACATCTTTGATAGTCCCTAGGGAGAGGATGCCATATCATGTCTGACTGTGATTGCTTCTCGCAAGAGTGTTGTGCCAGATAAAAGGATCCAATTTTAAACACACTGCGCCACCCAGTCATTGCTCATGTACGCCCGTTTTCATTTGTTTATATAATTCACTGCTCAGCATTAGAATTTTCAGAATTGAGTCAGTCAACACCTATTATTTGTGTTTTCATTTTTCAGAGCCAAGGCCTGTATTATGCATAATAACTGTCGGCTGCACACTGTAAATCTTCCTCAGCTGCATTCGCTTTGGCAGGTTTTGAGACACCTCGGATATTAGTGCAAGTCTCTAATTTGCTCATAAGTATTACGATTAAAGAGTTTTTCATGTAGGCCAGATGCCCCCCCCCCCCCCCGTACCGGGGATGACTGTTGGGGATAAAAATCACAGCTAGCAGCCTTGGCATATCGATAGTTTTATTGCCTCTTGATTGGAAGGTTCTGGGTTTGAACATTGAGCAGCACGGTAGCATTGTGGATAGCACAAATGCTTCACAGCGCCAGGGTCCCAGGTTCGATTCCCCGCTAGGTCACTGTCTCTTTGGAGTCTGCATGTTCTCCCCGTGTGTGCGTGGGTTTCCTCCGGGTGTTCCGGTTTCCTCCCACAGTCCAAAGATGTGCAGGTTAGGTGGATTGGCCGTGATAAATTGCCCTCAGAGTCCAAATTGCCCCTTAGTGCTCGGTGGGGTTGCTGGGTTATGGGGGTAGGGTGGAGGTGTTGACCTTGGGTAGGGTGCTCTTTCCAAGAGCCAGTGCAGACTCGATGGGCCGAATGGCCTCCTTCTGCACTGTAAATTCTCTAATTCTATGAAACACCACCCTCATGAGTAAATACCAGAGTTCTGGCCCCTGAAAACTGGGGTGACGTACAGCAGGGTATCCATGTCTGAATGGGAGAGAAGAGGCACTATCCCATTGAATCCAGCCTATCTTCCTGGCAGGGTTTTGTGGGACAGTTAGCCGACCTGCCTATGTTTTCTTTTTAAGGGGTTATCACTGCATCGACCATCCTGAGCAGAGTCTGTTGAACATAAAGCAATGGAGGATGTAGCTTGTCTCATTCCCCACTTGGCACGGGACACAGGAAGACTCTGAGACAAGCAAGGTTCTGATAGCTAGGACATCATATATCAAAGATATGTGCAAGGAAGGATAATTTACTAAATTTAGGTTTGGTGTGAACTCTCCCTTTTCCGGAAGTTGCCTGGAGGTAGGTTTCTTAAATTGTGAATAGAGAACAGATCCGGTACTGGAACTTGACCCCATTGCAAATAAGAAAATATAAAGTAGAATGGTTTCAGGTTTGATCTTCAGTCTGTAGTGAGTTAACTGATACAACAGGTTAGGGGCTGTATGATTGTTTTCAGCATACCTGGGCCAAAGAATGGAAAAGCCATCTCTGGTTGCTTTCCAGCGTTCCCTCCCAGGGCTGAATTTTACAGATGGGGTGGGGGACCAAATATATCGTTCCTCCCCCCCCTCCCAGCTTCCCCCACCACAGCCCGCAAGAGATGTTGTCAATGTTCAACAATGTCGTCCTGCAGCTGATGACATGAACGAGATGACAGTGGTACTTCTGCCCCTCAGTGGGAGAAAGTCCCACCCTTGGAAGCGATTGACCAATCAGATAGGCCAGCCACTCTAGCAGTCTCAGCGGAGGCTGAACTAAATAGCGGTCTCTGCTGAGACTGTAAAAAGGCCCAGGATTAAGAGGACATGGATCCCGAGGTGAGGTAATTCAGGGGTATTAGACAAGGAGTCTGGGAGAGAGGTAAGATGGATGGAGAGATGGGTTTTGGAGGCTAGGTGGAGAAAATGGAAGGGATGCCCCCAAGGGCATTAGGCACGCCCAAAATGGTGTCCCCTCTTTCCTTTTGCCTTTTAAGCATTTTGCTTGAAAAATAGCGGCCTACCCACTTCCGCCCGTCTGCCCACAATACCATTTTATGGTGTAGGCAGTGTAATATTTAGGTCCATTTGCTTGGTAGCAAACTCGATTGATCATTAATTATTTATCTGAAAATGGCAGGCGGGATGCCAATTTCGGTGCTTGTCCGCCTATCATGTTATGGTGAGGGGGGATAGCCAGGAAGGCAGTGGACTCGCTGTTAATTGACCACCTCTAGGAAGATTGCAATTACAGGCGGGGCTCAGACCCAACCGAGGTCAGGGTGGGCTCAGGGTCCGGGCACCCGAGAATTTTCTCAGTTGGCATGGTTGTCCATAACAGCAAAACTCAGCAAAGATTAGCACAGCAGTATTTGAAGAGATGATTCCTGCTGCTTTATTCTATAAACACAAAAATGTCTGGTCAACATTTCACCAAGTCTGCAGATTCCTTCGACAAATATTAAATAACAAATAACATTCACAGTGTGGAACGAGGTGTACTATCTTATGAAAAGAATGCATTCTTTATCAAAACCCACCCCAATTAAAGGCAGAGGAGTATTTCTTCAATCTCGTATTATGGAGAGCCGGGAGCCCTATTAATATTCCCCTGTTCTTCTATATTTACCCAGAGTATGAACAAGAGAGAAGGGAAATCTATCTGCCTTGCGAGATTTCACCCTCCATCCCACCAACTAACTAGTGATACCAGGGAGATATATCATTACAGTTCCTCCAGTCTGTTGCTTTTAAAATATTGGACATATGGAGTGCATGGTGCCTGGTTCGGTTCGTGTTGGGAATTTTCAGTGTTGAGAGCTTGATTGTTATAATGCTCAGGCTGACTTCTCGCCTATGGGATGTTGACAGTAGGGAGCAACGTGAAATCTCTTTGGTCAACATCACTTCAGTTCCGAACACCAACCTACTCCGAAACTAGCACTAATCACCACTAAAATAACCAACCTCAGATTCTACAGAATGGGTAACGTAGGATTAGGGACCTGTCACACATAGTCCATTGCGGATGTTCACCTGAGGTTGTGACTTGGCTACGTTGTTGAGACAAAGTTGAAGAAGCTTTACTTTGCATCATAAGTGCATTATACTTGAAATCCGCACGGGTTAATTGAAAATATTGTCAATGGAGCATCTTTTTAAATAAAAATATGGAACATTGTGAAGCGGTAAGGCCCACCAAGGACAAATGAAAAGGTGAGGCCTATCAAGAGGGGAGGTTCCTTTGACATCAAGAGACGGACAACTGAGGAGATTTAAAAAGCTTTGAATGTGTTTTATCAGTGGCAGGTTTTTTTCACTATCTAGTGTGTCGGAGTGAGGGCTGTATGTATTTGTTAGACATTTATTTTTAAAATTTTCACATACCTGCTGAGGCTCACCACCTAGAAGGACAAGGGAAGCAGATGGAAGGGAACACCAGCACCTGCAGGTTTCCCGCCAAGCCACACACCATCCTGACTTCTAACTCGATTGCTGTTCCTTCAAATTCTTGGAATTCCCTTCCCAACAGCAGAGAGGGTGTACCTACACCAGATCTGCTGCAGCAGTTCAAGAAGGTAGCTCAGTACAACTTGCTCAAAGGTAATTCTAGCCAACAAGGCCTCGCCAGCCTTGCTCACCTTCATGAAGGAACAAAACAAAGCCTGACATTGAAAAAAAAATCAAAAAAAGTATTTTCTCAGCAGAAGAGCAGGTAGGTTTTGAGTGATGTGTGGAGTGGGTTTTCGGTAGGACTCTACAAAAGTGGATCGAAGACAGAATTCTCAAAGTCTTATTGAAAAATGGTGTAGAATCTCAAAGGATGTGATCCAAGGAGGACCCCATAGGCAAGAGTACTGCTTGCTCGACTGAACAGAAAATGTTCACAACAGCAATAAAATTAATTGACAAGCAATATATTTTTCATGTGAATTGTGAACGATTCATGATATTCAAACTCTGTCTCAATTCAATTTTAAAAAGAAGAGCCTGCATGCAGGCTGAGGCAGCTGAATGTAAGTTGGAAAATTCAGGGACCACTCATTACTTTTCTCAATATCACTAAAATCGCTTCTTGTTATGTGTAAGTTGAATGATTGCCTCACTGCAGATATGTATAGCCGCAGGTTAAATGTTGGGAATATTAGTTGCTGAATGATTAATCATTTTGCGTGTCTTTCCTCTGTCTCGTCTTTTAATGGATGGGCGAATATCATTCAAATATATTAAGAACACATTTCCTGGTGGCTTTGAATATTTGTCAGTGAATGTTCCACTTTGTAATTTCTAGATTTTTGCCCTCCAGGATTTTCGATGAAAATAGGATGACAGAATATTTTACTCCGAGCAGAAGAAAGGATGGCACTGGCATAAAGCAAATACCTCAGATTTCCCCGACGCAAATCAGGGCCAGGGCGGAGTGGAGGTGGGGCAGCAAAAAAGTGGTGGGCATGGTGTTCGTGCCTGTCCCCTCTGTTTCTGAACCTGCTGAATTTCCAGAGGACCAAGGCAGCGTGGGGAGGAGCAGAAAATTAAAGTCTCTCGTCTTGTTGAGGTGATTAGGGAGCTTGTTAAGAGCGCGCCTTCTTATTAAGGTGTTGGCACATCAGGTTAGCAGGAGGCAGCGAGGGAGATCGGAAAAGTGAAGGATTTGGGGGGGGGGGGGGGGGGGACACGGTCTTGGATCCTGTGGGGTGAATGGGGTGTGTGGGGATTTTTATAAGAGGCTGTAGGAGTTGGAGCCCCCAGCCGGGGTGGAGGGAATGAGGTGATCTTTGGAGGGGTTGGAATTTCCAAGGGTGGAGGAGGACCTGGTGGAAGGGCTGGGAGCCCCCATTAGGCCGGTAGAGGTGGTGGAGGGTCTTGGGCGGTGCAGGCAGGGAAGGCCCCGGGCCCGGATGGTTCACCAGTGGAATTTTTCAAAATGTTTTTGGGGGTCCTGGGTCCCCTGCTGTTGCGGGTGTTTAATGAGGCGAGGGAGCAGGGAGTGCTCCCCCCTACATCATCGCAGTTTTGATCTCCTTAATCTTAAAGAGAGACAATGATCCAGAGTAGTGTGGATCGTACAGGCCAATTTCATTGTTAGATGTGGACACCAAGTTACTGGCCAAGGTTTTCATTGCATAGAATTTACAGTGCAGAAGGAGGCCATTCGGCCCAGCGAGTCTGTACCGGCTCTTGGAAAGAGCACCCTACCCAATGTCAACACCTCCACCCTATACCTTACATAGATGATTTGGAGTTGGGGACCAAGGGCAATGTGTCCAAGTTTGCAGATGGCACTAAGATGAGTGGTAAAGCGAAAAGTGCAGAGGATACTGGAAGTCTGCAGAGGGATTTGGATAGGTTAAGTGAATGGGCTAATGTCTGGCAGATGGAATACAATGTTGACAAATGTGAGGTTATCCATTTTGGTAGGAATAACAGCAAACGGGATTATTATTTAAACGATAAAATATTAAAGCATGCCGCTGTTCAGAGAGACTTGGGTGTGCTAGTGCATGAGTCACAGAAGGTTGGTTTACAAGTGCAACAGGTGATTAAGAAGGCAAATGGAATTTTGCCCTTCATTGCTAGAAGGATGGAGTTTAAGACTAGGGAGGTTATGTTGCAATTGTATAAGGTGTTAGTGCGGCCACACCTGGAGTATTGTGTTCAGTTTTGGTCTCCGTACTTGAGAAAGGGCGTACTGGCGCTGGAGGGTGTGCAGAGGAGATTCACTAGGTTAATCCCAGAGCTGAAGGGGTTGGATTATGAGGAGAGGTTGAGTAGACTGGGACTGTACTCATTGGAATTTAGAAGGATGAGCGGGGATCTTATAGAAACATTTAAAATTATGAAGGGAATAGATAGGATAGATGCGGGCAGGTTGTTTCCACTGGCGGGTGACAGCAGAACTAGGGGACATAGCCTCAAAATAAGGGGAAGTAGATTTAGGACTTAGTTTAGGAGGAACTTCTTCACCCAAAGGGTTGTGAATCTATGGAATTCCTTGCCCAGTGAAGCAATTGAGGCTCCTTCATTACATGTTTTTAAGGTAAAGATAGATAGTTTTTTGAAGAATAAAGGGATTAAGGGTTATGGTGTTCGGGCAGGAAAGTGGAGCTGAGTCCACAAAAGATCAGCCATGATCTAATTGAATGGCGGAGCAGGCTCGAGGGGCCAGATGGCCTACTCCTGCTCCTAGTTCTTATGTTCTTATGTTCTATCCCCATAACCCAGTAACCCCACCCGTCACTAAGGGCAATTTTGGAACTAAGGGCAATTTATCATGGCCAATCCACCTAACCTGCACATCTTTGGACTGTGGGAGGAAACCAGAGGACCCGGAGGAAACCCACACACACACGGGGAGTGTGTGCAGACTCAGCACAGACAGTGACCCAAGCTGGAATCGAACCTGGGACCCTGGAGCTGTGAAGCATTTGTGCTATCCACAATGCTACCATGCTGCCCTTTGGGCTTAAGGATCGAGGATTTTGAACTGGGGGTGATAGGGAAGGACCAGACGGGGTTTGTTAAGGGGAGGCATCTGTCGGCCAACATCAGGAGGTTACTGAATATCATAATGATGCCCCCGGAGGGACGAAGTGTGGAGGTGGTGGTCGCCATGGATGCGGAGAAGCCCTTCGATCAGGTAGAGTGGGATTATTTGTGGGAGGTGTTGGGGCAGTTTGGGTTCGGACAGGGGTTTGTGGACTGGATCCAGTTACTGTACCAGGCACCGGTGGTGACAAACCGGGTGAGCTCGGAATATTTCAGGCTGCACCAGGCGATGAGGCGTAGATGTCCACTCTCCCCATTGCTCTTTGCCTTGGCTATCGAGCCATTGGCATTGGCCCTGATAGCGTCAAGGGATTGGCAGGGGATAGTACGGAGGGGGATGGAGCATATGGTCTCGCTATATGCGGATGACTTGCTGCTGTATATTTTGAACCTGTTGGAATGTATTGGTGGGATTATGAGGATTTTGGAGGAATTCGGCCAGTTCTTGGGTTTAAATTGAATATGGGCAAGAGTGAGACCTTTCAGTTCCAGGTGAGGGGCAGGAAAAGAGGCTGGGGGAGTTGCCATTTAGGGTGGTGGGGGGGGAACTGTCGGTATTTGGGCGTTCAGGTGGCGCGGGAGTGGGAGCAGCTGCACAAGCTGAACTTGGCCCGGTTGGTGGAACAGGTAAAGGGGGACTTTAGGAGGTGGGATGTGCTCCCTTTGTCTTGGCGGGACGGGTGTATTCGGTGAAAATGACGGTCCTCCTGAGGTTCTAGTTTGTGTTCCAGAACCTCCCGATTTTTATTCCTAAGGCTTTCTTTAGGAGGGTGAATGCGATGATTTCAGGTTTTGTTCAGGCAGGTAAAGCCCCGTGGGTGAAGAAGGTGCTACTCAGCGGGGGGGGTGGGGGGGGGGGGGGGGGGGGGGGTGGCTGGCTCTCCCGAAATTCATGAATTATTATTGGGTGGTGGACATAATGATGATCAGGTAGTAGGAACGGGGTCGGTATGGGAGTGAATGGAGGCAGCCTCTCGCAGGGACGCGAGTTTGGGGGCATTGTTCACTGCGCCTCTGCTGATCTCGCCGGCCAGGTACTTCACAAGCCCGGTGATGGTGATGGCCCTTTGGGTGCGGGGACAATGATGGCAGCATCTGGGACTGGAGGGGGCCTCGATTTGCGCACCGATTTGTGGAAATCACCGTTTTTTCCCGGGAGGGGAGGAGTGGGGGCTGGATGGGGGAGTTTCGGTGGTGACATCGGGTGGGGATTGAGCGGTTTGGAAATCTGTTCATTGACGGCGGCATTCCGAGCTTGGTGGAGGAATTTGAGCTGCCCGTCGGGAATGGGTTCCATTATATACAAGTGAGGGACTTTGGGCGCGATTCTCCGCAAAGGCGGAGAGTCGTGAAGGCTGCCATGAAAACAACCGTGTTTCACGGCAGCCTCCGTGCCCCCTCCCGGGACCCGATTCTGCTCCCCGGTCGGGGCTAGCATCGCGGCCCCGTGAACTACGGCATCGCGGGCGTAACGAATTTTGCTAAGCCTGCGCGCCAAAGTTAGCGACGGCTGACGCATATGATGACGTCAGCCGCGCATGCGCGGATTGGACGACTCCAACCCGCGCATGCACGGATGACGTCATCCGCGCATATGCGTCAGACCCGCGCATGCGCCGTCCGTAATGCCCCTCAGCCTCCCCGCGGACTGATCCAGCGGGGCGGCGGAGTAACAAAGAGTGCGCGGGATGAGTACCCGCTGCCCGCGATTGGTGGGCACCGATCGTGGTGGTGCGGCCGTGGTGCGGCCGTGCCAATCGGTGGCATGGTTGTGCAGAACGGCATTTTGGCGCCGTTTTCACGAACTTGTATAGCAGGTGTATTCAAATTCGTGAAAACGGCCGTAAAGGCCTTGGAAATCGGCCCATCGGCCAGGGGAGAATCGCTGCTGGCCGTAAAAAAACGTCGAGTAGCGATTCGTGTTGGGGGGCGGGCGTGGGGGGGGGGGGGGGGGGGAGAATAGCGGGAGGGTATCGGACCAGCGTCGCCGTAAAAATTTGCGCCGTCCGCTATTCTCCGCCCCGTCGTGAGTGCGGAGAATCGCGCCCTTTGTTTGGGAGCAGGTACTGTCCTTTCCTCACCTGCAGCCCTAGGGTTTGCAGGACAAGCTTGTGTCAAGAAGAGGGATAGGGGAGGGTAAAGTGTTGGAAATTTACAAGGAGCTGGATTGGGAGGGAGCCCCGATAGAGGTAGGTGGGAGGAAGAGTTCTGTCGGGAGTTGGAGGCTGGGCTGTGGGAGGAGGTCCTGAGGAGGGTGAATGCAACCTCGTCATGTGCCAGGCTTACCCGTATCCGGTTTACGGTGGTCCACAGGGCACATATGACTGTGGCCAGGAGGAGCAGGTTTTTTGAAGAGGTGGAAGACAGGTGTGGGAGGTGTTCGTGTGGGCCTGTGAATCATGTCCACATGTTTTTGGCATGTCCGAATCTTGGGGGATTCTGGTGCAGGGGTTTGCTGACATTATGTTGAAGGTCCTGAAGGTGACGGGGGGTCCCGAGTCCAGAAAGGACGATCTTAGGGGTGTCAGAAGACCCGGAGGTCGGGGGGGGGGGGGGGGGGGGGGAGTGAGGCCGGTGTCTCGGCCTTCGTCTGCCTGGTAGCCCGGAGACAGATATTGTTGGAATGGAGGGTCTCGGGGGAGGGGGGGGGGGGGGGGGGGGGGCACTGAAACCGGGGTGCGGGTGAGTGACCTGGCAGAGTTTCTCCGGTTAGAAAAAATATTTTGCCTTGAGGGGTTCTGTGGAGGGGTTTGCCCAGAGGTGGCAGCCATTGATTGACTTCTTCGTGAAAAGTTAAGATAGAACATAGAACAGTACAGCACAGAACAGGCCCTTCGGCCCTCGATGTTGTGCCGAGCCATGACCACCCTACTCAAACCCACGTATCCACCCTATACCCGTAACCCAACAACCCCCCCCGCCAACCTTACTTTTTACTACACTACGGGCAATTTAGCATAGCCAATCCACCTAACCCACGCATCTTTGGACTGTGGGAGGAAACTGGAGCACCCGGAGGAAATCCACGCACACACGGGGAGGACGTGCAGACTCCGCACAGACAGTGACCCAGCCGGGAATCGAACCTGGGAACCTGGAGCTGTGAAGCATTTATGTTAACCACCATGCTACCGTGCTGCCCACTGTCAGCAGTGGGTGGGGGGGGGGGGGGGGGGGGGGTGTTAAAATGGGAAGGCAGGAGGAGTTGGGAAGTGAGAGATGGAATAGTGGGGTATTTGTTTGTTAATTCTAGCCCTGTTGGTTTGTTTTGATTTGTGCTAATGTTTGTTGTGTGAAAATATAAATGCCTCAATAAAATATTTTTTTTAAAAAAAAGAGCGTGCCTTCTTACCTCCTGAAATTTTCTGAGGGTGTGGGCAGCCTTTTAAAGCTTTCTGAAGCTGACCAGCTGCAGCCTGGTGGGAAGAGAGGTGTCAGCAACGGAACAGTTTTATTGAATGCAACAAAAGAAATGAAGGTTTCGGACAAAGAAACTACTGGGGTAGAATAAAATCTCAGTCAACAAGCTATCCGTACCCTACCCTGGGTCCCAGTTTGCCTTGATCACTTTGAAGCTGAGAAGGGGGTCCTCTGATTTCTTTTTAAACCAGGCACAGACAGCAACAATGGCTGCTACTTCGGACCAGCTCGTAGCCTATTTCCTGGTGTCCTGTCTCCATTTCCGTCCCTCTCTCTTTCCCTCCCTCCCACCCACCACAACTTATTGGGTGGCAGACCTGTCTCCATGGTCATTCCGATCCCAACCCCGTGAAAATCTCACTTCACAGACACGCTGGAGACAGAGGTAGGTTCGTGGCCGGGACTTTTACCTTTCTCCTGATTCCCGCCTCCAATGGGAAAATCCATCCCTTAGAGCCAAGGTTAGTTTCTGGGTGCTGCTCATGCCAGACACTTAAGATGTCCCCTCTCCCCCAACCACACACCCTCGCTGCCCCCCAGTGCCCATGAGAAAAATCTTTGCACAGCAGACCATTTATCAGAAAAGCAATTTCCCTCGCACTCCTTATTATTAATACAACAGAGTAACGTCAACGATTTAAATAGAGCTCACTTGTGTCTACTTTGGGTTTGTACCTGTTATCCTCATTATGGGATTGTCCCAGGCCATTTAAGGAAGGTTTGGCTCAGTGGAATTGCCTGTGATTCAGAAGGTTGGGAGATTAGGTACAACCGTAGAGACTTGCATACAGAATCCAGGCTGAAACTCTACTGTGGAGGGGTGGGGAGGGCGGGGGGGGGGGGGGGGGGGGGGGGGGGAGTACTGCAATGTTGGAGTTGCTGTCCTTTGGATGAAATATTAACCAGAGGTACTGTCTCTCCCTCAGGTTTTTTAAAGATTAATTTAAGGGAGGTGGGCCTTGTTGGTTCGGCCAGAATTTATTGCCCATCCCTAATTGCCCCTTGAGAAGGTTGCGGTGAGCTGCCTTCTTGGACTGTTGCAGTCAATCTGATGCAGGTTCATCCACAGCGCTGTTAGGGATGGAGTTCCAGAGACAGTGAAGGAACGGCGATATATTTTTGAGTCAGGATGGTGAGTGACTTGGAGGGGAACTTCCAAGTGGTGGTGTTCCCATGTGACTGCTGACCTTGTCATACTGGATGGAAAGTGCAGCCTAAGGATCCTTGGTGAGTAACTGCAGTACATTTTGTAGATGGTGCACACTGTTGTCACTGTTCGTCGGTGCTGGAGGGAGTGAATGTTTGTGGAAGCGGTGCCAATCAAGCGGGCTGCATTGTCCTGGATGGTGTTGAGCTACTTGAGTGTTAATGGAGCTGCACTCATTCAGTTAAGTGGAGAGTATTCCATCACACACCTGACTTGTGCCTGTCAATGGTGGACAGGCTTTGGGGAGTAAGGAGGTGCCTCAGGATTTGTAGCATCTGACCTGATCTTGTAACTACAGTATTTATATTATGGATCTGGAGCAGAACACCAATTTTGGTTAAGACCCCGGATTGGAGCCAAACTATTTGTATTTGGTAAAACTGTGAGGAATTGTTATTACACCACAGGAGTGATAACACTGACCAGTAGGCAGCTTTTATATTAATTTGAAAACAGGATTAAGAACATTAGCAACAAAGAAATAACTTTACAGTTAACAGGTACAACTTTCTAATTCTAATTAAACAAGGCATGTATTTCAAATACCACTTATGTACAAATTTAACAACCAGGTTTTACTTGCTTATCTTGGTGCAGAGTCCTTAGAGAGAGAAACCCGTTTTTAGAACCAAGTTGAAAACCTTCTGCTCAGCTTAGAGCGCTGGAAGCAACTCCTCTGTCCAAGCAGACACGGCCTCTCTCATTAACTACACCAGCGGTACTCAAGGCACACGGCATTCTTTTATCTCTTGTTGCAAGCTGTGTCTTGATTTCTTTTTAGCCAATCTCAAATTGTTACAACATTACAATAGCTCTCTATCTGCAGATGGGTAAAATGGATTTTACTATCTATTAGCAAAGCACTTCCCAGTTCAGTTTTTGGTTAATGGTAACCCCAGGATGTTGATAGAGGGAGATCCATTCAGTGATCGGAATGCCATTGAATGTCAAGGGGAAATGGTCAGATTCTCTCTTGTTGCAGATAGTCGTTGCCTGGCACTTGTGTGGTGTGAATGCTTCTTTCCACTTGTCTGTCCAAGCCTGGATATTGTCCAGGCCTTGGTGCATTTGGACACGGACTGCTTCAGTATCTGAAGAGCTGTGAATGGTTCTGAATGTTGTGCAGTCTTCAGCAAACACCCCACTTCTGACCTTATGATGAAAGGAAGATCATTGATGAAGCAGCTGCAGATGGTTGGGCCAAGGACACCTGTGGAACTCCTGGAACTGAGACCATTTACCTCCAACCACCACAACCGTGTTCCTTTGTGCCAAGTATGACTTCAACCAGCAGAGGGAATTTCCCCCCCCCCCCCAACCAACGATTCCCATTGACTCCAATTTTGTTAGGACTCCACGCAGTCTTCATGTCGAGGGCAGCCACTCTCACCTCACCTCTGGAATTTAGATTTGTCCAAGTTTTAATTTAATTTGTAATGAGGTCAGGAGCTGAGTGAACCTGGAAGAACCCAAACTGAGCACCATTGAGCTAGTTATTGCTCAACAAATGCTGCTTGATAGCACTGTTGATGACCCCTCTCATCACTTTACTGATGAACAAGAATAGACCGATAGGGTGGTAATTGGCTGGTATGGATTTGTCCTGCTTTTCTGTGTACAGGCTGTCATGAAATCTTCCCACGACACTCTTTTGAAGGAGGGTTTGAAGGAAAGTCTGCCCAGTTCCGTGACCGAATATTCATCCCTCAACCAACATCACTGAAACGGATGGCCATTGTCATGTTGCAGGGTGTGTGGGACCTTGTTGTACAGAAATTGGTTGCTGCATTTCCCATATTGCAATCGCAATTGCATTTTGAAACTACTCCATTGGCTGTAAAGCACTTTAAAACATCCTGGAATCATGAAAGGTACTGTACAAATGCAAGTCTTTTCATCCTGTCTATTCCTTTCCTTTACCTTCTGAAGGACAGTGTGACAAACTTTTTTTTTCTTGCTAACTTGCTAACACTTAACCCAAGTCAGTTCAAGATGTAACTCATCACTTCAGTGCTGAGTTATTAAGAAGAAAATTGCTTCCAACTCTTCAGACTCGTTTCCCTCCCGGGATCAAAAAGCAGTTTGCCAAACATGAATAATATGTCTCTTTAATAAATAATTACACTAGTTGTCTGATCTGGGCCAACTGTCGGGTGGAGTTTTGGCAGCTGTTTTACTTTTTCACCTTTCGGAACTTTATCTGTTAGTGTTGGATCAGTGATTGAGCTCTGAGATGCATCTGAACAAATATATTAAACCTGCTGTTTTCAGGCTACCAGAATCAAAGGAAATGACATCACAAAGGTGAAGCAAACAACCTTTGTTTAACCTTGAGTTTATTTCAGAACCTTAGTGCAAATGCTGCCAGTGTTCCGATTTGATGCAGAATTACAGGCACCGAGGAGACTTACCGAAGTAAAATTATTTAGCGTTTTCCCTGTAAGTGAGGCACCTGCCCCCAGTGTGACATTGTTCTCCTCTGCATGTCCTCAGTTCGTATTTCACCCAGTGTAGTCTGCCTTCAGAGCCTCACCGCACAAATTGCAGATAATTACAGGGTTCATGCAACACAGGTGCAGAAGGAGAATGCATGGAACTGCTAAGAATTTTTCTCTGAGGCGAGGGTGTCTACTTGCATTGAGTCAGGGCATGTGGCTCGGTGCTAACAACACTTCAGTCTCTGCTCCTCATACGAGGATGTGGCTCAGAAGTGCTGAACAATAATTTCTTTCAATAGTAGCTGTGGTTATTTGAGCCAGGAGCTGCAAACATGGTATTCAGTGGGGCTGATGACTGTGTTTCCTTTCTTCACAAATGGTAAGTGCGGAGTTAATCACAGCATCTGATCACAGGACAGGGTTTGCAACCATTGTACAATCCGAACCGTTTCCGACTGACAGACAATTGATGTAACCTGCTCGCCGACCAGCCAACGCGTTGCAAACCCGACATTGGGCAGCAGTAGGAATTACAGCTGTTGCTTCACTTTGTTACTGGGGGCAATTTTGCTTTTGTGACTCTTCCACAGGCACAGGTACGGTTGTGTGTGCACAGGCCAATGCTGTTTAAAGTTGCTTCTGCAATTTCTGAGACCCCCCCCCCTTGTGTATCTGAGTCAGTCCTCTCCCAGTGGACTGCTTGAAACCCCTTAACAATTCAATTCACAGTGATTAACAATTCTATCATTAATTTGCTTCACAATTACAACGTACCTACACCTTTTAGCAAGGAATTGCTTAAAGTTAAGGGATATTTTAGAAAATGCTCAGTTACAATTAGGAAACCCTATCGCTGAACAGTTATGACAACTGGAGGTTAAATGACGTTGAGCTGATGAATTTGCACCTTTGCCTATTGAGTGTTCTTTGCCAACATGTTCTTTTAGCCTCCTGCTCAAGACGTTGACTCCTAGGTGGGGTACAATTTTGTAGATTGTTTCACGGGGTAATTTCTCGTCCACTGACCCTCTGCTTTGTCCGTAGTCAATTCCACCACAAGGGCCTCACAGACTTAGCCTGGACCTACATGCAAACTTCCAACAGGGGTTACAGGATAGTGAGAGGGAACCAGAGCCCTGTCCATGACTTTCCCCAAATTCCCACCACCAATTTAGGATTTGTTGAAGTTAGCTGCAGCAGGATTGTTACCGTTCTCAGATGTGATCAGCTATCGTCCAGACACCAAGCCTGGAATCTGTCTGCTTTGAGTATCCTAGTTAATTAGCCTGTAAGCCCATTGTGTAATTGTGGACAATTGATTAACAACTGAAATGAGAAGCTTGAATGATTTCTAATATTTAAACAACTAATTCCGATTAAACCTATGACTGAAATCCTAAACTCTCTCTCACCAGCACCTATTTTTGATAACGCACAAATACTTAATTTTAACTTTATTAACCTGGCACACGGGTAGGCCCTTCAGCCTGCTCCGGAATATTCTGTACCCACGGCTCAATTTCCCTGCCAGATCTCCAGATCACTTGATAGCCACACACAACAAAGTTTATTATTCTCTGTTTTTGGGAGCCGACTGTTTCACAGTTTTGATGTGCATTTGAATGTGTGACTCAGGTGTATTTGTGGTGGTGAGTTTCGGTTTGGAACAAAATAGTACATTCTGGATGCAACCAAACTGGTGCCGGCGAGTATTCGGAGGATGCAGTCTCCCCTCACTTGACTTTGATACCAGCTGCAACAGATGTGGGACAGAATTCAACCAATTCATTTCTATAGGTGCAATTGAACGGTCATTTCACACCTGACTCGGTGACGCAGCAAGAGCGTTCAATCTTGCGAGAGGCCTCTCCTGTGATTTGTGACGCTCAGAATGCCTCGCCAGACGTCGTGATCTTGTCCTCACCCTCACTGGGCGTGATACAGATTCACATACTTAAATATGTCCACGCCAGATTCTCCCAAGGCCTAGGAATGAACGCACGTCCCTGGGAGACCTCATCATGGTGCCGTTTCGCACTGGTCCACACTCCCGCTGCCATCCAGGCACCTTGACACTGCCATCTTGGCACCTTGGCACTGACCATGCCTACCTGTCACCATGGCAATGCCAGGGTGCCTGGGTGCCAAATGGAGAGCCACCCTGCCCTGTGCCTGACCACCCATGGGTGTCCAGTGGCCTGGGAAATCCTCCAAGGTCATTATGCCTGGTCCAGATGTGCGTGGACCAGTACTGAATGGTGCCCGGTTCAGGCCTCACTGGGGAGGATGTTAGTTCCCGGGCGCTGGGAGAATCCAGCGCTGACACATTTAAACAGGGGCAGCACGGTAGCATTATGGATAGCACAATCGCTTCACAGCTCCTGGGTCCCAGGTTCGATTCTGGCTTGGGTCACTGTCTGTGCGGAGTCTGCACATCCTCCCCGTGTATGCGTGGGTTTCCTCCGGGTGCTCCGGTTTCCTCCCACAGTCCAAAAGATGTGCAGGTTAGGTGGATTGGCCATGCTAAATTGCCCTTAGTGTCCAAAATTGCCCTTAGTGTTGGGTGGGGTTACTGGGTTATGGGGTTATGGGGATGGGGTGGAGGTGTTGACCTTGGATAGGGTGCTCTTTCCAAGAGCCGGTGCAGACTCGATGGGCCGAATGGCCTCCTTCTGTACTGTAAAATCTATGGAAAATGAGCCATACATCTCACGATTGAACCATCAAATTTACAATGCAGAAGGAGGCCTTTCGGCCCATCGAGTATGCACCTACCCTTCAGCCTATGCCTCCACCCTATCCCCATAACCCAGTAACCCCACCTAATCTTTAGGACACTAAGGGACAATTTAGCGTGGCCAGTCCACCTAACCTGAACATCTTTGAACTTGAGGGAGGAAACCGGAGCACCCGGAGGAAACCCACGCAGACCCAGGGAGAACGTGCAGACTCTGCACAGTCACCTGAGGCTGGAATTGAACCTGGGACCCTGGTGTTGTGAGGCAGCAGTGCTAACCACTGTGCCACCGTTCCGAACCTCACAAGACTTTTCAAATGTTGCAAATCTCTCGAGAGGCCTCTCGCAAGATTCAACAGCCTCGATGCGTCACCAAGTTGGGCATAACGAGGCTGGCAAACCGTGGCCGTGGAGACTGTGCCAAGTCTGTTTCACTATTCACCCCAGTGCAGTACTGAAGGAGCACCACGCTGTTGGAGGCACAGTCTTTCAGATGAAATGTTAATCCGAAGCCCAGTTTTAGTGGATGAGATCACATGATGCTATTAATTCCAGGATGTTACCCCCAGTGTTCTGTTTATCCTCAATCAACATAATTAAACAGTTTATCTGCTCATTGCTATCTTTCTGGTTGCTTGCTCTGAACAAATTGGCTGTCGTGTTTCCTACATTATACTTCATGAAGTACTTTATTGGCTGTAACGCACTGTGAGATGTCTGGTGGTTGTGAGACGTGCTAAGTAAATGCAAGCCTTTTAATTTCATTCTTTAAAACTTCTGACTCACAATATGAACTTTTGCTGGTTGAAAGTGAATATGAGGATGTCTGATGTGCTGTGAATGCACATTTGTAAAATTATCCCTTGTATCTTTAACAATTGTAAAGAGTCACTGATGGTTGGGGTGGATGGTTCAGTACCCAGAGTGGAAGGGTCCACACAGGACAGGAAGGTTGATTCCCTGAACCACCCTGAGTTAGCTGGTGTCAGCACGAGAGGTACCAATTGGGTTTAGAGAACGGAGACATTGACTCTGGATCCTATTCCTGGTCACTATCTAATTTTCTACTTTATATCAGTGACTACAACTTCAAAAGTACTTCATTGGCTAGAAAGTGTTTTGGGATGCACTGAGGTCAGGAAAGTTGCTGAACAAGTTGCTATACAAATGCAAGTCTTGCTTTTCTCATGGCTTCTGCTGAATGGGTGAGAGTGCGAGTGGATGTAATGAAGCCTGGGTGTGATGCTTCCCACTGTTGAATAATGCACTGCTGAGACTCCCAAATTAAGACTAGGCGCTGGATTCTCCGATTCTGCGGCTATATCCGCAGGATCCTTCGCGTCTTACGACCAAAAGGTCGGCGCCCACCCCGCACCGATCCACCGCCTGGTGGGGGGCTAGCAGCCACGCCATGTAAAGCCCCCAGCTTTACCTGCGGATACGGCCACAGAATGGCCGGGTCCATTGCCACGCATGCGCATGGCGGCAGCCTGTGGCGGTTGTGCTGTACAATATGACGCCAGCCGCGCACAAACCGGAACCGGGCCTGCCAACAACTGCCCCCCTGTAATACCCCCCGTCACCCCCAGACCAGTCCCCCCAGCCCCCGCCGAAGCCCCCCCCTGCCAGCGGAACGGCTGTCCCCGCGACTGTGGCGTCGCTGGACAAAGTCCGCAGCCGCCACGAGGTCCCAGAAAGTTGTGAGGACACATGTCCCACGTCGTTGGGGATTCAGTCCATCAGGGGCGGGGCATCGTGGGAGGGCCTCAGGTGACGTCCTGAGGCTTTACTGACCATGAGAGCCATTTTTCAAAGGCGGAGCATCAGAAAAACAGCGCCGCCCCCGATTCCAACGTAAAAAGGCTTTCTCCGGCCGATTGCTGAATGTGATTTTGCCGTCAGCGATCGGAGAATCCAGCCCTGGATACTTGGGTGAATTGCTGGCGGGTTGCCCATGGGACTGAGAGGATTGAAGAGAGGAGGGGTTCGGTGGGGCGGGGCGGCCGGCACAGAGAGGAGGGCGCAAAAATGGAGTAACATAAATCGAGGACCTAGAAAGGAAGGTCTTTTGACCATTCCACATAAAAATGGCCACACTGATAAAGAGAGTTCTATTTATCCCTGAAGTTGAATATAATTCAGTACCAACTTCAGTCTGGCTTGAATGACCCAGCTTGGAGCGAGCACATTCGTTTCGCCAGACATCTGTCCCTTGTGTCTCTGAGCCTGTGTTTGGTGTTCTACGGGGTGTTCACGCCCAATCCTCCACTGCTATTAAAATGTGTACCTACCTTGGCAAGGTGCTTTGTACTTGAATAAAGACTGCCATTTGACAGCTGCTATAGGCATAAACAGTAGTTTTGTGTGCTTGCTTTACTTCAAGCTCAGTGTTATTAGCTTTGAAAATGAATAGCTACTTACAAAATTCCACTCTTTGATTTTGTTTGCAGCGTATGGACCTGCTGTCTGAGCTCACACACAAACAATGGGGTAAGGGAACAGAGAGCTGCCAGATCTGGGGGCAGCAAACCCAGTGGCAATCTCCACTTTCAGGAGAGCCAGGGGGAAGCTAGAAATGGGAGTGGAGAAGTTTGACCTGATGGACTTTGCACAAATAGGTGTGCAGCACAAGGATTTTGTTTCAACGCTGGCAAGGCTGGCATTTATTAATTTATTATCCATCCCCAAATGCCCTGAGCTTGATGCAATGAAGGGGCTTGCTCGGGCTATCAAACATGAACCTGTTGGTATGGGTTGGGTGGGGTTACTGGGTTACGGGGCTAGGGTGGAGGCGTGGACTTAAGAGGGTGCTCTTTCTAAGGGCCGGGGCAGACTCGATGGGCCGAATGGCCTCCTTCTGCACTGTAAATTCAATGATTCTATGAAAGTCGGGTCACATGGCCAGATCTGATCAGCACGGCAGGTTTCCTCCACTAAAGGACACAAACAAACCAGATGGAGTTGTGTGACAGTCCAACAGCATTATGGTCACTCCACCTGTGCCGGTTTTTATTTTCACTGCATTTAAACTGAATTTGCATTCTCAAGCGGGATTTGAACTTGCCTTTTCTGGATTATTTATCCAACTGTTGTGCATGAAGCATCAGGACATGCGTACAAATGGGGGATTGTGATTTTAATTAGTGGTTTAGTAGTGACCTTCCTGTCCTGGAGTCAGGAGTTGCAGGGTTCAATTCCTGCTCCAGACAATCCCAACAAATGGAGCCTGGAACTCTGGTTCTGAGTTCTGGATTGAGGTTCCGTGGAATGCTCCCATCTGATGGGCGGGGGTCCATTGTATGGATTTGGTCAGCACTTAAAAGCCTCCCATTTTAACGGACTAACCATCCTATTGGCTGATGTAAAGTTTTTTAAAAAAATATAAATTTAGATTACTCAATTATTTTTTCCAATTAAGGGGCAATTTAGCGTGGCCAATCCACCTACTCTGCACATTTTTGGGTTGTGGGGGCGAAACCCACGCAGACACGGGGAGAATATGCAAACTCCACACGGACAGTGACCCAGAGCCGGGATCGAACCTGGGACCTCAGCACCGTGAGGCGGTTGTGCTAACCACTAGGCCACCGTGCTGCCCTGGCTGATGTAAAGTTGACTACGGCCATGGGCGGAGCATTTGTCATTTAGCCAATCAGTAAATCACCCACAAAACCCTCCACCACTTAACACCATTTCCCAAGGGAAGGATGTGAAGATAGAAAAACAATGGAAAGGCTCTCCTGCCAGATTGTTAGTCAGTCTGCCAATTATTCAACTACTTTATACTGATCAACTGCCAAAGGAAGAGGTTGAAGATAAGGGCGGGTTGGATCGAAGGGCACCATCCTGCGACTGGCAAAGGACAACACCTGAAGAATGATTTCCCCTCCAACTTCCTTCCTGCAATTCAAGCATTTAACTTAAACAATCAGGTTTCCTGTCATAATATCCACTCATGTATATAATGAGATGCAGACAGGCAGAGATTGACACATAGGATGACCAGTAAGCATACAACACAGTACAGCCAATCACCAGACAGGACACTACCACTATAAAGCCAGAGGGCACTAGGTTTTCCGCTCTCTCGGGATCCAGCTACTGAGACAGTCAGAGTCCACGAGCTAGCAAGTGCAAACACCATGCGGTAGCTAGTAAGCCTGGTCAGGCTACTACAAGGTCACCAGTCAGATCAGTATAGTGTCGACCCACAGCTGAATATGTACAGCAGTTCTATAGTTGAATAAAACAGT
Source organism: Scyliorhinus canicula (assembly GCF_902713615.1). NCBI lineage: Eukaryota > Metazoa > Chordata > Chondrichthyes > Carcharhiniformes > Scyliorhinidae > Scyliorhinus > Scyliorhinus canicula. The sequence goes on along the minus strand of NC_052150.1, from coordinate 25,888,606 downwards.
TTTGGATCTTCTCCAGTGTTAGACGTCTGTTTCTAACTTCCCGGCATTGAGTGCAGTCCACATTGAATCAACCTGCCTGACACATCATTTCCCACTCCTGCTCCGCTGCCCGCAGCAATGTTTTAGGTATGGGCAGCATATTATCAGAGTCAATTGGTTTAGTAACAAGCCTAATTGATCCTTAATTGGTCATTTTAATATGGTGGCTGTGCGGGGGGCTGCTAATTCCTATGCCCGCTCATGCCCCATTTTATGGAATTGGGCGGAAGGTGGTGAGATGGGTAGCCCCCAATTATATATTCCCCCCACCCTTCCCCTCCACCCCCACACCACCATGGGGAACATGCTTGACAGAGGTGCATAAAATTCAGCCCACTGTCACTGGCGAGCAAACGGAATGCCTGGTTGAATCTTTAGCGTTGTAGCCTAATTATAGAACCTCCACTACCTATACCAGTTAATGTATCACAGCTGTGGATCAAACCTGGGACTTCCCAATTTCAACGTCTCAGTAACACATCAGGCCATTTGTCAGCCAATCCACTGAGGGATACTATCTGTCATGGGGACAATGCAGACATTCCTCTGTTGCTAACCTCTGTCCTTGGCTTGTGGTATGCTGAAGACGAAGCACTAAATAACCTACATACTTCAGGAGGAATGTTTCGTGAATTGATGCCGGGATTATCAGTGTACGCCATGCACGCGTTTTGTACTCACATTCCACAGACAGGCAAGCACTAAAAACATTGCAATTACTGGGAAAATCAAACCCGTAAACAGCAATTCAAATCACCACCTGAGATTTGTAACATCATTCTGAGGTCTTTCAAATGCCAAGGAAGGAACTTGGATTTCCTTGTGTTTATTTGTACAGTCTGATGTTTCTAAACATAGAAGCTGCAAAATGATATTTTCTTCCTGCTCCAGATGGAACTAATTATCTTATTTCTGGTGGTTTGAACTCACTGGCCACTATAGTGACAAGGTTACCAGTAAGCCAAATAAACTTTGTATCATCAAATGTGACTGTGGTTAACCCTGATATTAACTGACATTCACAGCGGCGCTGCTTCTGAATCACTCTGAACAATGGAATTGCTACAGTGCAGAAGGAGGCCATTCGGCCTATCGGGCCTGCACTGACCCATTGAAAGAGCACCCTATTCGGCCCCCGCACTATTCCCGCAACCTCGTAATCCTACCTGATCTACATGTCTTTGGGACATTTTTAGCATGGCCAATCCATCTAACCTGCACATCTTTTGGCGTGTTTGCAACAACTTGCATTCAGCTGGCACCTTTTAATGTAGAAAAAGCAACTTAAGCCACATCACAGAGGTGTGGGCAAATAAAATGGACGCCGAGCCAAAGGAAGCAATGTAAGGAAGAGTGTCAAAAGGTTTGGCCAACAGTAGGTCTTAAGGAGAATCTAAAAGGACGCAAGGAAGGTGGAAAGTTTGGATGGCTTTCGGGAGGAAATTCCGGAGCCTGGGGGCTTGACTAATGAGATTGAAAATCAAGAGCCAATATCGGGACTAAAAGGTGGGAGAATGATGCAGAGGCTGGAGCCTGCCAAATGGAGAGTTTGAAAGCAGGTTACATGGATGGAACAGATGAGCCCATGAAAGGTTTTGATACAAGTTTGAGAATTTTCAATTTGGGGCACTGTCAGCCAATGTAGTTCAATGAAGACAGGGATGTTTGCTGCATGGAATTCTGTGCAGTAAGATCCCATTGGTGTTTGAAACCACAGAAAATGACCAACTATTGACGTTCGACTGTAGAATTGCGCATTTTTTCTTTTTAAACAATTGTTCAGTTGATTTTCAGTGGTCTGTGATTTCACAGCGCTCCGATATTAACTGACATTCACAGCGGCGATCTAGAAGAATGAAATGGTTCTTGGGTCGAAGTTGCACTGCACAATCTGAGGAACAAAATCTGTATTTTGAAGTGTTTGAAAGCTTTGCTAAATTAGCCGACAAATTAATCTTGTCAACATGTTAGTGATTTTAGTATTTTACTCCTAATATTGGGCAGCTGCATGTTTAAGGAGTTTGACCCAGCGCCGACAGACATTTCGGGAGGGGGTGCATTGTCTGAAATGGCCAGCTCCTAACCTTACGATTGTGCTGCTTTGTTTTGAATTCCCCCGCAAGAGAAAATGGTTTCTCCAGCAACCCAATGGAATGCCTTTCTCGACCATGTATCTCCCACTATCAACGCTGTGCCGGGAAATAAATATTTGGTCATGTGAAATATTCTGAGCCCTGGGGGAATCAAATGGTTATGTTATTAAAAAGATTGTGATCATCCAAAGAATGCACTTTGGAGCTTGTGTATCAACTGAGCTCGCAAAATAGAGTTGACCTCCACAAATCAAGTTTATTTTTAAATTGACAAGAACAGTATGAAATCACAGAGATGGGACTGGGTTAATTTTGTACATACGCACTGGCAACAGACACAGTCATACGCGGTGTGGTAGTCACCACTGATATATATACTGTATATATATATAGGTTTTGCGGTAAGGCCCCTGTACTACAGGTACGGGGGTAGAGCCCTGCCTGCTGGCTCCACCCAGTAGGCAGAGTATAAATATATGTGCTCCCCGTACAGCAATCATTTTGTCAGCTGCTGTAGGAGGCCACACATCTCTGTGTAATAAAGCCTCGATTACATTCTACTCTCGTCTCGTCATAATTGATCGTGCATCACGCAGCTCATTTAAATATGTCTGCGCCAGATACGCCCGGAGCCCGGGAACTAATGGCCTCCCCAGTGAGGCCTCGACCAGTCACCGTTTCATACTGGTCCCCACAAAGGTGGACCAGGCGTAACGGCATCTGGGGTGGGGGGTCTCCCAGGCTGGGTTGTCGGGGACAGGGCAAAGTGGCACCCTGGTTCTCCCTCCGGCTCCAAGGCACCTTGGCACTGCCAAGATGCCTGGGTAGCAGGGGCACTGCCACATGCTAGGGTGGAAGTGCCCGGGTGCAAGGGTGGCACTGCCAAGGGTCAGGGCTTGAGGTGGACCATGCCCATGAAAGGGGGCATGGGGGTGTTGTAAAAGTTTGAGGGGGTAAGGGCGTGTATGAAGGGGCCTTATAAAGGTTAGGGGGGGGGTTAAGGGTGAGGAGGCCTAAAAACGGTGGTGGGGGTGGGGGGAAACGTCAGCAACCCCAAAGCAGAGAGTCGATTTTCATTTATTATTGTCACATGTATTTGTATGCAGTAAAAAGTGTTGTTTCTTGCATGCTATACAGACAACGCATACCGTACATAGGGAAGGAAGGAGAGACTACGGAATGTAATGTTGCAGTCGTAACTGGGATGTCCTCACTTGGGAGGGTGTGGGGTAATGCCCATGTGAGCGGAGGTGACATTGCCCATGGGTGGGTGGTCTGGGAGCGCTCAAGCTCATTTAGAGATTGGGGCACCCTTTCAAAATGGCGGCCCGATCTCTGAGGAGCCGGTTTGGCCAGCGGGTTCAGCTTCCTGATGTGTTATCTGAGTTGGTCTAACATCGACTGCAACTGGATGCAGTGAAACTAGAAATAGGCTTCTGACACAGGAGGTGGTCCAACGCTGTTTTATTGAACTTGCTGATTGCTGTACATAATCTGCTGTGGGTTGACACTCTATTAACCTAACTGATAACCTCCTACTGGCTTGACCAGACTCGCTCTCTACCACATGGTGATGATGTTCACTAGCTTGTGCACTCTAATATCTCAGTAGCTGTGTCCTGTGGGAGAGGGAGCGTCTTAATGCCCTGTGGGCTTTATAGTGGCGGTGTCCTGTCTGGTGATTGGTTGTTCTGTGTCTTGTGTGTTCATTGGTTATCCTGTGTGTCAATCACTGCCTGTCTGCATTTCATGATATACATGAGTGGATATTATGACACTTCCCAGTGATGAAAACATTTCAACTGTGGGCTTGACCGGGTAAAAACTCCCCAAGGCCCAAAATCCCGGAATCTACCAACCGCATCCCTTTCTGATTCCGGCGGGATATGGCTGGTAAAACATGGCTAAAATGTGGGTGAATAACGTTGTGGATCTCACCCAAAAAGCCGTCGAGAAACACCCCACCAAACACACCCAAAGTGACAAACTTTGGGCGGGATTCTCTGGCCGCACCTGCCCGCCGACCTGAAATTTCAACCCTTGGCAATCTTGTGGCAGGCGGGGCAGACAAATCTAGCCTGTAGAAATATTTTGTTTCAATTGCACCCGAACTTCGATAATTTTGCTGCGCTTCCCGATGCAGAACCCCTCGTCAGGGTCAATGTTTTCAGAATGTATTTGTGCTCCAACTCTACGTGCCTCATCCAACCCACGGGTCAAGGTATTCTGTGACCATTCAAGACCAGGTACAAGGCTGAATCATGCGCAAAATGCTCCCTGTGTGCAACAGAGGCTTGTGATTTAATGAATTCAAAAAATAATTCAATGTAAAAGACACACTCTGGAGAAATGGAAGGTCCAGGCCATTGGACCCCAAGGTACTTTGTTCAATGGATGGCACAACCTGTGGCCAGCTAACCTGCTCCTAAATGGTGGTCGTGAAATTGAGCCTGATTTTAGTGGTTTTTGTATGTCTCAGGAAAATTAAGTTGCCGATTCATTCGTCGTCTGCTGAAGCCAAGCTGTTGGGCAAAGAAGCTATTGAGTATTGTCTGAATATTGACAGTGATGTTCCAGTTTACCTCCAATGCACAGCCAGTAAACTATGGCACACAGTCATGCATAAGAATAAAGAAAATGAGAGTGATAATGCCGAGAATAAAAATGGTACATTGGAGGAACAGGAGAAAGCGTCTAATGACAAGTGCATAAACATTACGGAAGAAATGATTTGTAGTACCGTGCAGAAGATCTTCACTAAACGGCAGCAAATCATGCTGGTGTGCATGTCCCAGGGCACCCAGAATTAATTCCCCAATTCCCCGGTGGGACAGGGAATTGCACGCCGGGGCACAATCGGAATTCGTGCTCGGAGTCGACCTGAAGACTCCCCCCCCGGGGCTGGTCGCGCGAATGAGTTCCATGCCATACGCTAGTGGGAACATGTAAATAAATGCAAGCAGGAAGAAATGACCAATTTGCATCTGTTTAGCGGGCCTGGCACCCTATGCTCCACTCTCCCTTGATTCTCCGATTCCCGTGGCTGGGAATCACGTGGATGCGGTTCTGCAATCATGGCCCTGGCGTGGTGGACCTTGCGGTGGGCCAAGTGGGCAACGGTTGCTCACAGATGGCTCACAGAGGACCTGCTCCCTGAATTCGGATTACATAGATTACATAGAATTTACAGTGCAGAAGGAGGCCATTCGGCCCATCGAGTCTGCACCGGCTCTTGGAAAGAGCACCCTACCCCCTATCCAAGGTCAACACCTCCACCCTATCCCCATTACCCAGTAACCCCACCCAATACTAAGGGCAATTTTGGACACTAAGGGCAATTTATCATGGCCAATCCACCTAACCCGCACATCTTTGGACTATGGGAGGAAACTGGAGCACCTGGAGGAAACAGATGCTCCGTACCTGTAATCAGTTCAAAGGACAGTTGGGGGCCGGTTATGGGTCATTTGTTTTCCAGTACAGTCAGGATCATGCAATCCAGACTTCCTAAATTGATAGAACCGGCCCAATAGTTGCATACGCGGATCACGATGTAACTGATAGAAATAATTCTTTTAATGTCATTTTTGGGATGCAGGCACCACTAACAAAGCCAGCATTTACTATGTGTACTACTTGCCTTGAGAAGGTAGTGCTGGCTGATCTAATGCTTTGATAAAACTGAGTGGCTTGCTCGGGCATTTGAAAGGGCAACCAGGTTGGCGGAGATGGAGCACATAGGTCAGATCAGGCATGGACTGCAGGTTTCCTACCCGAAAGGCCACTGCTGAATTGGTTGGGTTTTTACAATAAACTGGTAGCTTTATGATCACTTTAAATTGTCTTTTTATTTCCAGATTTGTTTATATTATTTCACTTCAAATTCTCCGACTGCGTGGTCGAAATTGGATTTACTTTTTGTGGGTTTCGTCTGACAATATAACCATTGTACTTTACCAAAACTTTACCTGAAAAAAATAATTTTCTACTGCTTTCCCTGTCTAATCCCAATTCTCTCTGCTCATGCCTTGATGTGCTCATTCTTAATGTGCTTTTTTTCAACATCACTGGAGGTGCCCTGGTAAAACCCAAGTCCCACTCTTTACTTGAGTGACCTAAATTTTTAAAAAAGAATCTTTATTGCCACAAGTAGGCTTACATTAACACTGCAATAAAGTTGCTGTGAAAATCCCCTCGTCGCCACATTCTGGCGCCTGTTTGGGTACACAGAGAGAGAACTTAGAATGTCCAATTCACCCAACAGCACGTCTTTCGGGACTTGTGGGAGGAAACCGGAGCGCCCGAAGGAAACCCACGCAGACACGGGGAGAACGTGCCGACTCCACACAGACTGTGACCCAAGTCGGGAATTGAACCCAGGACCCTGGTGGTGTAAAGCAACAGTGCTAACCACTGTGCTACCATGCTGAACTTGCACAGTGAGTCACAGTTGGTTATTTGACTATGAGGATCTCACAGCTAAGATCTTTAGAGGCCATGCTGCCTGTTTTCTCTTCAACCTTTGCAACTTTGGTTGCTTTTTGAACGGAACTGGTGCTTCCGTGCCTCAGTTGCCTCCATGACCACAAAGGTTACCATCTATGGCATGCAATGCCAGTATTGACCAACATGCCCTCCCTGCAGATATGGAAGGAGTCTCCTTACATACTTGGCCAGACTGCAAGCTCTACAATAATGATGGACAACCTAGGCATGGGTGGCAAAATAGTGCCCCACATCGGCCGCCCGTGCGTCCCGGACCGCCCGCACACATTGGCCCCAGCCCCAAATGAAGCCCCCTCTGCCCGCTGATCGGCCCTCCCCCGACTGTGGCGGCCCCGGACTGAGTCAGCAGCCGCCACGCGAGGATCACGGACGGTGGGACCATGTTAGAACCACGGTGTCGGGAATTCGGCCGGTCGGCAACAGAGCATCGTGGGACGGGCCTCAGGCAATGGCCTGAGGCGGTGGATACTCACCGCGGCGTACTCCACAAGTATGCTGATTTTCGGGGCGGGGTGGGGGAGGAAAATTTGAAAACCGGTGGCATTTCCGATTTCGGCGCCAAAACAGATTGTCCGCCCCGTTGGCGAACGTGATTTCAGCATCGGGGAGGCTTCAGCCCCACATATTTCATAACAGTTATAGAAAATGCATAATTATTCAAATATTAATTGAACTGTCACCAACTTTGAATGGTAAGATTAAAAGAAATATTTACGCTTACATTACCTGGTAACTTCTGGTTGGATCTCGCCTCCACAAACTTTCGTAGATTAGGACTCAATTGGATGTGCAGGCACTTTGCAATTTAGCACTGAGGTTTCCATCTGTTAGCAGAGTATAATAGTTTTGAGAAACTATACACCCGGGCAACATACTCTGGCAGAATAGTCAATCCCAGAACCTCCATCTGGATACTCACCGCACAACAAAATGACAACCATTGAGACTGGATAATTCAAAGTTGTTGAATGAGTGAAATATAACATGGGGATAATGTGTGCATAGAGGAGTTTCGGATGAGGTAGAGTCTGTAAGGTAACTGAAAAAGACACTGGATAAGTCAAGTCTGGAGGTGACCCGGGTGCAGGCGGAGCTTGAGTGGCAGAAGCAGTGAGGCTGCAAATGTAAGTGGGCTTGGTGAGGGACAGGCGAGAGAGTTTGAAGCTTGGTTTTGAGCTGAACAGTTTGCTGAAATTGGTGAGCAGCCTGAGGGACAGTGGACTTGATGCAATGGGTATACAACAGCCCTGGAACACCTCACGGCTGCACGAGCTTTCGCTGGCTCTGCCAACCTGAACTCACATGCACAAACAAGAAGAAAAGTGAATTTGTTTATCCTAGTAATTTAACCATGCTCCTTTTATAAAATCCTCAAACCTTTTGAAAATTGCAGGAAGTCTTGACATACCATTGCAAGCTGCAAGCCACTTGATTTCCATTCATTGTCCACAGCAGTATTGTTTTGAAATTCAAAAGCTTTATTTTGTTAAGACATATTTATATATATTTGGTGTCAGCCTTGGCTCAGTCATCACTGATGAGTCAGAAGGGTTCAGGTTGCCATTCCAGAGATTTGAGCACATAGCCAAAGCTGATGGTTGAATGCAGAATTGAAGAGGTGCCATCTTTCAAATGAAATGATTGTTTGCCCTCGTGAGAGGAGGTAAAAGGTCCTTCAGCACTATTTTGAAGAAGAGCAGGGAAGTTCTTCACAAGGTGCCTGTCCAATATTTGTCCCTCAATTAATACCAGAGACTAATAATCTTGGCTGGAATTCTCCGGCCGTTGGCATCACACCCCCTCCTGTGGGTTTTCCGATGGCGTGGGGTGACTTCAGTGGGAAACCTCATTGACAAGCGGCGGGAAGAGAGAATCCCGCTGCCAGCGAACGGCGTGCCACCGAGAAACAAGCTGCTGGGGGATTGGAGAATCCTGCCCCATGTCATAATTTTGTTGCTGATGTGGGACCACACACGTTTCCTATATTATTTTCCCTATATTAACGGTAACGACAATTCCAAAGCAGTTTATTGGCTATCAAGCACTTTGTGATGCCCCACGATTCCGATAGGTGCTATGTAAATGCAAGTTTAGTTTTCTTTCCTTCCTCAATCCCGTTCTCTTCTTCTCTCTCTTTTTTTCTTTTGCTTGCTTTTTTTCTCTTTTGCTTTCTCTCCCCCTTCATTGCGAAAGATGCTTTCGGTGAACTTTGGTTCCAAGAGAACCGAAAGCCCACCTTTGCCCTTAAAAGGACAAACACCACAGCTGCACGGTCAATCTTTACCTCATTGCAGTAAACATCCACATGTGCTTTCTGGAAGGGTTCATTGAGGAGAAGCAATCATGGCATTGAGATTGGAGAGAAGTGCAAATAGCTGTCTTCTGATAGAGGTAAGATCATTCCTGCACTGAGAAGCAACAACCTGGGCTCTTGTGTGGTTTTGGAATGCTGTTCAGGGGTCTATGCATACCCAGTCAAAGAGTGATCTGCCCATTCCAATAATCTAGTTGCTACCTGACATGGTGGACATGCAGAGGTGGTGGTGATGCGAAGAACTTACATTTACATAACAACACAACTTGAATTCATATAGCATCTTAACTGTAACAAAGCACCCCAAGGCACTTAACGAGAGTATCATCAATGAAAAAGGAAACATTTCTTGACATTGAGGCATGAGGCACAGAAGGAGTTATCAAGACAAGTGAGCAACATTTTGGTGGAAGAGATAGGTTTCAAGGACCACCTAAAGTAGGCATTGTCAAACTCGGGGGCGCGACCCGCGGGTGGGTCGCGGGAGGGTGTCAGGAGGGTCACGGAGCCATCCGTCGCAGAGCTCCTGATCGCGCAAATCCGCGCGCAACAGCCGCAGCAGCCAGCTTTTAATAACGCCGGCTGCGAGCGGCCTTCAAAATGGCCAGGAGCAGATAACCAAAATTCGGTCGCACTGCGCAGTGCGGCCGCATTTGTTTTTATATGGTCGCAGCCTTTTTTTTTCAAGTTCGGGGAGCCAAAGGGACCAAAGGGGCCAATGGGGCCAAAGGGACCCAAAACCATTTCCTCCATTTTTGTCAGCAGCATACAAGGTATGAGAAAATGGTGGGTCGCGCAGATCGGCTGGCATGGGTCGCAAAGGTCGGCCGGGTTGGGTCCCGAAGGTTGGTCAGTTGGGAAAAATGGGTCCCTGGAAAAAAAGTTTGAAGAACACTGACCTAAAGGAGGGCAGAGGGCAAGAGAGCGAGAGAGAGAGGTGCAGAGAGTTTAGTGTGGGAATTCCAGAGCTTAGGGCCGAGATAGTTGAAAGCACAGCTACCAAGGGGGGAGTGATTAAAATCAGGGATATGCAAGAGTCCAGAGTTACAGGCGCAGAGATCGCGAAGGCTTGTAGATCTTTAGGAGGTTACAGAGATAGGGTGAGGCGAACCACATTGTAGTACCTTTAATATTAGCACATTCCAAAGTCCTCTGCAGCCACTGCATTATTTAATCCCTGTTGTTAGGTGGGCAAATGTCGGGTCAATTTGCGCACAAGATCCCATGATTAGCAATGCGATAAATAGCCATATAATCTGAATTGGTGATGCTGGTTAAAGGATAAATGTTGGCCCAGGACACTGGGAATTCTCCCTGCTGTTCTTTGATAGACATCAGCTCTGACAACACAGCATGCAGTCAGGACTAGGTTGTATACACACAACCTGGAACCATTGAGCTTCTAATTTACTGTCAGGAATTAGCAACTGAGACAAATGGACACATAGGTTGCACTCACACTGTAGGTTGGATTTCAACTCGCCTGAACCATTGGTAGTGGGAGTCGGTAGAGCAGGGTGTCATGTCACCGACAGGGTCCACACCCAGAGGCCAGCCTTATTGACTGACAGGAAGGGTTGCCAGTCAAGGCAGGGAACAGTCCTGAGGAGACTGCAAAAGAGGTTCTCCCTCAGGTCGAGGGAGGTAGGGGTTCTGACCCTCGGTAGGGGGTGGCTTGATTTTGGTTTGGAGGGAGGCGAGAAGGGGGGAGCAGGGTGGCGACATGATCCAAAGATGGAAGGGGGGGGGGGGGAGTCAATCAGTGGGGTTGGCATGTTCTCATGTGCGTTGGGGAGGTTGGCAATCCTAAAATCTCAGGATTGATGGTGGGAGTTTGGGGGGATAATTAGAGAGTGAAGAGGCGTGAATCAGAGACATACAGGGTGACGAAGTTGGAATCCTCTGGGGAGAGATTGGATGCCTGACGGGAGGTCAAAGCAAGGGGTGGGGGTGGTCGAAAGGGTCTGGGTGGGATGTCTGAAATGCTGATGAACGCGGAGCTGCTTGGGCCATTCTGTGGCCATGTTTTATTTTGAATCTGGCTGTTTCCTGCTTTTTCCTCCTAGTTTCTGGAAGAAACATTTAATCTATTTTGGCCATCATTTCCCCAAGCCCCCTGAGATTATAGAAACTGTCTATGTGAGATTCAGCCACGCTGAAAAGGCAGTAATGAGATCTGTCTGATCATCAGTGCTTATTAAAAGGATATTATACACAAGGACCTTAATGAACCTACACAGACGTCAAGCAGGATAATACTATAAAATGGAAGGCAATAAGATCAGCAGTTAAAAAATAGCTAAGCAGTCAAATAAGTAGCTTTTGATTCAACAATAAAATTATTTTATAAATCCTGTTTTTTCATATTTGCGAACAAAACTCCGCTAATAGCGGCTGTTGCTTCTCACTGCGGATATTATTCTGTCTTCATTGACTAACTGTGTAGTTGGTTATTGTGGGGGAAGTAATACTCCAGTGGGCAGGTCTGTTATCTCATTTGTTTTATGGTGACAGTATTTCTTTATATTTACGGCAACATAACTTTGTGTTTTTCCAGTTTCCTGGCAAGTTACCACTGAGCAAATAGATCGTGGAAGTGGCCGCGGAGGGCAATTGTCCATAAATTGTGACAGGTACGTGGAATTCACTTTTAACCCAAATCGCAAATATGCTGATGGTAAGCTGACTAAAATGGGGGAAAAGTGTCCTACCCCTGCAGCAATATTTATCAACAGATGCAAAAGTTGTGGTCCCTGCCTGATATGAGTCCGCCTGCAATGATGAATTTTGTCTGTTCTTCCTTCCCTTTTTTGACGGTGGCGATCCCAGTTGGCTTTGACCTGCACAGGCAATGCCTATACCCGATGTATAATTATTCACTCGCCCACTCTTCATGTCTGGACATTTGGTGGGTGGTACTATCTTGGGGAACACCACCACTGTGCCCAATGCTGGCAGTAGCTGGATCTTGATTGGCTAGTTGTTAAAGGAGGTCCGGGGACCAATATTGGGGGTGCCCTGAGCTTCATTAATTGGATGCCAGGATCATACACTGCGGCCCTCCACACCCCCAACAATGGGCATGTCCCAAACTTCTACCCCATAAATTTCAGAAAAGCTGTATGATCGGCACTGATGGTGGCATATTCATCAGGCTCAGGGTATAAAAAGAAAGACATGCGGATAAAATGCTTGCAGAAGCTACAGTTCTGCGTTCATGCTCTGGAGTTGCTTGTTCTGTGTTATTGGTTCAGTCCAGGTAATTAAGGAATACACACGGAGTAGACTGCAACAGGAATTCTTTAATATCAGAGCAATGCTGAAGTAGCCATTACGTACAAAATCATTAATGTCCAGTTATGTTGCATTTTGCAATTAACCCTCCTGGTTATTATTTGTTGCTCTACAGCAGGGAGGAAAAGTTAAGCACAGTGTGGGTACAGTATAGTACTGCAGTTATATTACTGGATTAGTAATCCAGGGGCCTGGATTCAGTAGACCATGATTCATGTCAACCAAAGCAGTTTCAATTTGGTTTTCAAATCAGGAAACAGAAAGACCTGCAACTCGGTCAAAAGGTTGAAAGTTGTTACGAGTTCTCTGGTCTTTGAGAGTGTCTTTCCCTCTCTCTTTCTCTCGCTCTGGGGTACGTCATGACTTTGCGTGATATTGAGGAGGGACAAGGGGCGGGATCTTTTGGCTGTTCATGCTGGCACGATCTTCCTGTCCGGCCGGCGACGCACCCCCGCCGCCAATTTCCCGACGGTATGGGGCGGATTCCACAACATCCCACCACCGGCCAACTGTGGGCCGTCTCCCACTGCCGAGAAAAATGCCACGGGGAAACCAGAAAATCTCAACCACTAGATGTTGCCAGCTTGTTTCACATCTCTCCCAGTTTTTATTTCCATTGATTTCAACGTAAAACCCAAACTGCTGATTCACTACCTCCTCAATGCATGAAATCAACACCTACCTGACTCTGTGGGGGAGGTGGGGGAATGGCAGGGTGGCAGTTGTTCTAGAAATGAATAATAGCCCAAGTACCAATGTCCATTTCACCAGTCATGCTACATCCCCCAGTTGTGGGTAACAGATCGGTGGGTTGGATAAAGTGACTGTTACCAACACTGCTTTGCTGAGAGGCAGAGAGTATCCATTTTGGGGAAACAGCATTTACCTTTTTCCTCTCCTCACAATACTGGCTCATTCTGGGAGATGGTTGGAAGCCGACCATTATTATTATTATTATTCTACCAGCTGAAAATCGATACCTTCAGAAGTGGAGGGAAGATAATTGGTGTTGGGGAGAGGGTCGTTGTGGCGGAATATAAATATAATTACAACGATACACATGTAAAATAAAAGAATGAGCATTTTTATCGTGCTTTCTTTGGTCAGCAGTAAGTCCCAAAGCACTTTAGAGTCAATGGCAGTCAATTTGTACAGCGAACCCACAAAGTAACAATGCGCTAATGACTCGATCATATGTTTTTGGTGCTGTTGGCTGAGGGACAAATATTGATCTGGACACCAAGCAGAACTCCTGTGTTCTCTTTTGGAATAGTGCCATGGGATCTTTTCCATCCACTCAAGGGGGCAGTGAGAGCCAGATTAGCATTTCATCGGAAAATGGCGGCATCTCTGACAGTGCAACATTCCCTCAGTGCTGCACATCAATATGTCAACCAATCTAATGGTGGCAAAAATAACAGGAATTTAGAGCGCACTGGGGCAAATAACAACAAATTGCATTTATGTACTGCCTTTCATGCATGAAAACATCTTAGGTGCAGCAGGGTAGCATGGTGGTTAGCATAAATGCTTCACAGCTCCAGGGTCCCAGGTTCGATTCCCGGCTGGGTCACTGTCCGTGTGGAGTCTGCACGTCCTCCCCCTGTCTGCGTGGGTTTCCTCCAGGTGCTCTGGTTTCCTCCCACAGTCCAAAGATGTGCGGGTCAGGTGGATTGGCCATGCTAAATTGCCCCTAGTGTCCTAATAAAAGTAAGGTTAAGGGGGGTTGTTGGGTTACGGGTATAGGGTGGATACGTGAGTTTGAGTAGGGTGATCATGGCTCGGCACAACATTGAGGGCCGAAGGGCCTGTTCTGTGCTGTACTGTTCTATGTTCTATGTTCTATTGTCGCCATGCCATCAGACAAATTTTGATACTGAGCCACAGAAGAATATCTTGGGAGAGATGACCAAAAGAATAAAGGGTTTGAGGAGAGAGAGAAAGAGAGGCACAGCAAAATGGGGTAGCACAGTGGCACAGTGGTTAGCACTACGGCCTCATAGAGTCAGGGTCCCGGTTTCGATTCCAACCTCGGTTAATTGTCTGTGTGGAGTTTGCACTTTCCTCCGTGTTTGTGTGGGTTTCCTTCAGGTGCTCCGGTTTCCTCCCACAGTCCGAAAAGGTGCAGGAAGATGTCCGAAGATGGATTGGTCATGCTAAATTGCCCCTAAGTGTCCAAAGGTTGGGTAGGGTTATGGCGATAGGGCAGGGGAGTGGACCTGGGTAGGGTGCACTTTTGGAGCATGGGTGCAGTCTCAATGGACTGAATGGCCTCCTTCTGCACTGTAGGGATTCTACGAATTGAAAAGAGAATTCTAAAACTTCAATTCTCAACTTCAGAAGTCACAATTTCCAATCGTAGCAGTAAATTTAGTTCAATAATAAAAGAAAGTGTGCACCAATTTTAATAGAAACTTCAACCTTTTTCAGAGGAGCGTGATCCCATGCTAGTATTAGCCAAGATTTCTGGACTATTGCCTGTCATTGAAAATCTAAAATTCAGAATCTAAATTTAAGAAAGCATTTGTATCTTTACAGCATGTTAGAAAGATTTACAAAGATGCTTCCAGCTACTGACCGGAGCTTTTTTATGTGTAGGAACTGTTGAAATTTGGGCAATATGGCAGCCATTTTGAGCACAATATGGCCATCTCGGGGGTCCAAAGTTGAAGCTGTTACCAAGTCAGTTGATTTCAGGGTGGGAATGGAAAACACAGTGAAACAAAATAAATAGAGTAGAAGAAAAGGGGGCGAGGTCACAATGCATTCAGAGATGGGATCTGATCCACCAGTGGGCATTTTCATTGAGCTGAAAGTATGCTTTGTTTCCACTCAGATTTCCTCCAGAAAGCTTTCTATTGCAGCAGAAATTTGAACCCGAACACAAATGAAGGTAGCACGGTAGCACAATGGTTAGCACAGTTGCTTCACAGCTCCAGGGTCCCAGGTTCGATTCTGGCTTGGGTCACTGTTTGTGCGGAGTCTGCACGTGGTTTCCTCCCACAGTCCAAAGATGTGCAGGTTAGGTGGATTGGCCATGCTAAGTTGCCCTTAGTAACCAAAAATGTTAAGTGGGGTTACTGGGTTACGGGGATAGGGTGGAGGTGTGGGCTTGGGTAGGGTGCTCTTTCCAAGGGCCGGTGCAGACTCGTTAGGCTAAATGGCCTCCTTCAGTACTGTAAATTCTATGACTCTATGAAGCAGAAACATTGGAGTTGAGTCAAGATATAATTTGCATTGCAGATTCTGATATTGTGTTCCAGTGGATATAGCCTGGTTGTGAATTTGCTGAACTCGGAATCTGTGTGACCGCAACTAGCTGAATACATGAGGAATGACTTTTCCCATCATTATTCTACACTGGTTCCTGGTCTGATGAAGTCTCAACTTAAATATATGTAATCCTTGTTTCAGACCCCTCCATTGCCTTGCTCCAACCTAACTCTGTGACCTCCTCCGGCTTGACAACCGTCAGACCTCTGAGCTCCTCCAATTCCGGAATTCCCGATTTCTAATGGCCTACTACTGGTGGCGATGCCTGGGCTCTTTAATTCCCTCGCTGAACCTCCTCTGGCTCTCATCACCTCCATCCTCCTTTTGAAAACACTCTTCGAAAACCTACCTCTTTGGTCAAGCTTTAGTCATCTGCCCTAATATCTCCTTATGTGGCTCAATGTCAAATTCGCACAATGACATAACTTGCAAGACACAAGCGTGCGTTGGAAATCTACAGGTCCTTGGCTCCCAGATTTGCAACCTGTAAACCCTTGGCTAACCTATTGGCTCCTTCAGGGAATATGGTTCCAAAGCAACTCTATAATTCGCCAAGCCAACAATCTGTTCTTTATGTTTGCCATACAACGTTAAGAGCAACAGGGCTGTCCGAAAAAGGACATCAGCACAGTTGAACCCCATCTGTCCTGAGGCAACATGTTTTCCAATGGGTGCCATGAGAGAGTGATCAGGTGGAAGAACCCTGGTTGGTTTTCCAATTTGCTTGGGGTAAATATAAGAAGCATCTTTTTATTCACAGTAAAGACTGAAGGCTGGAGCCCATCTGGCATGTCTGGATCAGCAGTACCTTGAGCACTATTTGTATTCAGTAGATGACTGAACAAGCTACATTCCATTTCTATTGTCTCCAGAGATTACTATTATAACCCCCATGATGACCACAGGGGAACAATCATTGATCTCCCTGAGGCACTCTTGGAATATGAACTCCCTATATAGTGGGCGGAGGCCAACTACCTGGAGGTCTTTCAGGCAGGGGATAAAAGCAGGCCGAACTCAAGGCCTGATCAGATCTCGCCTCCCAGCAAGGTCTGCACTGGGAGTGAGATGTTAATCAAAGCATATAATTGTAAATATGTAAATAAATTTGCCTTTGTTCATGACAGTTTCCTTATGAGTTATTATAATACCATTTTATGATCATAATTTGTTCTACCTCTATGGTGCTACCCCTTCCTATCCATTCAATCTCTTCCAGTCCTACAGCACACTGAGAACTCTGCATTCCTTCAATTCTGGCCTCTTGTACATCCTGATTGCCTTTGTTTCACCATTCACTTAACCCTAACCTGGACCTGAACTTCTAAAAGCCCTTCCGCCAATAGGGAAAAAAACGAGTAAAACTTGGAATTTACAGGTACCAGTCCGAACTGGAGTTCCATTTTAAGATATACAAAGGGCAGTTCAGCGCACCACTCTATTTAATAAGAATAATAATCATTATTGGCACAAGTAGGCTTTCATTAATACTTCAATGAAGTTACTGTGAAAAAGGCACTCCTTAAAAATTATCTCTTCAAGCCAAGCTCTTGAGCACGCTTCCAATATCTCTATGTGGCTTGTTTTGTTTGGAAAGGTTGCTGGAAGAATCTTGAGAAATTTTACAGCTTTTAAGGTACCGCGTGAACACAAATTGTTGTTGATGATTTAGCTAGAACTCAAAAGGAAGTGATATCTTTATAATAAGCAATATAAATTAAAGGGCCACTGCTCTGATTACCAATAACCAGATGTTGGTGCTTATTAAAATAACGTTTGTGAGCAGTGACTAGTCCAAAGGTTAGTACAACATTTGGCTGTCATTTAGATCTACTGGAGTTAAGAAGCGTTCCTTTCATTATATCGATGTTGCTTTCTTTACTTGGGTCAGAAATGCATTTACAATCAGGTTAGTCCAAGGACAGGGCCAGTCTGATTGATTTGCAGGTGAATAGAAATTCTGGATGCTTCAACTCTTGCACAGCTCAGTAAACTCTGTGTAAAGTGGAAAGAGGGTGCATTGTGTCAGCACAAAGACTGATTTAGCAATGCTGTGAAAGGTGCTTTGTACTGGCAGTGCACTTTTGTGGCATAATTGTCTGAGAGCAAAAAATAAATTGCTGCATCAATCTGTGTTTCATTACACTGTGGGACATTTTGAGATTTGTTGGTGGCATGAGGCTTGCATTAATCTGCTCTATGTAAGGTGCAATAAGATGATATTGAGAATCATTGGAAATATTGGGAAGTTGAGCTGAAAGTGAGTGGGGAATAAATGGGCGAGTCAATTACAGAATACAAATAGTACAATTTAAGTTTATCAGCAAAGGTACACAATCACAGCGGTGATTTAAAAAAAATGATAAACAACATGTTGTATTTATATTGCATTGTTAAGATAGGAAAACTAAAATGAAATGAAATGAAGTGAAAAATGAAATGAAATGAAATGAATGAAATGAAAATCGCTTATTGTCACGAGTAGGCTTCAATGAAGTTACTGTGAAAAGCCCCTAGTCGCCACATTCCGGCGCCTGTCCGGGGAGGCTGGTACAGGAAACATAATCAGGGTAAAAAAAAAAC
Organism: Scyliorhinus canicula; assembly: GCF_902713615.1. Classification (NCBI taxonomy): domain Eukaryota; kingdom Metazoa; phylum Chordata; class Chondrichthyes; order Carcharhiniformes; family Scyliorhinidae; genus Scyliorhinus; species Scyliorhinus canicula. Next base: position 25,870,504 of record NC_052150.1, on the reverse strand, counting down.
CTTGTTAATACACCAACGTCCACCAGTGGTAATTTATGCAGAATGGGTTCTTATTCCTCATCGTAAACAGCAGCGAAATTTACTCAATGGCATTGATGTGTCTGACTTTTAATATTTACCTCTGGGGTGTGGAGAGCTGAACAGGATGTCAGAGCATGAAGCTGGGGAGATTGGGGGCCTGCAGTCGATTGCAGGGATAGGGAGGGATTTGAACACAAGGAAAATAATTTTTAAATTCACATGTTGCTTAACTGGGAGCAAATATAGGCCAATGAGCACAGAGGTACTGGACAATCTTCCCATTAATTTCCCGATGCTCTGAGTAACCCATTTATTGCATTGTGTGGTCCCTGTTAGACCAACACATGGGCCACTGATAATTTCCTATGTGTGGCCTGTTTGTCTCCTGGTAAGTTCTGAACTGCTAGCAGCCACTGACTGTTGCCGCTTAGAGGCAATTGTCGACCAGGTGATGACATAGACGCTGGGAGGATACAGGTAAAAAAGGGGTCACATGTCAGTAAGGCAAGAGTTCTTTCCGGAGCGCGAGCAGACACACAGCATGTGTGTCTCCATATTGTCCATTAGCCTCTATTGCTGTCAGTCCCTGGTTGCCAGTTATTGCAACCTAATACTTCTATAGGAATGTCGATGCTGATTGAATAATACAAAACTTGGAAGTGAACTGTGAGGAGGATCGTGTCGACCTATGTTGACAGGTTGGTGTAATGGGCAGACAAGTGGCAGGTGAAATGTAATGCAGGGAAATGTGAAGCGATTAATTGCGTTGCAGAAAAAGGGGAACGTTGATATAAATTAAAGGGCCGTAACTCCTGAGCTCCAGAACAGTGTAACTGGGGGGTACCTTAAAGATGAGCCGGGGAATGTTCCCTCATCGTTCTCTCCCCCTCCCATTTTCACATGTAAAGTTTGTATGGCAATTGCCTGGGAAGGGAAATCCTCCCTTGGACCATTGCTCTGCACTGGGAACGAATTGTAAACTTTGGATCAAATATTGTTGTGGGACTCCGTACAGCAGGCTTGTGGGGACTGTGTGTGCATGTGTGCGTGTGAGCATGCATCTGGATCTACATGAATTTAATCATCAGAAGGGCTAAGTGTAAAAACAGACATTTTGAAGTGGAAATGAGCAAAGCTAGGATGAGATAGACGAAAGCAACATGGGTAGAAATTTGCACGAGGAGTGGTCAACACGTCTGTGTTTACTTCTTGAATTTCAAAGGGAAATAAAAGGAGGTTTACAATTGGGAAAGATCATAAATAAATGAAACAAAGCTCTGAATTATATTTTTACCTGAAAGTAATGGATGTAAAGACAGCATGAAATCTGTTTATGTTCTGGGAAAGGTGACTTCCAAGGAAAAGTAAGAACAGTGGGTTTAGAGATGAGCAAGAAAAAACATATTTAAGGAAAGATTCAAAGCTTTATTAGAGGCGAGGTCATGATGATTCTGCTATATGAGGATTGACCTATGAAATCAGCAGCCTCAAACCATCCCTGAGAAGTGTTTGTTCCAAAAAGCAAGGTTTTGTTACAAACCTTGGATTTCCTTTAACAAGTGATATGGAGGAAGAGACTCTACGAAATACCTCCCCATTGCAAAGGTGGGTATCTTTCAGTAATATTATTGGGATTCCTATAGATTAAAAATCTTTAGGGCCTGTTGTTTGAAAAGGTATGTTTATGTGAAAGTCTAACTAAGTAGAAATGTTTATCGGGCTAATTTAACTGTGTAAATATAATGTTGTGTGTTTGTTTTCTTTTTCTTTGTGAATGAATGTTTTAATTTAATATTTAAAATCTCCAAAAACGCTTTTAAAAGTTTTGTTCCTGTCATCAGTATGCATACTTTCTTGTAATAAAAGATAAATTGCAAATTGTTATGATAGCTTGATCAAGTTTCCCTTTGGGATTTGGCCAACCCTCAATTACCATTTGCTATATTATAACAATGGTTCTGGATGTGTTACATCAATAGCTTCCCAGAAATGTTAGAAGGATTCAAACCATTTCGAACTCCCTCACATCTTTGAGCCCCAATAGGACTCCCTCTACCCCCTCACTACCCACCCCTCATGGGATCCCCCTTATTTCACTCCACCCACCCTCAAACTACCTACCACACTGGCATTTCCATTCCTGCAAAGATACTTTACACCAAATGGGATTCCCCACCATGGGATTTGCGCCTCATAGGAATTCCCCCTATTGGATTCCTGCTCTTATAGGGTTCTCTACATCACGGAAACCCCTTCCCCCAAGGAGTCCTTTCCCTCAGGACGCTTTCCCTCTCATTGGGTCTCCCCGGCCCAACTCCCAACTTACACTACCACCCCGCCTGAGGCCCACCTGTCCTGATCCACTCACCCTGGAACCTGATCCGAACTGACCAAAACTAGGGTTTTGGAAGTGGTTATTGGATGTAATGTCCGAAATTCTGGGCATAGGGGTGGCTCTGAGTCTGGAGGTGGCGAATTTGGAGTGTAGATGATCTGAGAGTTCAGCTGGGGAGAGAGGCTAATGTCTTGACCTTTTCCTCCCTGATAGCTCAGAGACAGATTTTATTGAGTTGGCGGGACTCTGAGCCGCCTAAGAGTGAGTGACCTGGCAGAATTTCTGCACCTGGAAAACGTTATGTTCACTGTTCGTGAAGTAGAAGAAGTTTATTGACTTGTTTAAAGTGAATTGAAGCGTCAGCTGGGGGGAGGGGGGGGAGTTATTTGTGTTTTATTTTGTTTGGGGGGGTATAAGGGGAAAAAGAAGTTGTTGACGAGTTTGGGGTGACAGGCGGATGGAGGGTTGGAAGGTGGGGGAGTAGATGGGGAGGGTGACTTGTTAGTTTTGTTACCTGTTGCCGAGGTTTGCCGTTGTATTTTTGTATATATGAAAAATGCCTTCAATAAAAATATTTCTTAAAAAGAAGAAAGTAAGAGCGGACAGATTGCCAATCCGCGGAAGTTCATTCCCAGAGAGTACAATTCTAAAAGGAAGTGCAGAGGGACCTGAGTATACATGTGCATAAATCATTGAATGTGGCAGGACATGTTGAGAGAATGGTTAATGAAGTTGGCAGCACGGTAGCACAAGTGGATAGCACTGTGGCTTCACAGCGCCAGGGTCCCAATTTCAATTCCCCGCTGGGTCACTGTCTGTGCAATCAGAATCAAGCCTATATTTTCTCCCAGTTAAGCAACATGTGAATTAAAAAATTATTTTCCTTGCATTCAAATCTCTCCCTATCCCTGCAATCGACTGCAGGCCCCCAATCTCCCCAGCTTCATGCTCTGACATCCTGTTCAGCTCTCCACACCCCAGAAGTAAATATTAAAAGTCACAATCAGAAAAGCAGCCTTCCATTGGGGTAGCACGGTAGCATAGTGGTTAGTTTAGTTGCTTCACAGCTCCAGGGTCCCGGGTTGGATTCCCAGCTGGGTCACTCACTGCCTATGCACAGTCTGCACGTTCTCCCCGTGTCTGCGTGGGTTTCTTCCGGGTGCTCCGGTTTCCTCCCACAGTCCAAAGACCTGCAGGTTAGGTGGATTGGCCACGCTAAATTGCCTTTAGTGTCCAAAAAAGTTATGAAGGGTTATTGGATTACGGGGATAGTGTGTAAGTGAGGGCTTAAGTGGGTCGGTGCAGAGTCGATGGGCCGAATGGCCTCCTTCTGCACTTTATGTTCTATGTACTATATATGTACGAACCTGGTTGGCTTTAACAACAGGTGCATAAAGTACAAAAACAAGGAGGTTATGTTAAAACTACATAAGATATTGATTTGAACTCATTTGGAATACTGCATCCAGTTCTGGGCATCACATTTTAGGAATGATGTGAAGGCAATAGAGATGGTGCAGACAAGTTTCATTAGAATACTTCCAGGGATGAGGAGCTTCAGTTACAGAGATAGAATGAAAAAATTGGGACTGTTTTTCTTGGAGAAAAGAAGGGGAGATTTGATAGAGGTATTTAAAATCTGGAGGGGTCTGAACAGAGTAGTTTGGGAGAAACTGATCCCATCGGTGGAAGAATCGAGATCAAGAAGGCACAGGTTTAAGGCAATTAGCAGAAAAAGCATTGGTGACATATGGGGAAACTTTTCCGTGAAGCCAGTGGATAGAATCCAAATGCACTGCCTGAGAGTGTGATCATGATGTGGAGATGCCGGCGTTGGACTGGGGTGAGCACAGTAAGAAGTCTTACAACACCAGGTTAAAGTCCAACAGGTTTGTTTCAAGCATTAGCTTTCATTCACCTGAGGATGGAGCAGCGCTCCGAAAGCTAGTGTTTGAAATAAACATGTTGGACTTTAGCCTGGTGTTGTAAGACTTCTTACTGAGAGTGTGGTGGAGGCAGGTTCAACTGAGACATTAAAAAGAGAACTGGATTATTATCTGAAAAGAAAGATGTGCAGAATCAAAGGGGGGCAGTGAGGGAGTGGCCAGCACAGCCATGATGGGTTGAGTAGCCGAACAGTTCTATGATTCTGGTGAATGGGACTTGGTACAGGTTTGGGCACAGACAACAAAAGCCAATTCTCCCAGACACTTTGCTCACTATGTGGGTTCCATTCATTTCCAACCAAATTCTGTGCATATACATGGAGAGCAAAGTAGAGATCTGTGTAAAATTATCTACATTTATCTTTCTTCTAAGTTGACATATATTATTGTGATGATTGGATGCTTGAGTTGGGAGTACAGTGAGCGTGGGTCAGTGTATTATAACTCTGCAAACTCCAAGTGGATTGCCATCTGCTGCATGCTATCAGTTTCAAAGGAGTGTCGTAGCATTTGGGAATAGAGTAGTAAACCTTTGCAAACATCAAGGGCTGTTTGATGCATGGAGATTTATCACCAGTGTTCTGGATGATTATGTAGATTCCAGCTGCCTTGTCACTTGAAAATCAGTGGTGGTCATTGATGCAAGCTGTCTCATTACTGGATGCACAAAGTGTCAGGTTTCTCTGTTCGTGCAAAGAATCATAAAGCACGGGAGGAAGCCCATCGGGCCATCGTGTCTGTGCTATCTCTGAAGCAGCATTCCCCCAACCCACGAGTCCTTTCCCCAGTCTTTCAATTTGCTCCCCTTCAAGTAATAGGAAGTCAGATTTTGCATCAGCTTCCGTTTCCCTATCAGGCTGGGCATTATGGGAAATACCAACTCATTACGCAAAGGCTCCTCATCCATCTTACGCCGCTCTTTTTGCTAGTGTTCTCCAGTTACTTAGCAGTCCGGCGAAAGAACAGTTTCCGTTTTGTTCATTTCATCGCAACTCTTCATGGTTCTGAACGCCCATTAAATCTCTCCCTGCCGATCTCCATTCTGAGGAGAACAGTCCCAGCTCTGCTAGTCTCTCCAAAGAACTGAAGTCCCTCAACACTACTGCCATCCTAGTAAATCTCCCCTGAACCCTCTCCAAGGTCTTGACATCCTGTCTAGATTGTGGCGTGGAAGCGACCCAGCGACCCACTAACCAGTGCTCTATAAAGGTTTAGTGTTGATGCAGTGGGAAATGATGCTGAATTCAATTGGACTTTCCATCATTGGACTGGAAACGGATGTGTGAATCGGTTGGTCAACTGATGACAGAATCCCGTGTATGTCCCCTAGTAATTGTATGTTGTAGGGTTGCCAACTGTGATCACATGCATTCCTGGAGGGTTCGTCACATGATTTGCGCTCAAGCATCAGTTGTCAGTTCACAGCACGGTAGCACGGTGGTGAGCACAGTTGCTTCACAGCTCCAGGGCCTCGGGTTCGATTCCCGGCTTGAGTCACTGTCTGTGCGGAGTCTGCGCGTTCTCCCCGTGGCTGCGTGGGTTTCCTCCGGGTGCTCCGGTTTCCTCACACAGTCCAAAAATGTGCAGGTTAGGTGGATTGGCCATGATAAATTGCCCTTAGGTTAGGTGGGGTTACTGGTTAATGGGGAGAGGGTGGAGGTGTGGGCTTAAGTGGGGTGCTCTTTCCCAGAGCCGGTACAGACTCGATTGGGCCGAATGGCCTCCTTCTACACTGTAAATTCTATGATTCTATGACCAGCACCTCCATCCTCGTGACGCACGGCCTTCCTGCGCCAATTGGAAAGCAATAAGACTAATTACTAATTCTGTGATGCGCGATTATCCCCCATTTTCATGATTTTTTAATATATAGTACAGTGAAGTGTTCAAAGAAAATGACAGAAAAATCAAATCCTTTTTAATGTCCTGATAATTTTTCTCCAGGTCTGCACACAGCAATGTACTGGAGGTTTATCCTGCAGGTAACCAGCTGAATTTGCTTCTAGGTTGTCTAGTTAGTCAAAGTTTAACAAAAGCAATGCAAGAGGACATACTGAGGTGTAATTGCTACAATATGTTTACCCTCATCCTCGACCATCTTGTGATCAATTGACAATAAGAAAATATACATATCAATACCCAACGCAAGCGATCCACACGAATCGCTGGCTTGAATGAGGTACTTCATGCCTGTTTTAATTTTATTTTTAACTATCTTTATTGTCACAAATAGGCTGACATTAACACTGCAATGAAGTTACTGTGAAAAGCCCCTAGTCGCCACACGTCGGCACCTGTTCGGGTACACAGAGGGAGAATTCAGAATGTCCAAATTACCTAACAGCACGTCTTTCGGAATTTGTGGGAGAAAACCGGAGCACCCAGAAGAAACCCACGCAGACACAGGGAGAATGTGCAGACTCCACACAGACAGTGACCCGAGCCGGGAATCGAACCTGGGACCCTGGAGCTGTGAAGCAACTGTGCTACCTACTATGCTACCTTGCCGCTCACCTGTGTTGACACACTTGGTGCTAACCCCAACATGAGCTACCTCCGCATCCGCAATTTACTTCCATTGCCCCATTCCTCATTTAAAAAGATGGCAAAGGGAATGATTTGTGTCCTGATCGATAGACCTGGTGCCCCTCCTGTTGTGAGGTAAGCTGAAGGGCTTTAACAGAAGTGGCACCAAGTTTTGCCTGTGGTTCTCAAGTCTGTGACCTGTCACTGATCGTTTATATGGTGTCTGCTGGTTCCTGGGGTGACGTTGTTTCTTTGGAGCATGCCATTGGTGTGGTGATTGTTGCTGCTGTGGTAATTGCTGCTGCTCTGTTGCACTTATTGGGGGAACGGCTGACTTCTGGGACTGATGGTTGTTCAGTTCCTTACTCAGTTGGTGAAATCAAATCTGTCTCCTCAGCTGTCTGCTGTGAAGGAACAGCTTCTCCTGTTGCACACAGATGTCTACGGCTGTGGCGATATATCTGGTTGTCCATTTTCACTGTGTACAACTGAGGGGTCAAAGTCTTTTCACGGGTCCCAAGTTGCCACAAGGGTTGACTTACGTTGAGTGCTTGAATGTTTGCGCCCTGACCAGGTCTCCAGCTCTCATTTCTGGCAATGATTTGGAAGCTTTATCAAAGTGGCATTTGGCTTCCTGCCATTTCACTTTGATTTTGACACTCACTCCTGTTACTACTTTTGGCTTCAGTAGTTTATAGCTGTTGGCACAGTTGTCTGGGTGCGGCATGACTTCAGTCGCTGAACTTTGTGCCTCAAGTAAGTTTGTTTCTCTGCTCTAAGATATTGCCTTGTATACATTTGTGCTGAAACTAATCTATTTTTTAATGGTCCCTTTGGCAAGTTTCACTGCTGCCTGGGCCCTTCTATTTGACCGGAGACATTGTGGAGATGATGTGTGATGCTGAATTTCCCAATCATTTGTGAAGTGCCTGAATCCTTCACTCGTGAGAGGGTCAATTTTGCTCATCGCAGTCTCAGGAATGCCATAGCGGCACGGTGGCACAGTGGTTAGCACTGCTGCTTCACAGCACCAGGGACCAGGTCCAATTCCGACCTTGGGTTTGTCTGTGTGAAGTTTGCATGTCACAGAATTCCTGTCTGTGTAAAGTTTGCACGTTCTCCCCGTTACTGACGTCAAGGTGTTCCGGTTTGCTCCCACAGTCCAAAGATGCGCAGGTTAGGTGGATTGGCCACAATAAAAATTGTCCCTTAGTGTCCAAAGATGTGCAAGTTAGGTGAGGTTATGGGGTTAGGGTGGAAGAGTGGGCCTGGGTAGAGTGCTCTTTCAGAGGGTCCGTGCAGACTCGATGGGCCAAATGGCCTCCTTTTGCACTGTGGGAATTTTGTGCATGTGCTTTCAGACAATCTTTGATCTCACTGCTGTTGTTGATGTCAACTGGTCTAACTCCCAGTAGTCTGAGCGGTAGTCAGATATGATGAGCTAGTCAGCACCAGTGAGAGTGAAGGGGCCTAGTCCAAGCTTCATCCATTGTCTGTTTGGGTTGGCATGAGTCATGAGCAGCTCTTTAGCTCACTCAGCTTGATGTACATGACAGGTACTGCACTGGCTGATGCAGTCCTTCTCCCTCCTCACGTTGGTGAGGGTTACACCAGATTTTTAAAAATTAGAAGCAGGCAGAGGGAACCCACTGGGGCATACGGTTAATTATAGCTAACAGAGGGAGAGGGACATGCCCAGGCACTACCCTGGCACTGGCCCCTGGCATCGTCCCATGGCTCTGTTCTTGGAACTGCTCTTAGGGACCCTGACATTGCCCTTGGCACCCTGGCATAGCCACCTAGCACCACCCCTGACACACTGACATTGCCTCTGGCAGGGGAAGTGGCAGGGGGCAATGCCAGTGGCAGCCCCTCAGTGGAGCCCCGCTAAGGGGTTCACCTTATCTGAGGTACAGATGCGTGGGGAGCGGGAGGGGGGGAACCTGTGTCCGTTAGGAGAGGGGGATTGCCCGTAAACATGGAAAAGGGTCGCTGTTTGGATGGCGGGGGTGGAGGTGATTTTCCTGTTTTTCCTTTATTGGTGATCTGAACGCCCTTATAAAAGTTGCCTCGACCTCGGGTTTCCTGCCGTTGTCGGCCTTTTCCAATCCTGCCCTGCCAGCCTGACGATATGAGCCATGCCACCATTTATTTTTGTACAGAGTGCTGCATAACGTGGCGAGAAAAGCCGGCTGTGCAGCTGACGAGCTGCTCCCGGTTCCCTCACCTCACCCAACACTGCGTTCAAAAAAAGGGAAAATTCCGCCCATTGTCTTGAAAGGGTTAATGAATTCCAGAGCATGTCGGGCTGTTGCTTCCCATTGAATCTGGAAAATGTCATACTCTGCCTGAGCATCATCAACTTCCTTCAAAAGGGAGTTCAGCTCTTGACAGCATGTCGGTGATTCAACACCATAATTCCAGCCAAGCTCATATCAAAGCTCCAAAACCTAGGACTTGGCCCTCCACTCTGCAACTGGATCCTTGACTTTCTGGCCAACAGACCACAGTCAGTAAGAATGAACACCAACACCTCCTCCACAATAGTCCTCAATACCGGTGCCCCGCAAGGCTGCGTACTTAGCCCCCTACTCTACTCCCTGTACACACACGACTGCGTGGCAAAACTTGGTTCCAACTCCATCTACAAGTTTGCTGACGATACGACCATAGTGGGCCGGATCTCGAATAACGACGAGTCCGAATACAGGAGGGAGATAGAGAACCTAGTGGAGTGGTGCAGCGACAACAATCTCTCCCTTAATGCCAGCAAAACTAAAGAGCTGGTCATCGACTTCAGGAAGCAAAGTACTGTGCACACCCCTGTCAGCATCAATGGAGCCGAGGTAGAGATGGTGAGCAGTTTCAAATTCCTAGGGGCGCACATCACCAAAAATCTATCCTGGTCCACTCATGTCGACGCTATCACCAAGAAAGCACAACAGCGGCTTTACTTCCTCAGGAAACTAAGGAAATTCGGCATGTCCACATTAACCCTTACCAACTTTTACAGATGCACTACAGAGAGCATCCTATCGGGCTGCATCACAGCCTGGTATGGCAACTGCTTGGCCCAGGACCGCAAGGAACTTCAGAGAGTCGTGAATACCGCCCAGTCCATCACACAAACCTGCCTCCCATCCATTGATTCCATCTACACCTCCAGCTGCCGGGGGAAAGTGGGCAGCATAATCAAGGATCCCTCCCACCCGGCTTACTCACTTTTCCAACTTCTTCCATCGGGCAGGAGATTCAGAAGTCTGAGAACACGGACGAACAGACTCAAAAACAGCTTCTTCCCAACTGTCACCAGACTCCTAAATGACCCTCTTATGGACTGACCTGATTAACACTACACCCGTGTCTGCTTCATCCGATGCCAATGCTTATGTAGTACTTTGTATATATTGTGGTGCCCTATTATGTATTCTCATGTATTTTCTTGAATTCTGTTTAATTCCCTTTTCTTCCCATGTACTGAATGATCTGTTGAGCTGCTTGCAGAAAAATACTTTTCACTGTACCATGGTACACGTGACAATAAACAAATCCAATCCAATCCAATCCAATGATATACATTTGATTCCTCTGCCTGTACTTAACTTCTAAATGGTATCCCTGCAAATGAAGGAACATCCTCCGAAGATGCTTTGCAGCAGACTGGAGCAGTTTGAGAAAGATGCTTCGAAGTAGCTTGTGGTCAGACTCTACTATCACTTTCTCGCTCCCAAACAAATACAGTGAAGACTCTTTTTCTGTGTTGTTCAGTTTGCATTAACGTTTGGGGTACAAACACAACCAGTTGTCCTTGCAGCATTGGGGCTGCTCCAAGTCCTGTTTTGCTGGCCTCGGTTGAGTGACTTTGTCATTGACATCATGGTACATCAGCATAGTTTTGCCATTACTAGTTGTTTGACACGAGTGAAAATTGTTTCTTTGTTCTGTGCCCCAATACCATTGAATATCCTGAGTTTGTGTTGAGTAGGGGTTCACACTCTGGCACGATCTTGGCTGGCTAATTCACGGATCCTACAAATCAGTTAGCCGCCTTCCCATCTGTTGGTTGCTGCATCTCTGCACCTCATCAAGATCAGCACAATGTCCTTTCGCTGCCAGTACATGACCTACGTATTTGACTTCAGTCATCTTCAGTTGCAGATTTTTTCTTGTACAGCTTTAGGCTCATCTGATGAGCTCTCTCCAGCAATCTCACTCGATTCTGATCATGGTCTGTGATGACTTCTCCCATTATATCACCACTCCTACAGATGAGTGATCATCCATGAGGATTTCCATTCCGGGAAGATCATTGGCCATCTCATGCTGTCTATGTCGATACTGTTCCAGAGAAGTGGAAATGTCAAAAGTCACGCGCAACCATCAGAACCTCCCCAATGGAGTCCAGAATGTAGTCAGAGAGCTGCTGCTTTCATCGAGCTTCACTTCTCAGTACCCATCCTTTGCCTTGGAAGGGTCCAACAAAGTTTATTCAATGGTTGACATGGGGTAGTGAGATCTCTTCAAAGCTGTACTGAGGTCATTTTGATCTTATATGCTGACAGCTTTCCAGATTCTTTCACTGCTGTCACGCTACCAATCCAGGATGGGATCCTCCGTTTCGCCGGCAGCGCACTCACACCCGTGGATTTCCCGACGGTGTGGGGGTGCCCACATTGGGAATCGCCATTGGCCGGTTACCGGGACGGAGGATCCCGCTGCCAGGAAATGGGTGTGGTGGGATGGGAAATCCCATCCATAGACTGTAGGAATGATCACTCTCTTGATTAATACCATGTTTCAAGACCCAGTCCCCCACTTTGTCTCTCATGGCAGCTGGAACTCTCCTCGGAAGATGAGCCTCACTAGGAAGACATCCACAACCTGCGAAATTATTATCAGGTCTGCTCTGCCCGTAGGCTCATAGCCATCCTTCCATGTCTATCATGTGACAAACTTTTTATTTGCCCATAACTTCCTTCAGTTTTCATACTATCCGGCACTGATATCCTTCTCCTTCTTCTTCGTCTTTACTCAGCGCCAGTGAAATATCTTTGTAATTTGTCAGGATCTGTTTAGCGGTCAATGTTTTGTTGTCGGGAGATATATGAAAGCTAACCAGCCAAAGCTTTTCACTTGTTTCAGCTGAGATTGAAAATGAAAATCGCTTATTGTCACAAGTAGGCTTCAAGTGAAGTTACTGTGAAAAGCCCCTCGTCGCCACATTCCGGCACCTGTTCGGGGAGGCCGGTACGGATTCATGGATTGTGCTCAGTGTTGGCCATCTGGAAGCTCAGACTTTCTTTCTTCCCACTGCGTTAGCCTCCCAGTTCAGTTTGCCCGTTTGGGGCAAGCATTATTCCATCATGGAGCCGCGACTTTACCTTCAATGGCTTAATTTTTGGGTTTAACTTTGAGACATGATGGTGCCAACCCATTCTAGGGGGAGAATGATTCATCAGAATTATTGTTTGACTGTGTGGAGTTTGCACGTTCTCCCCGTGTCTGTGTGGGTTTCCTCCGGGTGCTCCAATTTCACCCCACAATCCAAAGATGTGCAGGTTAGGTAGATTGGCCATGATGAATTGCCCCTTAGTGTCCAAGGATCTGGTATTATGGGGATAGGGTGGTGAGTGGGCTTAGGGAGGGTGCTCTTTTGGAGGGTTGGTGCAAACAAGGTGGATTGGACATGCTAAAATTGCCCTTGGTGCACAAAAGGTGAGGAGGGTTTATTGGGTTACGGGGATATGGTGGAAGAGAGGGCTTAAGGTGAGTTGCTGCAGACTCGATGGGCCAAATGGCCTCCTTCTGCACTATATGTTCTTTGTTCTATGTACAAGACACTTACATGGAAAGTGATTCAGCTTCTTGCAGTTTTACCGTCTTACAGTATTACCGTCTCCATGCTGGACAAGCTTCCTTTTCTTCTGTCTGGTGTCCTCCACAGTATTTACATCCAGTACTCTGACCTTGATATTTCTTCTGGTCCTTCTGTAATTTATCCTTCCTTTTCTCAATGGACTTGTCCTTGAAGGGGCTTGGACTGCCTTGCAACACGGTGCAAAGTCTGGACAGTTCCCCTAAATCCCCCCTTCATCTCCGTAGGAGCAGGCCTGGAATATTCAAAGCCATGATGACTGACCTAGCTTTTGATGACCTGTACAAAGATGCAGGCTGAATTTTGATCATTCTCTGCTGGTTTTTTTTTTCACAGCTGCTGAGCTATCTTATAGTTATCACAATCCAACTACCCACTTCTGACACCATGTTGTGTGAGGTGTGTATACAATGGCAACTACCCAAACTCATTATTTACATAAAACGATATCAGAGGTCGCATGAGTATGTCAAGCCACAGTACACAAAGGTATTTATCAGAACACACAATGTACTTACATTGCCCCAATCTTCAGTAAAGGAAACATAGCAAAGGGATTGATTTTGTACTGAGCGATAGAGCTGGTTGCTCCACCCATTGTGAGCTAATGTGAAAGGTTTTGCGTGCTGGTGTTAACAGAGCTGACATCAGGTCTTGCCCGTGTTCCTGGGTTTGCTTCTCATTCACAGAGGTTTTGCTGGGTTAAGGATTTGTTCAAAATCATTTGAGAGATTCAATTCATGTTGCTAGTCTGGTTTGGGAAAATAAGCAATTGAGCTCACCCACTGCTCAACTCGAAGGCAGTCGTCAGATTGCCGAGAAAATGGAATGAGATTCACACCTTAAAAGAAAATTGTGAAATATAAAGAAGACCCTCCATAAAAAAACTTCCCTCGCGGGCCAAGCAGGTTTATGGGAATTCAGTCGAACTATTACTTGTGCTTTGCATTCTTCGGCGTACCTGGAGTTTGGAATCCAGGCATTTATTTCTTTTTTAATTAATAATTATTATAATTAGGTGGATGGAAATTCACATTATTGTATTGAGAGGTGCAAAATTTTAAGTGCAAACATGTGTGAAATAATGATGCAGTTCCACAAACAGTGGTGCAGTGGGTAGCATCCCTGCTTCTTAGCCAGAAGCTCTGGGTTCAAGTCCCACCTCCGCACTTGATGGCCAAGAAAGGTGCATTCATAGTATGGCCAAGCAGGCTGAGTGTGTCACCCAGCAAATCCATCCAAACATGCCAATGGCTAGTGGTAAGAACGGGACAGACCTCTCGTCAGTCACACTTGATGTGGAATGCCCACACCCACCCTCTCCTCAAGCCCCTCGGACTGATGAGCGACCTGCTCCAGAATTATTAAGTATGGGTACCTTGAGCCACCAGGCACGGGAAGAGAATTGGAACAGAACCAGTGCAAAGTTGTTTTCCAAACTTAGTAATTTTCCGTCTGCAGTGCACACTTGAGAATCTGCTTTGTAATGTGCTGGTCCATGTTGATGTACAGCGAGTGTTTAAAGCACAATCTCCCTTTGGATTTGCGGCCTTGGCTCCATTTGGTGTTGCTCAAGGTACCCAATATTTATTAACAAACCAAAAAGATACATTTTGAACTGGTATGATGTATTGTTTAATTACACAATCGATACCATGTTCTTTAAACCCATATATCTCCCATCCAGATTTTGCAATCAGCCGTACCATGGTACAGTTGAGTCCACTTCACTCTGTACCCAAGCCCACAATTAAATGTATCATTTGATGAATGCATCTTGTTTTGCTGCCAATACCTGTCCCTCCTCCTCGTCTCCCACAATATCCATTTCCACTGTTTCTCAGATATCCGAGTATTTCACTGGAGTCTGATGTGCACAGGCATTCACTTCACAGGTTCATAGTTTCATTTACACTCTGCTTATCCTGCGCAACCTCAAACTGCAGGATGGATCACTACCTATTCCAAAGCTGCCCTAATGTTGACCATTGCATCTGCAATGGTAGAGCATAGCCTCAAGATAAATGGAGCAGGTTAGGTGAAATATTCCCCCAGTTTCAGTGATATAAATAGAAATAAAGTTATTCATTGGATTTTGGTGTTTCTTAGTTGAACGGAAAGTGGGGATCATGGAAAGTATTCAGCACAGTAAAAGCCCACTTGGCCCTTTGTGTCAAAAATAAAACACCCAGACAATCCCACTTTCCAGCATTAACCCCACAGGTTACAGCACTTGAGGTTTACTCCTTCATATTTGCTTCTTACAAGTTTACCTGTGTTTTTCACTGATCAATTAATCAATTTCCCAACACATAGTTTTTTTTAAGGTATTTTTCTGAAGGCATTTATAACTTTAACAATTTTAACAACAAGATATCAAACGGGCTCCACCCCACCCCCGCTGCCGACAGCTTAATTTTTCCCAAAGGAGTCACTAAATGGCTGCCACCTCCGGGCAAATCCTAGCATCGATCCCCTCAGGGCGAACTTAATCTTCTCAAGCCGGAGAAACCCAGCCATGTCACTAACCCACACCCCACGACACTTTGGGGTCTCCGAGTCCCTCCATGTCAATTAAATCCCTCTCCGGGTTACCAGGGAGGCAAAGACCAAAACATCGGCCTCTCCTGCCCCTGGACTCCCGGATCTTCTGACACACCAAAGATCACCAGCTCTGGACTCGGAACCAGCCCTTACCTTCAGTACCTCCGACATGATGTCAGCAAACCCCTGCCAGAATCCCCTAAGCCTTGGACATGCCCAAAACATATGGACATGATTCGCAGGCCCACCTGCATACCGCCCACACCTATCCTCCACCCCTTTGAAGAACCTTCTCATCCGGGCCAGTCACGTGTGCCCTGTGGACCACCTTAAATTGCATCAGGCTAAGCCTGGCACACGATGAGGACGCATTGACTCGCCTCAGGTCGTCCTCCCATAACCCAGCCTCCAGCTCCCCACCCAGCTCTTCCTCCCACTTTCGCTTCACCTCCCCTATTGGGACTCCCTTCCACACCATAAGCTCCTTCCAAATCTCCAATACCTTTCCTTCTCCCACTCCCATTTTTAACACCATTTTATCCTGCAGCCCCTTGGGTGGCAGGTGCGGGAAAGTCGAAAACCTGCCTCCGCACAAAGTCACTCACCTGTAGGTAACGGAACCCATTCCCACTGGGAAGCTCAAACTCCTCCTGCAACTCTTCCAAACACGGAAAGTCCCCCTCTATAAACAGATCCTCAAACCATTCAATCGCCATCCACTGCCACCCCTGGAGATCCCCTCCAGCCCCCCCTAAACAAACCATGCTTGCCACAGATCGGTGCCCACACGGATGCCCCTTCCAGCCACGTGTGCCACCTCCACTGTCACCACATCCTCAGGGCCGTCACTGCTACCGGGCTTGTGGAGTACCTGGCCGACGAGAATGGTAGAGGTGCAGTTAACAGTGTCCTCCTGGCCCGTGTCCATCCACTCCAATACCGACCCCTCCCCCACGACCTACTTCCTGACCATCGTTATATTTACCACCCAATAAATAATTTATAAAGTTTGGAAGGGCCAGCTCCCACCCTCCACATCCCCCCCCCCCCCCCCCCACGACGCCACTCCAGTAGCACCTTCTTGACCCGCGAGGTTTTACCCGCCCACACAAACCTCCAAATCACTCCATTTACCTTCTTGAAGAACGCCGTGGGGAAAAAAATTGGAAGGCTCTGGAAGACAGACAAGAACATCGGGAGTACCGTCATCTTCACCGTCGAACCTTCCTTGCCAATGGCAATGGGAGCGCATCCCACCTTCTAAAGTCCCCCTTCATTTGCTCCACCAACCGAGCCAAGTTCAGCTTGTGCCGCTGCTCCACCCCCGCGCCACCTGGATACCCAAATACCGAAAGCTCCCCCTCACCACCTTGAACGGCATCCCCCCAATTCGCTTCTCCTGCCCCCATACCTGGATTGGAAAGACCTCGCTTTTACCCATATTCAATTTATACACTGAAACCGGCTGAATTTATCTAGGATCCTCATAATCCCTCCAATCCCCCCATCCCCCCCAGTGGGCCCAAAATGTACAAAGGCAGGTCGTCCATCTATATCGAGACCCTGTGCTCCACCCCGTCCGTATTATCCCCTGTCAGTCCTTCAACGCTATCAGCGCCATTGCCAACGGCGCTATAGCCAAGACGCTAAGCAGTGGGGAGAGTGGACACCCCTGCCTCGTCCCCCAATGCAACCTAAAATGGTTAAACCTCAATCGGTTCATCCGCACACTCGCCACTGGTGCCTAATACAGCAACTGGACCCAGTTCACAAACCCTGCCCAACAAAGTGCCCCAGGACCTCCTACAAATAGTTCCACTCCAGCCGATCGAAGGCCTTCTCCGCGTTCATGGTGACCATCACCTCCACCTCTCGTCCCCCAAAGGGCATCATTATGACATTTAGCAACCTCCTGATATTCACCACCAAATGCCTCCCCTTAACGAACCCCGTCTGGTCCTCCTTATCACCCCTGGCACACAATCCTCTATTCTCGAGGCCAAGGTCTTGGTCAATAACTTGGCATCCACATTTAACGGGGAGACCGGCGTGTACGACACACATTGTTTGGGGTCCTTTTCCCGCTTCAGAATGAGAGAGATCGAGGCCTGCGATAGCGTCGGTGGGGGCATCCCCTGCTCCCTTGCCTCATTAAACACCCTTATCAACAAGGGCCCCAGCACCCCCGGGAACATTTTATAAAACCACTAGGTACCCGTCCAGACCTGGGGCCTTGCCTGACTGCATCGCCTCCAGCACCTCCACCACTTCTACCAGCCCAGTTGGGACCCTCAGGCCCTCTACCAGCACCTCATCCACCCTCAAGAACTCCAGCCCCTCTAAAAACCCCACTTAGGGGTTCCGACTCATATAGCCCACTTTAAAAATCCCTAAACACCCCATTCACCCCCAATGGGTCCAAGACCGTGTTCCCCCCTTTGTCCTTCACCTCCCGATCTCCCTCGCTGACTCCCGCTTCCTCAACTGGCGCACCAACATCCTGCTGGCCTTCTCACCATATTCATACTCCGCCCCTCTCACCCTTCTCAACTGCCCCACCGTCATCCCCCTAGATGACAACGCAAACTCCATCTGTAGCTTCTGCCTCTCCTTCAACTGCCCCACCTCCGGGGCTTCTGAGTACCTCCTGTCCACCTGCAGGATCTCCTCCACTAGCCTTTCCATCTCAACTCGCTCCACCTTCTCCCTATGTGACTGTATCGATATGATCTCCCCTCTCAATGCCTCCCATACCGTGGGTGCCGAAACCTCCCCTGTATCATTTATCTCCACATACCCCCAAATGGCCTCCCTCACCCGCTCACACACCTCTTCCTCCGCCAACAGCCCCACATCAAGCCTCCATTATGGGTGCTGGCCCCCTCTTTACTCATCCGCAAGTCCATCCAATGCGGGGCATAATCTGACACCACTACCGCCGAATACTCAACATCCATCACCACCCCAGAAAGAAGTCAATTCGGGAGTACATCTTATGCACATGGGAAAAGAACAAAAGTTCCTTCGCTCCCGGTCTCCCAAACCTCTATAGATCCCCCCCCCCCCCCCCCCCCAATGTGTCCCATAAACCTCCTTTGCTCCTTTGCTGCCGCTGACACCCTCCCTGACCTTATGCACGATCGACCCAGCCTTGGATCCAGAACTGTATTAAAATCCCCCCCCCCCCCCACTTCCATAATCAGCCGATACGAGTCCAGATCGGGGATCTTCCCTAACAACCGCCTCATAAACTCTACATAGTCCCGGTTTGGAGCATAAATATTCACCAACACCATCGGCATCCCTTCCAGTTTCCCACTCACCATAACATACCTCCCCACAGAGACCACCACGATACTTACCATTTCAAATGCCACCTGCGTGTTAATCAAAATCGCCACCCCCCTCATTTTAGGATCTAACCCCGAATGAAATACCTGCCTACCCACCCTTTCCTAAGCTTAGTCTGATCCACCACCTTCAGGCGTGTCTCCTGTAGCATAGTCACGGCTGCCTTCAGGCTTTCCAAATGTGTGAACACGCGGGCCCTCTTGACTGGCCTATTCAACCCTTCAGCATGGTCGGGGTGCACCCCCCCCCCCCCCCCCACCGATCAACCATTGCCCCCCCTCCCCCCCCTCCCCTACCGAGCCAGCCTCCAGCCCACGCCCCGCACCTCCTCATGCCCGCCCCAGGGCGCCAAATGTCATCGACTCTCCCCATGCCGCCTTTTAGAAACCCCACCACTGTCAACAGTTCCCCCCCCCACCACAAAACAACAACCCCAATCCCCACCCACACACTAACCACCTGCTCACCCCCTACTGCACTTCCGTGAACTAGCTCACCCACCTAGCCTGGTAGCCCCTGCTCATGGCACCTAGCATCCTACCCCCTACTGATTCTCCTCCACCCCCCACTCAATCATCCTCCCAGTGAAACATTGAAAACCCCCAGCAAACACGAAGAAAAGAACAACCCACCATCCTCCATCAAGAAAAAACAAACCTAAAACAAAACAATGGCCCCAAACACTGTGCAAAAGTGACCCAAACAAATCCCAAAGGGACAGAATGGAACATCTCCTCCAAAGTTCAGTGTCCTCCTTCACCTAACAGTTCATTGTCTCTGACAAAATTCATCGTCTCCTCTGGAGTTCCAAAATAGATTTCCCAACCTTTATAGGTCACCCACAGGAGCGCCGGGTACAACATTCCAAATTTCACCCCCTTCTTAAAGAGGGCTGCCTTCACCTTATTAATGCTCGCTCTCCTCCTGGCCAGCCCCGCACCCAGGTCCTGATACAATGAAGTTCACTGCTCTCCCAGGTGCAGTGCCTCGTCTGCCTGCCCCACCTCAAAATCCGCTCTTTGTCCAAAAATGGTGCAGACGCACCACCATCGCCCTTGGCGGCTCGTTCCCCTGTTGGCTCCTCATCAGCTCTCTGTGCGCCCGGTCCACTTCCAAGGGCCACCCAAATGCCACCTCTCCCAGCAGCTTCACAAACATCCGCGGCACATACAAGCCGGCGTCCGCTCCCTCATTACCCTCCGCATGCCCACAATCCTTAAGTTCTGCCTGCGCGATTGATTCTCCAGGTCCTCCACTTTCTCCTGCAGCCGCCTCTGTTGATCCCGCATCAACCCCATCTCTGCTGCGATCGAGGCGACTGCTCCTCATGCTCCCCCACCGCCTCCTCCACCTTCTGGATCGCCTGGTCCTGAGCCTCCAACCTCGTCTCCATGCAGTTGACCACCACCCTGGCCCTGTCCTCCATGTTCTCTTTCCTCTGCTGGGTGAACTTCTCATTCAGGCATCCCACCAGCTACTCCGTTGACTACTGAGCGGGTAGGATTGGTCCCTGACCCTCTGCCATCTTTACCGATGTTGCTGGCTCCACACCAACTTGCACCGACTGTTCCCTTCTTTTTCGACCACTTCTGGTCCATGGATCCATGTACCGGTGGGACACTTTCTCCCTCCGCCCCTTCTGCACCTTTTTCAATCACACAATCCACCCGTTAGCCGGGGAAAAGGCCTGAAAAGTCCACCATGAGCAGGAGCTGCCAAATGTGCGACCACTCACGCCATGGCCGCCATTAGAAACTACCAACACAAAACGTTGGAGGGCTTGATGGATTGTATTTGTTTGATAATTACTAAGGGCTAAAAAAATCTGTTGCTCGGAAATGGCTTAAAAATGCCTTCCTTGTATTAAAATTATTAATTGCATCTCAGTTCATCTCATTAACCTGAGGTGTTTGCATTGATTTGTCTGCATTCCCTCACCATAGTTGTTTCTGTGACCTGATAGTCGCCAGCAAAAAAAAGAGGATACAGCATGTGTTAAACAAAAGGAAATTCTGTGGATATGAACTTGAATATTGTGTAAGAATACCTTTGCAAGTGGTGATTCATTTTTATGCAGGGAGAGGTTATGAGCTGGAAATGAGATGGAAGTAGATCCAATCATAACTTTCAGAAAGGACGTGGGTGAATAATTGAAGGGGAAAAATTTGCGAGGGCGTGGGACTCATTGGATTCTTCCTTCAAAGAGCAAACACAGGCATGATGGACTGGACAGTCTCCTTCTGCATTGCAAGATTCTGTGGCTGTGGTATTTTACGAAATGCCATTGCTTCTAATTATGAAGTAAAATGAGACAAAAATGGGCAGTGCATTCAGGTTGTGATATGGCCTGGAATTGTATCTAATAAACGGCAAGGTTAAAAAAAATAATAACCAAGAAAAGAAAGTCGAATCTAAATTAGCCGTCAATGGAGAAAATTGCCAAATCCCATCTTATTCTGTAAACTATTCAGTGTAAGGTTGCAGTCGTTCAGCATGATTTCGATGCATTTAAAAAAAATCAGGCTTTCCAATTTCGATGAGTCTTTGATGCCTTCAGATTTGTCGAATGACGATGCTAATCAAAAAGCAGAAGTAATAGAGTAAACTATGTCAAATTGGAGGTGGGGGGGTGGGGCAGTGGAGGAATTTCTGAATCAATGTAGCTTGTCTGAAAGGCTTTCCAAAAAGACTAGGCGAACAGAACAGCAGATCAAAGCGGGCAATCGCAGCCTTTATCTCAGAACCAAATGGACTTTTATGTCTCCCTGCTTTGGGTATGCTCCAAGAATTTGTGCAGACCAGTCAGCTGACGTATCTCACAGATCTGTACATTATTTACACGCTTACGGAGTAAACTTGCTCCACTTGTCCTTTCCTCCTCCCAAATAAAAATGTCACACAATTCCTTGGACTGTTCCAAAATAATTTTCCCGTTGCTTGTTTTCTTTGGTGAAACCTTTTATTTTGTGTAGACAGGAGTTTAAGATTAACATTCCTTTAGTTGTTAAATACCCATAAAGAATGGGCGATTGGCCTGGTCACAAAACCTGCTGTGAATCTTCATTTAAACACTGTGGCAGAAATGCGGAAGTATACGCATAAGCCCCGATGCAAGTCTGGTTAACCCAGGGTAAATGAGATGGGAAGCGATCTGGAGGCATTTTTGGGTCACAAACGCTGGGTGGAGTGAGTTAAAATTGGACCTGATGCAACTAGTAATTTCCTTGGAGCAAGAATTCGCTCAGTTTCTTTCCTCACATGACTTGCTTCCTGTTGTAAGGTAATTAATGACAATATGGTCATTAAGAGCATGTTGAAGGCCATGGATTTCACTCATCATCAAAACAGAGGACAAGATCTACTGGCCGCATTGCACCTGGAAAGCAGCGTGACCGGTAGGGGCTGGTTTAGCACAGTGGGCTAAACAGCTGACTTGTAAAGCAGACCAAGGCCAGCAGCGCGGGTTCAATTCCGGTACCAGTCTCCCTGAACAGGTGCCGGAATGTGGCGACTAGGGGCTTTTCACAGTAACTTCATTTGAACCCTACTTGTGACAATAAGCGATTTTCATAAATACCGGGAGATCCTGCTCCCGGGATCTACTCGGCTTGCCGCGCCTCGTGAGATCTACCATAATCTCGCGAGACGTTCCAATGTGAATCCCGCCTATTGTGGGTGGGATCACTTTCTGGTAAATCTGCATATTAGGGCAAAACAGCTAGTCTCACTCTAATATACGTTCCCGAGATCTAACCAAGGATCTACCACCCATGCCTTGGAGACCTCAGGCGTGCGCCGTTCAGTGCTAGTCCCCACAAACAGATACCAGATGAATGGCACATGTGGGGGTCTCCCAGGGGATCGTAGACACTCAGATGCTCGCATACTTCGGATATAGGCACTGTCTGTTGACAAGACCGTGACATTTAATATCCATTCCTTGGTTGCCTTTGAGAAGGTGATGGGCTGCCTTCCTCATCTGCTGAAAACCATGAAATAATAATAATCTTTATTAGTCTCACAAGTAGGCTTACACTGCAATGAATTTACTGTGAAAATCCCCTCGTTGCCACACTCTGACGCCTGTTCGGGTACATTGAGGGAGAATTCAGAATGTCCAATTCACCTATCAAGCACGTCGTTCGGGACTTGTGGGAGGAAACTGGAGCACCCGGAGGAAACCACACAGACACGGGGAGAACGTGCAGTCTCCGCACAGACAGTGACCCAAGCCGGGAATCGAACCCAGGTGCCTGGCGCTGTGAAGCAACAGTGCTAACCACTGTGCTACCGTGGCACCCCAGTGTTCAGTGTGCACCTTCAATGTTGTCAGTAATAAGATCCATTATTTTGACCCAGCAATGATAAAGCAATGCACAATTTTTGCTCAAACCAAGATGGCATGTGAGTTGGAAGGGAACCTGCAGGCGATGATGTTCCCACGTATTTGCTGCTCTTTCTCCCTCACATTTTGGGACGCGCTCCTGATGAAATCTTGGGGACATACTGCAGTTTACCTTGCATATAGAGCACATGGTGTCAACATGTGGCTCAGTGGTAGCACACTCATTCCTCAGAGTTGAGCACATAATCCTCCTCCATCAGTGCATTACAGAGGGACTGCTGCAAAGATGGGGGTGCTGCTTTTCAAATGGGAGCATGTCTTTTTCTCTTTTCACTTCAGCCATCGTCGTTGGTGGTGAATGTTAGTCATAACAAAGAAACTCAAGACCAAGGTGCATGAAGAACAGAATGTTTATGTAGCATCTAATGTGACAAGCCAGTCCCATGTCTCTAGTTGTGGGCCAGATCTGAGTGTGAGGGATGTGGCAAGAGCCATTGAAAAGAGGTAGGTTTTAAGGAAGGTTTGACAGGTGGGAATATTTGCTCTTGTGGTGAGAGATGTGCATTGTAAAGAGAGATTTACGGTATTTTCTAATGCGCAACAGCCAGAACTGCCTTGGTATTTACATCCAGTAATCTGTGCAATTTGAGAACAAACATGCTCTGTGGCGTCAAGGGTTCAACCAGGCCTGAATTCATCAGAGTTCGGCAGAATGAGAGGGGATTCCATTGAAACGTATAAAATTCTGATGAATCCGGGCAGACTGGGTGCAGGGATTTTTTCCTTTGGCTGGAGGTGGGGGGGATACGGGGGTTTCTAGAATAAGTGGTCACAGACTCAGAACACAGGAGTAGGCCATTTAGGCCTGAGATGAGGAGAAACCTTTTTACTCAGAAGGAGGTGAACCTGTGGAATTCTCTCCCACTGAGGGCTGTGGAGGACAAGGCACCGAGTGCGTTTCAGAAGGAAATAGATAGATTTCAAGATTCTAAATGTGTCAAGGGTATGGGGAGATTGTGGGAGTATGGCGTAGAGAGAGGATCAACCATGATCTTATTGAATGGCGGAGCAGGCTCAAATGACCTCCCCCTGCTCCTATATGTTTCTCGATGATCACAGATGCTTTGATGATCTTGAGGTTATTATTTAATTTTAGAGTACCCAATGATTTTCTTTCCATTTAAGGGGCAGTTTTAGTGTGGCCAATCCACCTAACCTGAACATCTTTGGGTTGTGGGGGTGAAACCCATGCAGACAGGGGGAGAATGTGCTTAATGATCTTGAGTTAAGTGGATAACTGAATTAGGTCCAAAATCTGCAATATTTGAACTATGTCCATGCATCCATAGATTATATCCATCTGTGTAATGTGCTCTATGGATAGTGTCAGCGCCGGCCCTAGGCTTGCTGGCGCCCCGGGCAAGCTGAACTTCGGCGCCCTTGGCGGGGCGGGGCGGGAGGGCGGGGGGGGCGGACCCGAGGGGGGGGGCGGACCCGAGGGGGGGGCGGACCCGGGGGGGGGCGGACCGGGGGGGGGGGGGGGGGGGCGGACCCGAGGGGGGGGGGGCGGGGCGGACCCGAGGGGGGGGCGGGGCGGACCCGGGGGGGGGGGGGGCGGACCCGAGGGGGGGGGGGGCGGACCAGGGGGGGGGGGCGCCTTGGGGGAGGGCGGCCACCGCGCATGCGCTGGTTGGCACCGGCCCAACTGCGCATGCGCGGGACCCGAGTCTCTGGCGCCCCCCAGCACATGGCGCCCCGGGCGACTGCCCGAGTTGCCGGTGCCTTGAGCCGGCCCTGGATAGTGTTTCTCTTCCCCAATCCATTTTGTCAGTCTTGCAGAATGGTTTCTTCCTCCTGTGAACATTTTTAACCCTAATATGTTGAGTGGGTGGCATGATAGCACAGTGGTTAGTACAGTTGCTTCACAGCTCCAGGGTCCCAGGTTCAATTCCTGGCTTGGGTCACTGTCTGTTTAGAGTCTGCATGTTCTCCCTGTGTCTACGTGGGTTTCCTCCGGGTGCTCCGGTTTCCTCCACAGTCCAAAGATATGCAGGGTAGGTGGACTGGCCATGCAAAATTGCCCCTTAGAGTCCAAAAAAAGGTTAGGTGGGGTTAGTGGGATACGGGGACAGGGTGGAGGTGTGGGTTTAGGTAAGGTGGTCTTTTCAATGGCCGATGCAGACTCGATGGGCCGAATGGCCTCCTTCTGCACTGTAAATTCTATGATTCTATGAGTGGCCTAATGTGAAGGGACTAGGAGCTGTGGAGCCACATTTACATCTGGGAAATTTATAAAGGGAATACAGATACACTTTGGGCGAGATTCTCCCAAAACGGGAGAAATCGTAAAGCTGCCGTAAAACCCGGGCGGGTTATACGGCAGCGCGCCCCTTCCCGACGGGGGACCGATTCT
Organism: Scyliorhinus canicula; assembly: GCF_902713615.1. Classification (NCBI taxonomy): domain Eukaryota; kingdom Metazoa; phylum Chordata; class Chondrichthyes; order Carcharhiniformes; family Scyliorhinidae; genus Scyliorhinus; species Scyliorhinus canicula. The sequence continues at coordinate 25,845,148 of NC_052150.1, read as the reverse complement.
GGTCCCCGGTCGGGGCTAGCAGCCCGACGCCGTAGGCTCCGGCAAGACGGGCTTAACGAAAATCGTTAAGCCCGCTTACCGGAGTTAGCGCCGGCTGACGCGTCATATGACGTCAGCCGCTTGCGCAGTTTGGAAGACTCCAACCCGCGCATGCGCGGGTGACGTCATCGCGTTTTTGCGCGAAACCCATGCATGCGCGGGCCGGGTTGCCCCTCAGCCGCCCCGCGAATGGATACTGCGGGGCGGCGGAAGGACAAGTAGTGCGCGGGCATCGGGCCCGCTGCCCGCGATCGGTGCCCACCGATCGCGGGCCCATGGCACCCTTGGCACGGCCGTGGTACTGCCGTGCCAATCGGTGCCATGGTTATAAAAAGCGAGTTAGTGACGCCGTTTTTACGAACGGCAAGACCAGGTGTGTTTGCCGTTCGTGAAAACGGCAGAAAGGGCTGGGACTTCGGCCCATCTAACAGCTGAGAATCGCTGCCGGCCGTAAAAAAACGGCGGCAGCGATTCGGGTCGGGACTTCGGCGGGGGGGGGGGGGAGAATAGCGGGAGGGCGGCAAAAATGTCGGGAAGGCCCTCCCGCTATTCTCCCACCCGTCGTGGGGGGCGGAGAATTTCGCCCAAAATCTATAAACCTTCTTTGGAAATCCCTCCATGGTTTAATACCTCCCAATATCTGGAGCCTCCCGCTGTCATAGAATCATGATCCCCTAATTCTGCCTTCTTGGACATTGCCCAATTCTTTCAATCACCCTCACCATTAGGAGCTGAGCCTTTAGCTGCTTAAGCGCCAAACTCTGGAATTTTCTTGCCAACCTTTCCACCTTCCCTCTCTCTCCTTATAAGATGCTTCTTAAAACCTACCCGTCGGATTTTGTGGCTTGGTGTTTATCTGATAATGCTTCCAGGAACTGCCCTCTGATGTTTTACTAATTTCCCGGTGCTATATAAATTCAAGTTGTTACCTGGGGAGCGGACAAGGAACAGCTGGATGGTAATCAGCATGAAATCCCCTCAGGGAAACAATGGAACAGCCTGTGATGTAGTATAAAGGGTTAATATATTATTAGCTAACATACATCATCTGTGATGCCAGATCATGTGGATAGAGACATGATGGTTCTGGTTTATCTATCTTTGTACATAGTCACAAATAGTTAATAAATGGTTGAAAGCTTCTTGAGGCCTCATTGCCAATAGTGTTAAACACATACTGGCATTGTTTGCACCCTGGGCCTATAACAGTCAAGTAATTAGCAGGCAGCAGTTTTCAAGAGACTGGGGTGGGGTTCCCAAGGCAGGGTGGGCTGTTGATTGTCTGGGACAGGCCTACAGTCTCCAAGGCACTGGTGTGAAAAAACCTGAAGAGAAATCATAGCGACATTAAAAAAGGTAATTAAAAAAAATTTCCTTTGCCAATATTTGCTTATTAGATGCAGAAATATTGGGAGAGGAAAGGTTGTTTGAACAACGGCCTATTGGATTTGTTAAGCTTAATCCAATAATGACTGTTCTCGTTCCAGTTGGCTGTGGAAAAGCAGCGTGACCGGAAAATGTATCAATGGCGGGTGTGTGTGTGGGGGCGCGATCATTCAAGCTGAGAGGTCATGTGAAGAAACCGCCAGCGAGTTGACCACCATGTGATGATGTGCATAAAGTAGTTATGTACATAATGTTATGGATCACCTCCGACCACTAGGTGGCAGTGTTAACCCACCATGTGATTCTGGTTCTGGAAGTTGGGAGTAAGTCGTGCGAGAAGACAGACGTATTTCGCAGTAGCTCTACAGTAGTTAATTAGTGTTAGTTTTTCATTATTTTAGTTATCTTAGTTATCTTAATCACGCAATTGTTAAATAATAAATTATTTAAGTTGGATGTTCTGTAGTTCATCATTTACTTCGGCCAGTCTACAGAACATGATAAACCCAAGGCGCAAGACAAGCTTCAATTTATGTTGTGGAGTTTGGAGACCTGCTGTTGTAACACAAGATAGGCAAAGGTAGCGAGTAAGAATCCCACCTTCCAGCCCAGTTTTATAGGTCAGAGACCATTAACTATTCGGAGCGGATGCCCGTCAGCAAGCCTGCCCCTGAATTTGCCCCCAAGGGAAATTCCCGGTGGCATTAAAAGAGGTGAAACTCCAAGGGTCTTCCCCCCTACGCTGGGCGTCTCTGGAGAAAGTGATGTCAAGGGTTGAAAGTCAGGAAAAAAGGTGGCTTGCTGGGTCTTGCGAGAGGAATATCTAAGCCAGGGCAGGAACACCTTAAGGCCCACTGCCCAAGGATGACAATGTGAAGAAGGAAATATTTTCTTCTTTACAATCACAGAATGTCACAACATGGTTCACAGCCAATAAATGCAGTGTAGTCGCTTGGTGTATTATGTGGAACACAGCAACCAATTTGCGGACAGTGTGATCTCCACGAATAGAAATATGATAATGAACAAATAATCTATTTTAGTGATGTTTGCTGAGGTTTGAATATTGTCCAAGACACCGCAGAGAATTCTTCTCTTCTTTGTGCATTGGCCATGGTTTGTTTCAGTTCATCATTTGGCACAGCACAAAGCACTACACAACACCAAGATCTGGTTGAGCATAGGTTCAATCTCCATCCATGTCCAATGTTCCAATAACCTGGATTGTGGGGGCATGCAGTTCAGAAGCCTGCCTAGCTGGGGAAGGTTCAGAAGGAAGGTCAACACCAAACTGCTCTCGCACATCTTCGAGAGAGAGTGGCTGATGGCATTGAGAACAGGGAACTTCTCTGTTTCATCAGATAGTTATGCCTTGGGAAGCTAATCAAAGTGGACTTTCAACAGACCCTGGGCATTGGCCATTTGCAAACCACCAAAGGAGGGTGTAGAAGTGCAGGGTTCCCAAAGAGCGGCGACAAACGACTTGTAACAAACAATACTTTATTCACTCGCGGAGAAGCTATTCCATGCTTGTACTCTGCCTGTGCGCGAGGGCGAATTCCCGTACTCCCATCACGTGACCCTTTTAGTAGCTGTGTCATCACATTATCACGTGACCACTTGGTCTACAATGGGCTTTTATTGGCAGCAGCAAAATACACAGTCGATTGTAGAATTTACTGGACGTCCTCAGCTGTATTCCAACAGGGAGACACAGTCAGTAAGCACGAGCAGAATGATGAGGCTGCCAGGTCCAAACTGAGTGCTGGGATTCTCGTTTGAGTGACTGTCAATGGGAGGGAGCAGAAAAAGCAAACAATGCATCTCTTGCCCGATTTTAGTCATTGAGGAGTAATACTGGGCAGAGTGTGAAACTGTCGGCCACATCCCATGGGACTCCTGTCTGGGGAGTTGGGTGACAATGTACCATTGATTCAGGTGTGGCCCTTCCTGAGAACTGAGATGTATTTGAGCGGGGGGTGGGGGGGGGGGGAAGGCTGTTTGGGAAGAATGGCAGGTGTGCCATGGGTGGGTGGGGGTGTATGTGGGGGGGGTTGCCAAGGGCCAAGGAAAGTATGTGGGGTTGTGGGGGGGGGGGGGGGAGGGATGCTAGTGGCAGGGAGGTGCCAGGTGTGTTTGGGCTTGGAGAGAGACAGACGTTGCGGGGACCCAATTATGGGTGAGTTGGGAACTATAATCTGCCCTATAATGTGCAGCCTGATACTGGTCATTGGATTCCATCATTCTAGTTTGTTATTGTACAGTGTGGATCAATTGCCACTTGACTGTGTGATTTAACCTTGGTGCTGTGTGCTCTGTGCAGGGAATAGTACTTCATGCACTGTGTGTGGGAAACAAAAGATTACTTGCGGCGTGATCTGGGAAGGGTAGAAAGTGTTCACAAACAGCCTGATAAAAGATGCAGGTTTAGTGTGTGACGGCAGGATTTCAGTGGAGGAGTTCACCAGGCTTCATGACATGGACAACAGGCTCTATTCTGTTTTGATTATGAAAAAATATTGAATGTTTAGAATAAATTGCAACAGTGTGTGATCATCTGAGGAACACAGTGAGGACATTGTAATTTCCATTAAAGGTACATTGTCCTCATGAAAATATTTTTGACAGGCCCTCTTTCTTCCTTGACAAACTCCAATGATGTTCTAATTGAAATGATACAAACTTGTTCCCTTCTCCGGTTTTTAATTAAATTATTGCCATTTACATTCACTTTGGCTTGCTTCCTCCCTTCCATTCCTAGTTTTCTTCTCTTGCCTTTCATCTCCTGAAGGCCTTGATTAGTAACCTCTGTTGATCCTCAAGCGGTCCTCAGTAGCAACAACGTGGACTCCCTATGCAGCACCAAGGGAACTTCATGCAGGGAAAGAAGAGAAAACAGATTCGAGAGGACGTGACTGAGACGGCAGGTTGAAAAGATGGGATTTCTAAAATAATGTAGAGAAGAGTTTGAGAGAGGGAATTCCAGACAGGAGGGCCATTGAGGGTGGAATACGCACAGTTGATCGATGGAAAAATATCAAAGGGAGGTGGTTACAGTGATAAGTAAAATGTTGCCACAATCCCAGAGGCTGCTCTTCCCTTTGAGAGCTGGCTGGTGGTGATTTAACCTGAGAGTCACCACACCTCAGGCACGGCTCAAGGTTGAGAAGGCGGGGCTTTCATAAATAATCTTAGCTGGTAGGGGAATTGAACCTGTACTATTGGCATGGCTCTGCATCATGAACTAGCCACCCAGCCAACTAAGCTAACTGACCCCTCCATTGCAATGGTGTGGAAAGATTTGATGTCAAGGACAAGGGTTTTGAATCGGATGCGTGCAGGATAAGTGAGCCCTGGGGAGGGCAAAGATTGAGGTGATGGTCGAAGAGTGTGAGAGGATGCAGGCAACTGCATTTTGGACAAGATGGAATTTTTGGATGATAAGCTTTGAAAGATCAGCAAGCAGAGTGTTGGAGTAATTGAGTCCGCCCATTATAAAAGTGTAGGTAAGGGTTTCTGTACCTGGAGAGAGATTGAGATATGAGCAGAGACTTTAATGTTATGGTGGTAGAAACAGGCAGATTTGATAATGTGGGCTAGGAACCTCAGTTCAATTTGGAGCACAACACCAAGGTCACTTTACCATAGTGGAGGGGCGCAGAACTCTCATGTTGCTTGGGTTCTCATGTGATGCTTGAGCATGTATTGTCTTCTTAGACAATGGCCAGGAGAAGCATTTGGCTAATTTTGGCCCCTTCCTTTCCCAGAGTCCCTCAGACAAATTGTTATGTCTCTTCACAACCGCACAGGCTGTGATTGGGTTAATAATTCCAACTAAGAGGACAGCAGAAAGTTTTGGAAAAACACTCTGACTGTTCTGTCCTGTGTTTATCACGCTGTATAAACCTCTCTACCTCTTCAGTGCTGATTCGGGTTGTTGCTTGCTTCATCTGGAGACAAAACTATGATAAACTATGTAAATAAATTGGTGGGAATAAAACCTGAAGGCCACATTTCTTTTCCAAATGGCTTATGTGCATCAACATATTCAATTTAGCCGGTAGTTTTGCACCATGTTTTAAAAAGCCAGTACATTTGTGAATGTATCGCAATTATTTAATTTTAGTTTTCCTTTCTTTGTTCCGAAGCAAAAATTAACCTAATATTCTATCCACTGATCAATCATGAGCGAAAGGGGCAGTGTAGGGGAGCTCTAACGTCACAGCACGTTTACATCAAGGCAGCGTTGCCAGCTCTCAGCATATGATGCCAGCAAGATGGATGTCAGTCAGGTTTCAGTGAGTACCACTCATTCCCTTGATACTGAAGGTTACAGGCCTGAAGCTCCACTTCAGAGACTTTGAGCACCGAACTAGTCTGACAATCTAAACTTTACTGAGGGAGTGCTGCGCTGTTGGAGTTGTCATCTTTTGGATGTGCTGTTAAACTGGAATACACCCCGCCTCTCAGGTGCACCTAAAATATCCTGTGACAAAAGACAAAGAGTAAAAGAGTTCTCCCACCGTCCCGGCTATAATTTATGCTTTAACAACTTGAGAAACATAAGGTGGGAATTTGAGGCCCTCCCTTGTGACATGTTTGGTAACAGAGGGGTGGAGGCATTTAATCAGATGAGAAGATAATGGGTAGAGACACCCTTCCCACCTCCACCCTGATTAATTCTGTGACTGGATGGTCCATGGACAGCATTCCCAACCCACCACGAATTGAGGCACTGAGAGGACAATTAATGTCCACTTAGGGGCCTCATTGTTTGATCAGGTTTCATTTATTCTATGAATGACTTGAAGATGGACAATATTTAGTTTACACTATTTACAAAAACATCTGTTGTTCTCTGGACACAGACTGTTGTGTATCTTGCTCTGGTCATCTGCCCTGGTGTCCTACTTACTCCCTGTTTTTGACGGAATCGGAAACCAGGCCTGTTTTTCGATGCTCCGTCTCTTCCAAAGCGGCGTCATCGAGGAGTACGCCACACGCCATTGGGATGGCCTCAGGACGTTATTTGCAGGCCCTCCCACAATGCTCCGACTCCGATGGGCCGGGTTCCAGACGTGCGGGACACGTGTGCTCTCGGTTTTCGTGAACCCGGAGTGGCGGCTGCGGATTGTGGCCAGCGACGCCCCAGTCGGGAGGGGGGAGGGGAGCTGTGCTGCTGCCCATTGGTGGGAGCTTTGGCGAGGGCAGGGGGAACTGATGGGGGGGGTGGCCTGGGGTAGCGAGAGGGTGTCCAGGGGGGCACTATCTGGCAGTTTGTGTCTGCAAGCAGCTGGTGCCATGTTGTACAGTGCGACCGCTGCAGGTCATCTGCGTGTGCATGCATGGCCATGGAGCTGGCAATCCGCCGGCGGGTTATTTCAAAAGGCCATGCATTTTACGTGGTGTGGCTCTAGCCCCTCACCAGTCGGAGGGTGGGTGCTGGGGCCTCGCCGATTTTTTCATCGGAGAACTAGACACTTCCTCCGGACATAGCCTCAAAATCGGAGAATCCAGCCCAATGAATGTTGAGGTTGCTTTTGGGTTTCGGGATGGGATTGTCCCTTGTTCAAAGACTTTCAGTGCCTGAACGAGGGACCTGGCATCAGAAAGGGAGAGCCCACTGAGAGGCACCCTCCTACCCTTACCACCAATCTTCACCCCCTTGAGCCCCACCCTGCAACCCTCCTTCTGCTATCACTCACCTGTGACTTGAGATCCGTGAAGACCCTAAGGCCTGAGGACGGTGTGTCGTACCAACCGATGCCACTGCCTCCGCCGGCGGCACTGCCGTTCAGTGCAGCTGCTGGCCTCAGGTCTCTGAGTGGCCAGCAGCTCTCAGTGGGTAGATCTGCCAGACGAGGGGTCCTTGATCCCAGGGTGGCCTGCTGCTGCTGCCCAGTTAAGTACCCGGATGGCACTTAATTTGGCAGGACTTCCCTGAAGGACTCTCACCAGCTCTTCAGCCAGTGGGTGAGATACCCATCACCCCCATTAAAGACATGCACAGAGGAAATGGCCATTTATGTCATTGCTGTTAGTGGGATCTTGTTGGCTGCAACACTTACCTAAAAATGACAATAAGTACATTTTGTAATTCACTTTCTGTGCAGCATAAAGAGAAGTTCTTTCTTTTTGTAATCCCTATCATCACATATTCTTCTCTTTGTAAAGAACCTTTCCCTTGGGTTCTGACGCCTCTGTTGTAATCAAGCTGAGAAGTTATGCACTGATAAAATGAAGCTTCCATGTGCACCACTGTATTCATGACTCTTCATCTCAACTTATCACTTATTCTGCTTCACATATCCCTCGGACAGTAATATCTGCCACTTTGACATTGGGGCAAAATGTCACTGAGGACCTGCCAGATATAATCCAATGGTTACCGTAACACGTTAAGGGCTGGATGTGGACATGATTTTGTCACTCTTGTTTTGAGGTGAATCAATGCGGCTTTGGAGGAATTCATTTCCAGGACGTACTATTTCTCATCTTCAGTCTCAAGGCTCCCTCAGATTAGATTAGATTCGTTAACATTTTCCAGCTTCCCTGCTCAAACCTCTGCCTGGCAAGCTGGCCAGATCTCTGCTCCCCATCAGTACTTGGTTACTTTGTTACCCACTCCATCCCACTCCCTAGCAATTGTTTGAAGTGGAACAAGATTTTTTCAATCTTGGTGTCCTATTTGGTCCTGAGATCGAGCTCTCATTGTCACATATCTACTCCACCCCAATAATGCATACTTTCGCCTCTGCCCAGTCACCTGTCACTGAGCCTGCCTCAACTCACCTGCTGCGGAGACCATATCAGCTGTACCTTTGTCCCTTCCAGACTTGACTATTTTAATGCTACCCTGGTTGGCCTCCCACATTCCACTCTCCATAGAATCGGATACAACCAAAATTCTGCTGCTCATGTCCAAACTCACACCAAGTCCTAGCCAACCATCACCCCTTTGCTCACTGACTTTGTCTCCAGATCTAGCAACATCTGAATTTTAAAATTCTCATTCTAATGTTCAAATCCATCCAAAGCCTCGCCCCTCCCCCTCTTATCCCCATCCAGCCCTACAATCCTCAGAGTTCTCTGAGCCCTTCCAAATCTAACCCTGATTTAAAAAAAATAAAAATTTAGAGTACCCAATTCATTTTTTCCAATTAATGGGCAATTTAGCGTGGTCAATCCACCTACCCTGCACATCTTTGAGTTGTGAGGGCGAAACCCTGACAAACACGGGGAGAATGTGCAAACTCCACAGGGCATATATATAAGTGCCACTGTGCGAAGGTCGAACGTTTTGTAATGTCTTACATGAGTGGACCGCGGTGCCGTGAGACAGCAGTGCTAACCACTGCGCCACCGTGTTGCCCTGATATCCCTGATTTTAATCATTCCACCATGGATGCCCGTGCTTTCAGCTGCTTGAGCGATAAACTCTGGAATTCCCTCGCTAAACCTCCCTTGTCCCTCTATCCACCTTTGATCCCGATCTCTCTGTCCAATTGGGTCACCAGTCTTGAGATCTCCTTACGTTGGGTGATTATGTAAAATAATGCTCCTGTGGAGAGTTTTGGGATGTTTTACTCAGACCGTTCTGAAGAAAGGCCTCTCTTCCTCAGATTTACTGCATCAAAGATGCAATATAAATGCAAATTGTTGTTTACCACCTTGTTAAAATGTAGAACACACGGAATGTAGTCAAATCACCCTGTTCTCCTTCTGGGATGAAGCAGGCTGCGATCACTATTGTGTGGCAGGGATGAGCTTTAGTTTCCTGCTGTGCAAGGTTACATTGAGTGTTTTGAAAAGTTTGAGAATAAGGGGAGGAAGTTACATCAGTATATGCATAATGAGAGAACCCAGGAGTGCCGGGGCCGGTTCATCAAACTCTCAGTCTTGCAGTTCCTCCCGACAGCAGTTCAGCTCCAGACCTTGAGAGTCAAATGCTGTTCCCGTTCATGGAGGGTGCATTGTGTTCTTGTAGGTGGAAAACATTAAAAAGAGAGAGAGTAAGTGGAGAAATGACAGGAGATCTGTGCAAGTGCAACTGGAAATGAGAAGGGTACTGGAATAGAGCATGCAGTGGATTTTATATTGTTTTGTGGCATAAGATGTTGAACCTGTTTAACATGACTCACAGAGCACAAGCGCCAAAGACCAGAACTGATAACCATTTGAGCATAAAGGTACGTGAAATAATAATATGATAAAAGAGTGCAAACAGTAAACTCGTAAGTAAAACTACAATGATTTGGTGTGTTTCAACAACAGAAGATAAAGTGGGTTAAGTTGTTAATTTTCGCACTTGATCCTTTATGAAACTGTACAGTGTTGCTAACGTTGGGGCAGCCTTTATCAAAAAGAACATTGAGTAATTATTTTCGACAATGCTGTTATCCTCCTTGCTTATTTAAAGTTTTTCTCAGCTCACAATTGTACCTCCTGGTCCGCGATATAAGCAACACCTCCACCAGGCCGTTGTGAGTAGAGTGGTTAATGAGGACTGTTATTTGTTGAGTCGGTGAAGGTGTTTCAGGACGTATCAGTATCACATTTTATTCACTGCTCAAATTTTGTTTTTAAATGGTTCGCTTTTCATTGACTTTTGTACAACGCCTCCTGAAAGCCTTGTTACTGTGGAATCGAGTCGTGCAGTGAAGCGAGGGTTAAAGACAGTTGTGAGTTTGCGGTGTTTTTAAGAGAGGGCTGCGTATGTTTTGGTTTGGCAGCGGGATGCTTTTCCCTAGTGAATACTGACCGGGGAACTGAACTGAGAATTCCCGGAGTATCCAGGACTAGCTCCTCCCCAGGTTCATCCACTCGAATTAACTTGAAGTAAACCAAGCCAAAGTTCACCCATCAGGAAGAGCGGCCGCCACAGAAATATGTTTGATCGCAGCTGCCATAAAGTGGGGGTTGACTGAAAGACCAAAAAGATGATTGCATCTTAATGGCTGTTGACTTACCGGTTCGCCTAATTGACTCTCGATACTTAATGCTGTCACTGCAGCCTGTAAACTCTGCTGTGCGCGGCCACTTTAATGCTGGCTGTGTTGTCATCTTGATTCTGGGAGACCAGCATTGGCAGCCAACCCACGTCGCCATTTAAAAAGCAATACCAAATTGCATTTATATAGCGCCTTCGATGCAGCAAACCCTCCCAAGGAGCTTCACTCAAACACTATCGGATAATAAAGTCACAATAGCAGCAAAATACTGCGGATGCTGGAGATCGGAAATAAAAACAGAAAGTGCTGGAGTTTCGAGGAAGAGTCATATTGGACCCAAAACATTAACTCTGTTTCTCTTTCCGCAGATGCTGCCAAACCTGTTGAGTTACTCTAGCACTTTTCCCCATGCAGGTTCCGTAATGGTAAACCTTGTGGCCGGAATCCCCCCCCGCCCACTCCCCCCCGTGGCAAGTTTATCCGAGGCAGAGATGGTTCGCCATTGGCTGCCAGAGGAACCTTCGGGTCCTGCCAAAGCCACTGGCAATTTGCCTGGCTCGCCTGTCTCACCGTCGATTTTGGCTGGATGGGAAGATCCCGCCGGCAGGAAGGGGCAGAAAATCCTGCCCATTTCTGGCAGGAGGTAGAGAGGAGCTAGTGGTTGTGGAGTTTTGCAGGTCCTTCAGGGAGTCGCATTGTCATGGCAATGTGTGCTTATACATACATGTTGTCGTCTGGAGTTGTGAATAGTGACGTTAGAGCCACCAGCTTTGTTTTTAGAAAATATTTTATTGAGGCATTTATGATTTTAACAATTTTTAACATCATATTTCAACAAAAACAAAAACCACGACAACATAACCAACAAACCCCACGCCCCGGACACAAACCCCAGCCAACATGGCTTACACAAACAGCGGCAACCTTCCCCAGCCACTCCTCTGTTGCTTCTCCTGCCCTTACTCGTCTCTCCCATGCCTCCCCTTTCCTGCCTCCCCCTGCTGACAGTTTAAATTTTCTCAAAGAAGTCGATGAATGACTGGCACCTCCGAGCAAACCCCTGCAACAAACCCCTCAAGACAAATTTTATTTTCTCAAGTCTGAGAAACCCCGCCATGTCGCTAACCCATACCCCCGACTTTGGGGGTTCCGAGTCCCTCCATCCTAGTAAGATCCGTCTGTGGGCCACCAGGGAGGCAAAGGCCAGGACGTTGACCTCTCTCCACTCCTGGGCTCCCGGGTCTTCTGACACGCCAAAGATTGCCACCTCTGGACTCGGCACCACCCTCATTTGTAAGACCTCTGACATGACGTCAGCAAATCCCTGGAGCCACCAAGCCATCTTGATCTATCATCTGGCTAACCATGCAGGAATCTTCTCATTTTGCTGTCTGTCATTGGTTGTACGTTAGAAGGATTTTCCGGGTGACCGCGTCATGGGCACTTCTTCCCAGGCGATCAAGTCCTAGGGACGGGTCTCAACCCCAGAGCTTCCATCTCAGAGGTAGGGCCGCTATCCATTGCACCCCAAGACCTCCCCAGCAATATCTGTACAGGACAGCATGTGCCCTTCACATTGCTATGCTGCTCCGGGCACAATGCATACCATCTCATGACTCATTTAATTTTCTTACAGTGTCAGCCCTGACGTTGGGGTAAACGCTGGATGAAACATTAACTGTGTCCTGGTGAGACACATCGCTTTTTACAGACACCATGGGCGCCAATAAATGTTGACGGGTTTGTCGTCTTGCTGGAAAGTTCCGGCACTGCAAACTTTCCAGGCTTTGCATTCTCTGATCTTGATCTGCACACACCATTTCTTGGAAGTGCTTTTTGCAGTATTTTATTGTGTACAATCCAGTGTGTTCTAACAGACGCCACTTCTTACCTGAAGCTGTAGCACACTTGATTTGCTTTAAGCCTTCCTTGTCAGAATTCCTCAATGTAGGTATGTTGCTTCATTGTTCTATTTTCGACAGATCTGCAGGTTGAGTTACTCCCAGTTTACCATTGGATAAAAGTGTTTTTTACGCTGATCTTAGTTGAACTTGCATCCAAGGAGATTACATCCACAAAAAAGCTTTCTGCCTTCACACCACTAAATAATTCTCTCACTGGGATCAGAACACTGAAGAGAGCTGTGGAAATGTGGCAAGCAATCCCCCCTGGTGATAGAACTAAACAAGCAGCAAAGTAACAATACCTTTTGGAAAGGAATTGCTCACAGTAACCTGGGTGCATTTGAGCGGACAGGTTAAAGGGGATTATTTTTGCACTGAGCTGGATAACAACCCATGCACCATGGTAGCACAAGTGGCTAGCACTGTGGCTTCACAGTGCTAGGGTCCCAGGTTCGATTCCCTACTGGGTCACTGTCTGTGCGGAGACAGCACGTGCTCCCTGGTGTCTGCGTGGGTTTCCTCCGGGTGCTCCAGTTTCCTCCCACAGTCCAAAGACATGCAGGTTAGGTGGATTGGCCATGATAAATTGCCCTTAGTCACCAAAAAGGTGAGGAGGGGTTATTTGGTTACGGGGATAGGGTGTAAGTGAGGGCTGAGGTGGGTCGGTGCCGTCTCAATGGGCCGAATGGCCTCCTTCTGCACTGTATGTTCTATGATTCAAACTACACCAAGCACTAAGTATAAGACTGATGGGTTACTAAATTTGATTTACTGGTTTGTGGGATTAATGGAAAGCTGTCTGCAAAAGGGAAAATTACTTTCATACACAGTACAGGAGTGGATAATGAATCAGGAGATCAAGACTTTCAGAAAATACGGGACTTGTAAAATACACAACATTATCAAAATTTGAGACAGGCCCAGTTGGCTATGGAAAGACTGATGACAACAAAGTTTTCATAGAATCCATAGAATGACTATAGTGCAGAAGGAGGCCACTTAGCCCCCCTACCCTCCAAAAGAGCACTCTACCTAAGCTCCCCCTCCCCCACACCCCATCCCCTCAACCCTGCACATTGTTCCTGGCCAATCCACCTAATTGTGGGAGGAAACCAGAGCACCCGGAAGAAACCCATGTTGACAGGGGGAGAATGTGCAAACTCCACACAGACACTTGCCCAAGGCCAGAACGGAACCGGAGACCCTGGCTCTGTGATGCAGCAGTGCTAACCACAGTGCCACTGTGCCGTCAATGGGCCACAAACAGAAGGCAGTATGGAATAATTTTGCCTGGTTGAATGTGTGCAAGTCACGGGCTTTCTCACATCTCGAAGCCTTGAATTATCAATCACTTTTTGCTTCAGAATGCTATGTTTCCAAGCACGGTCCATGATGAGATATTAATTTTTTAAAATATAAATTTATATAATATAAAAATTTATAAAAATATAAAATATAAAGTACTCAATTCATTTATTTTCCAATTAAGGGACCATCTCTGGTTTCTGCGGGTGAGACCCATGCAGACTCTGGGAGAAGGTGCAAACTCCTCACGGACAGTGACTCAGTGCCATGATCGAACCTGGGTCCTTGACGGTGTGAGGCAGCAGTGCTAACCACTGTGCCACTGTAATGATGTGCTATTAATAATGTCCCATTCAACTTTTAGTTGCTGGATGAGCTAGGGCTTGTTTTAGTCCCGTTTTGGACGTATACAGTGGCATGTTTCTCGGCCCCTGCAGTGCCGAGAATGACCCCACTATCGAATGGGACGCTGCCATTTGTATTGGTCTTTGCGGGGTACGCCCAGTCGAGGTCACACTTACCTAATTTCTTGCACTGATGAGTTCAGCTTGCCAGTGGAGAACAAGTTTGGGGAGCCATTTTTAAAATGCCACCCTATCTCTCGACCCACCTTGGACACCCCACCCCAGATCTCGCCCAGCGAGTGCAAGATTCAGATTGTGACATCTCACGAGATCTCACGAGATGCTCGCTAGGCATACCAAGTGCTGTCACTGAGTGACGGAAAACAGGCAACTGGCAGTGGAAATTCTGTCAGTGTGTGTGGCCACCTTTCTGGTAGACTTTTAAATGGTTGACCAGAATTCCTGTCCCATGACAGGGAGGCGGCTGTTTACGTATGGAAATAGAGGTTTTTGACCTGTTGTAGGAATCCAATTGTAACATTCAAGGAAAAAAGGGTGAAAAGGGCTAATTACATTTCTCAAAAGCATTGAGGCAATCTTAAAAGGGACCACAGGAGGCCTCTCAGGCAACATTTTCTGGCAGTCACCTGTTCAACGAAAATATGAAAAAGCACTGTGCAATCAAGGTGTGATAATGTGATCAATCAAACAGTCCGCAGCCTGAAGCACTGCACAATATTGTTTACCATTTCCTACATGACAACCTAGGCCTTCATCCACATATGTTACAATACAACAGCTTGCATCTACACAGCACCTTTAATGTAGTAAAACTTCCCGAGGTACTTCTTGGGTGTAATCAGTCAAAACCTGACACCGAGTCACATAAGAAACTATTAAGATTGGTAGCAGTAGGCTTTTAAGGAGCAATTTAAAAGAGAAGAGAAAGGGGTTTTGGGAGGGAATTCTCGAGTTAAGTCTTATATGCCACATCAGCCAATGGCGGAGCAAAGGAGGCGGTACAAGTTAAAGGAATGCGGAGTTCTCAAAGGGTTGTAGGTGTGGGGAGGGTGAAGCCATTGGGGGGGGGAGGGATTTGAACATGGGGATGAGATGCAGTTCACTAATTGGCACCTTTCAACAGCAAAGCGCAATGGCCAGATTGGTCATCCATGATACTTACGTCACACTACACTCTCCATCCTCTCTGATGCTATAAAGCAGCCCTATTGCAACAGATAGTCTGTCAGCAGAACATTGATACGTTTCAGCAATGAGTTATCATGTGCAAAGAGTGGTTTTGTGGTGTGGATATCTTTGTCAGGACTACTTTTTGTGGCTGGCATTGAACCAACGAGGTGAGCATAGAGCTCAATGTGTTGGATGGGGGTAATTTTTCCACATTCTCTTCATACACGTACAAGCTTACCCAACTCAAATATGTAGCTCTTAATTTCAATAATGTGGCCATTTTTTTTTTTTACATACTTGTTTTAATTATTTACCAACATAAGCCCCGGCAAGCTGAATCTTTTAGGTTTCATGGAATCGCACAGTGCAGAAGGATGCATTCGGCCCATTGAGCAACAAATTCATCTCACCCCTCGGCTTTTCCTCCAATCAGCTGCAAATGTTCCCTTTTCAAGGATCTATCCTTTAGAAAGTTACTATTGAATCTGCTCCACTCCCTTCCAGACAGTGAATTCCAGATCATAACTCATTGCATTTGGAAAACAAAAAGGAATTCTCCTCATTGCCACCTGTTTTTTTTTGTTGGAAATTATCTGTGTCTCCAAACCCTCCCACCAGTGGAAACACTCCCTATTTATCCTATTCCCTTCTATTAGTATCTACTCTATCCTTATTGTTCTTTTGTTCTTCAGAGTATGGTTATTGCAAGGCCTATTACGAGACCAATGAGCAAAGAAAGTGGGCATTGCCTGAGTCACTTGTACATTGTCTCTTCCCTTCCCTCAAAATGCAACCCGTATCTTGGTGGCCCCAAGCTTGGCTTTGCACCCTTTGGTTTATTTTCTAGCTTGCTCTGGGCTTTTAGATCCATTATCCGGAATTTTCCGGCTGTTCCAGCTTGCGGGATCTTCAGCGAAACCCTGATGCGCGTTTCCCAGCAGTGGGGGGAGGGGGGGCATTAAACAGGAAAGCCCAATGACAGTGGCGACACCAGACGATCCTACTGCCGGCCAATGACAGATCACCCCCCCCCCCGCCGTAAAACACGCGGTGGGAGGCGCAGAAAATATCGCCCAGTGTGGTATGGATTTTTCATTCTGAAAACATCTGTATTAACAAGAAATCCAAGTCACAATCTGCTGCTTGCTTCAGCTACCGTACTGCACAGACATGTTTGCTATCTGTCCAATGTTTTCTGCCGGGCGCATCTGAGTATATTTGACAAACAGCTGCCTCTACTTACAGAGGTCAGCCATGTGGCGGTTTCGAGTTGACTTGATCTTGCAACACCGAGAAAGACCTCGCTATTAAACGGCACTTTGCCATTTTATTTATTTTGGCCTCGCGACGAACGCCCCACCAAGGCCATGCTTTAGTCATTTCCTGCAATGACCAACTATCGTACCCCCCCCCCCCCCCCCCCCCCCCCCCCTCAGTGACCCCACCATGGCCTCTGGACCCCCTCCCCTTCTCCACTTCACCCAACTTAACTCTTCTGGGATCCTGATGCCTCCACCCTCCCACCTCCCTCACCTCACCTCTTATGAGTAAGGCACGCCTGGGCTCTGGCATGGGCAACCTGGCACCCAGGTACCTTAGCACTGCTATCCTGGTACCATGGCAGTGCTTCTGCCAGCCTGACACTGCCACAGACACCCTGACAGTGCCACCAATGCCCAGGAGCCAATGCCAAGGTGCCAGGCTGGTAGTGCCAAGGTCTCAGCGGGGATGTCAAGGTATCACCCTGCCCAATACCCGACCACCCAGGGTCTCTAATGGCCTGAGAGACCCCCCAGATGCCATTACGCCTGGTCCATGTTTGTGGAAACCTGTGCTAAACGGTGCCCTGGTGAGGTTCCCCAGACGCAGCCGTTAGGTCCCGGATGCCTGGAGAATCTGGAAAACTCATTAAATATGCATATCTGGATCTCGAGATTCAACCGAATCTTGTGAGACATCTCAAGCGACACCAAATTGGCCACGATGAGGCCGTTAAATCACACCCCATATCCATATTGGTGGTGAGCCTCTTCTTGACCTGTTGCAGTCTGTATGGTGGAAGCCCTCTTACCACATTGCATTCAAGAAATTTGAGTCGGTAATAATGAAGGACCAGTGGTATATTGCTAAGTCACTATTTTAAAATTGGGGTCGCCCTTTCAGGACAGAGATGAGGAGAATTAGTTTTCTCTTGGGGTTGCACAACTTTGGAACTCTCTGTCTCAGAAGGCAGTGGAGACGAGGGTCATTAAAAACTGTTAAGGCGGTAGCATAAGTGATTAGCACTGTGGCTTCACAGCACCAGGGTCCCAGGTTCGATTCCCCGCTGGGTCACTGTGGGGAGTCTGCACGTTCGCCCCGTGTCTGCGTGGGTTTCCTCTGGGTGCTCGGGTTTCCTCCCACAGTCCAAAGATGTGCAGCTTTGGTGGATTGGCTATGATAAATTGCCCTTAGTGGCCAAAAAAGGTTAGATGGGGTTAGTGGGTTACCGGGATAGGGTGGGTGAGGGCTTAAGTGGGTCGGTGCAGACTCGATGGGTCGAATGGCCTCCCTCTGCACTGTATGTTCTATGTTCTAGGTAGATGGATCCTTGTTAGGCAAGGGAATCAAAGGTTATTGGGGATAGATGGGAATGTGCAATTTGAAACACAAACAGATGAGCTGTGGTCTTATTGAATGGTGGAGCAGACACAAGCTGAATGGACGACTTTGGCTCTTGTTTCACATGTTTGTTTGTAATTCAGGATGGCGTGTGGCTTGGAGACTGTGGTATTGCATGCAGAAGCTGACCCTGACCTCCGAGGTGTTGGATTTGTGAGCTGTTGTGGAAGAATTATTGCTCCAGTTCACCCAGTGGATAGTGGATAATGCAGCCACAGTGTGCTGGCGGTGGAGCGAGTGGTTGTCAAAAGGTGGTGGATGGACTGCTGATCAAGCTGACTGGCGATATCAAGAGTCTTGAGTATTTTTAGAGGTGCACTCGTCCAGGCAGGTGAAGAATTTTCCATCTCATTGGAGAATCTTTGGGGAGTCAGGAGATGGGCCTCACACACTACGGAATAATCTCCCTTTCGTCTGCTCGGGTGACAACCAGATTTATATGGCTGGCCCAGTTGAGATTCCTCAAACTGTAGATCGGTCTGCTACACGACATCAGTTTCTGAACATTGTGTTTATAAGATCTGCTGCTTTGAACCAATGGATCTAATGCTGGTTGCCCGATACTCTGTATTCCATTGTTCACTTTCATCTAATCACACTGTCAAGGTGAAACCAGTAACTTAGCCAAAAAGTAAAATAAAAACACATTAACATCTGCTAACGTTGGATGGGATGGCCCTTTGTTCACAACAGTACTACTGCCAGATTAGAGGCTGCTCTCAACTAACAGGTAAAGGGGCTAAATTGAAGCGAAGCTTCAAAACCTATTTTTTAAAATTTAGAGTACCCAATTCATTTTTTCAATTAAGGGGCAATTTAGCATGGCCAATCCACCTAACTTGCACATCTTTGGGTTGTGGGGGCGAAACCCACGCAAACACGGGGAGAATGTGCAAACTCCACATGGAGAGTGACCCAGGGCCGGGATCGAACCCGGATCTTAGGCGTCGCTAGGCATCTTTATCTATTATCCTGCTCCAGAACCAGTGGGAGAAAGCATCCCTGATTTCTTGATCTCTGCCCCTCAGCGAAGCCGACAGGTTATCTCGAGGGCAGGTAGAGACGACACGAGATGTGTCTGGAGCCTGCGGTGTTCACATAAATTTGGAGCAAACGCTGCTCTGGCGACATGAACCACTCTGATAATGCTAAGCGCCATAAGTTTGCAGGGTTATTGGGAAAGAATAGGGGTGTGAGACAAATCGGATCGCACTTTCAAAGAGGCACAATGGATTGAATGGCCTTCTTCTATACTGGGAGATTCTATTGGGGTCATTTTACACGATGACAGTGGCCCTGTCCCAGGCTTAAACATCTGGGCGAATCCGTTTTCACATTGACAATTGACGCACAGCTATTTAAAGGCCATCGGCCTGTCTCTGGGTGGGACCTCCGCCTCACGGGGGAGGGCGTGTTGATTCTGAGAGCTGCCGACCAACAAAATGACTGGCGGGCCTCTGGCCCGAGCAAGTGCCACCCTAGCCGGCAGCAAAGCTGCCAGGTTTTACATGGTCACCTCAATACTTAGCCCTGGCATCCACCTCCGTGGGTAAAATACCAGTGGTGGCAAGAGGAAAGTGGCCAGTAAGGGCCACAATTAGCCGACGGGCAAGTGAGCCCATGACATCGCTGCCCCCTGCAGTCCCAATCGCCATTGGTATTTTACCAGCAGTGGAGTGTAGGCGACGGGCACGGCACTGTCACCATGGTGCCCGATTTTACACCCTCACCAGCCTGCTCCCAGAGTGGGTTGATGGGTGGTGGAGGTTGCAGAGAGTTGGGGGGGGGGGGGGGTCAATGGTGTAAAAGTACACCCTATAATTTATGGTGCAACGCTGGATGCCAGTTTGCATAGTAGCATCAGTGATCATCCCTCTGGCTGTTTACCCTGCCAGGGACAACGCAGTAAAACCTACTTATCAAGTTAAGGAGGGCTACTGTAAGACCTGTCAGATATACTGCAGTTCTTGTTTCCCCAGCTGCTTTACCATGATATGTGGACACTGTCCTTACAGAGTGGAGACCAAATGATCTTCTTCGCCATTTGTTTATCCAGCTGTTGGCTGCAGTGGAAACCCCTGGGTCATAGGATGTAAACGTGGTCACTCAGGCTGTGCATGTTTCCACTGACCATTAGCTTGGCCTATTAGAAGCAAAGGGCCTGTCAGCAAGTCCCAGCAAGTTTAATTTCGCAAAGTTTCAGTTGAACGTAAATAGTGGAACCTGACCCTCACAGGCGGAAGTTATTGCTTTTTTTTCTTCCTTTTAAGAAGGATCCTGCTATTGAGCCCAGACTGAGGGTTCTGAAAGAAAACTATCATTAACTGTCAGAAGTCAATCTGGAAACAAGCCATAAGTCTTGCCTGTAGGATATTTAGATCTCTAGACCGGAGATAAGAGCTGGGCATCACCCAGTGAAGTTCCCCGCTCGGTTTTGGATTACTTGAGGGTGTTGATAGGTTGCCTGTTTTCGTTTGACGATGCGCAGCACTTATAGCAACAGGTGCGGTGTGGGACATAGGTGTTGCGAGGAGTAAGCAATTGAATTTCGGGTCGACAACAACAACCTGCAGGGTGGCACGGTGGCGCAGTGGTTAGCACTGCTCCCTCACGGCGCCGAGGACCCCTGTTCGATCCCAGCCCTGGGTCACTGTCCACGTGGAGTTTGCACATTCACCCCGTGTCTGCCTGGGTTTCACCCCCCCACAACCCAAAGGTGTACAGGTTAGGCGGATTGGCCATGCTAAATTGCCCCTTAATTGGAAATAAATAATTGGGTACTCTAAATTTTAAAAAAAATATCAGCAACTTGCATTTATATGGGCATTTCAATGTAGTTAAACATCCCAAGGTGCTTTACAGGAGTATTATCAAACCATATTTGACACTAGGTCACATAACGTGATATTACAGGACAGACAATCTGCAGCTTGCTGAAGGAGGCAGTTCCTAATGAGCGTCCTAAAGGAGTAAAGAGAAGTAAAGAGGTGGAATGGTTTAAGGAGGACCCCTGTTTGATCCCAGCCCTGGGTCACTGTCCATGTGGTTTAAGGAAGGAATTGTAGAGATTAGGGCCTGGTGGCAGCTGAAGGCATGGATGGCAATAGTGAGCAATGGAAGTCGGGTATGTGCAAAAGACCAAAATTGGAGGGGCTCAGAAGTCTGGGAGGTTTGTTGTTTTCAGTATGTCAACATTGCAATGCTGCTTTCAAACATCTCTCTGAAACAGTCATTGCTCTCTCAGTAGTCAATTGGTGCCAAATTGTTCGCCTCACATTCCTCAGCACCGTGGGGCCTGCTCTCTGTACATTGCAGAGAGAGAGACTCACACTGCAGTTGCTGTAAGTCGCTCTTTCAGCTGTCATTCCTCCCTCCAGTGACCGGGGTCGAGATCAGATGGTCGAAGCAGCTGCTTCGGCAGTCCTGGCAGAAAGCCTGAAAGATTCAAATCACTTTTGGCTCAGAGGTGGGGAAGTTCTCTCCGAAATCCCCTCTGTAGCTGGATTGTAAAGCCTCCGGAGACGGCAGTTTCACCTGACTTGCTGCACTGCATCTCTGCCAAGGTAGGGAAGATGGCCTTTATTCTGGAGAATCCTTTCAAACAGTGAATGCCACTTGTAAATTTATTGAAAGCCACTGCTATTGTAATTCTGTCACGCGTACCACATTGTCCCTGTTAATAACAGTTGTATTACAGCGCTAAAATGATCTGTGAATTAGATCTATACCTTGCCTTATCTAAAATCCTGCTGTGAACTGAAGTTTTGCCTGTCCAAAGCTATCTGATAGGAAAGCAAGAACACACAGTTATAAAGCGACTTTCATGACCTTGGGACATGGAGCTAATGAAGTAATTTTTAAAGGTGTATTTACTGTTTAATTTAGGAAACGTGGCAGCTAATTTGTATTGAGCAATATGAAAATGACCAGATAATTTGTTTTAGTGAAGTTGCTTGAGGGGTAAATATTGGCCCAGGTCATGAGAGAGAATTTACCTGCTCTTAGAATACTGCACTCGTCATCTGAAAGATAGCATTCTCAACAGTGCAAAACTCTTCTCATAGAATCCATAGAATCCTATTCTGCAGAATGAGGCCATTCATCCATCGAATCTGCGCCGATCCTCTGAAAGAGCTCTCAACCAAGGCCCACTACCCCGCAACCCCATCTAACCTTTGGACACTAACGGGTAATTTAACACGGCCGATCCACCTAACCGGCAGATCTTTGGACTGTGGGAGGTAACCAAAGCATCCAAAGGAAACTCACAGAGACACAGGGAGAGCATGCAAACTCCACACAGATAGTCAGCCAAGGCTGGAATCGAACCAGGGTCCCTGACGCTGTGAAGAAGCGGTGCTAACCACTGTGCTACGGTACCATCTACTGCTTTGCACTGGAGTATTAACCTAGATTCTGCACTGAAGCATCTGGAGTAGAGCTTGACCTCATTGATCATTAACTATGGCTGACTTAAAACAGTAACCGCAATTACAGGAAAATGGGACGTTACCAAGGTGTGGATTACTTCTGGAAAGAACATCATCTGGCAGCCGACATGCTGGAAGGACGACTGCCCGGCAGCCATAACACACTCTGGGTGGGCTCAAAGGTAACAGGGCAACTTCTGTCCCTTAGTGAGAGGAAGTCCCACCCTCATGAGCATCTGGCAAATCTGATTGGCTGGCAACTCGAAGTCCTGGTGACTCTAAAACTCAGTAGTGGTCACTGAAGATGGAGCACACAGAAGATGCTTGGCTGCTGGAACCATGTAAGGTCCTGGCTTTTCCAGGGCAGAATACGAAGGCACTGGGGCACGCAGCCCCCACCCCGACGCACACATCACCCTCCCAAAGACATGCCTGGTAGGGGCATATAAAATCCAGCCCATAATCTATGTGCCCAGCAACATTTGTGCAGACTTCACTCAGGAGTAGATTGTGATGGAAGCCCATCAACTTGAACTTTGACTCTACCTTTCTATCCTCTCAGATGCCGCTTGACCTCCCGCATCACAGCAGCGTTTTGCTGCTTCTATTTCTCATTTTCAGCATCTGTAGTATGTTGCTTTACATTTAGAAGGAAGCTGAGGTGAGAATCCCTATAAAACCTGTGCCTGAATAATTGCTCTATTCACAAAACTTTCTTTCAGTGCCTGAACGGTAGGATTTTACCACGGGCTTGAGGACCCCAGTTTAGGGACAAACCAGGGTTTCCCAGCCTCTATTTAACGGCAGCGGCAGCAGCTGAGCAATTTTACCAGAGACAAGCTCCAAATTAGCCACTTCCGAGCTTACCATCCAATTAAGGATAGAGGGCGGGCTCCCAAGGTTATCTGTCCAATCAAAGTGCTGGCAACTTGAAAGCTTTACCATGCACGGTAGCACGGTAGCATGGTGGTTAGCATAAATGCTTCACAGCTCCAGGGTCCCAGGTTCCATTCCCGGTTGGGTCACTGTCTGTGCGGAGTCTGCATGTCCTCCCCGTGTGTGCGTGGGTTTCCTCCGGGTGCTCCGGTTTCCTCCCACAGTCCAAAGATGTGCGGGTTAGGTGGATTGGCCATGCTAAATTGCCTGTAGTGTCCTAAAAAAAAAGTAAGGTTGTTGGGTTACGGTATAGGGTGGATACGTGGGTTTGAGTAGGGTGATCATTGCTCGGCACAACATCGAGGGCCGAAGGGCCTGTTCTGTGCTGTACTGTTCTATGTCTATGCCTACCGGGCGTGGTGGGCACTGCTGAGTCAGCTCGGGGATCAAGAGAGTGCAGAGGTAAGTGAAGACGTAAGTCAGAGGGGTCAAGGAGGCAGATCTCGGTGCAGACACGATGGGCCGAATGGCCTCCTTCTGCGCTGTAGGGCATTCTATGATTCTGTAGATGATCCATTGGGACCACAGAGGTTGTCTTCCCTGCCCAAGGCTCGGCTTCCAGTTCCAGTGACTCCCAGAGAGCCAGAGGGAGGGTTAACAAACATTTAAATTGCCTGCCAGCCTCTGTTTTGGCCAGCAGCCACCCCCACCAATAGGACCTTCCAGCCAGCAGGTCAGTGAGCCATTCTGGTATGGCTCCCTGCTATATTCCAGCATTCCCACCCCACCCACACACTTCCCTGCTTCCCGTGTCCACCACCCTGGGGCCAGGAATATTCTGCCTGGAGTCTCCCAATGAAACAAACCATGCATTCTGTAATAGAATCGGCAGGTTTCAAAGCCACTATAGCTCCCAGGTGTGAGAGCAGCTTTTAAGTTCCAGTAAGCTGACACTTCACAAAGTAACTAAACTAGAATAATTTTAAAACCCTGCGCTAAGCGGGCTGGCAATTTTGTGTTGAAGTTTGTCAGACTCTGTGCAGTCTCTTTTCCACACTAACCTACAGATTTAAGTGTGGGCTTGAAACTACTCATTCATGTTACTCCTGCTTCCTTTAATTCTGAGTGAACAAAGTCCATGCTGGCATGAACTTTAGAACAGAACAAAAATGGTTAAAAATACCTTCATCTAATAATTTTTGAGAAGAAGTCTGTGTCTTTTTCAACTTTTGTATCATTACATTGGCCACCTGTAAACCATTAAATCCAAGCACTGGTTGCATTGTGAATCTCACAACAGTCCTTCCATTATTGAGCCCCAGTTCGTGTACTCAGCCTGGACACATCCTCTTCTCTGCAAACAGTAGGAGGCCTGAATGAGGTCTGGGTAATCCTGGCACCATCCCAGTACAAACCCGCCCACAGTTCAATACATTTGACACCAATTATCATGTTCTTCAAATGACAGGGATGGCCGGTACAGGAAATGAAAGTGCCGCATTGATGGTGTAAAGGCCAGAGGCCAGAATCTTTCCATTTTTTGACTAAGTGTGAACACAGGCGAGATAAGCAGGCTGCAGCCTACCAGCTGCACTGCCGGCCTTTCCAATCATATTTTTTGATTTGTCGTCAGAAACAAAAATCAAAGAGGCGGGCCAACAACATCATGTTGGCTCTGAATGAGCCCGCCCCACCAGCAACTTCGCTTCTAAAAGATCAGTGCGCCTATTTTAAAGGACGCCTAAAATAAAAAAGATTGAAATAAAGTAAACAAACTCCCCGCCCCCAACATGGAAACCACCCGCCCCCAACTTGGACTCCTGCCCCTCCCTTCCCTCCACCATGGACACAGACCCCACCTGCCCCCCCGCACCCACACCATGGACACAGACCCCACCTGCCCCCCCCCCACCATGGACACAGACCCCATCTGCCCACCAGCCCCCCCACCATGGACACGGAACCCCTTGCACCTCCCCATCTCCCCTGCGGACATTTTTATTACATTAAGGATTCCGTATAAATATGAGTGTCATTTAATTCCTTCTCTGATTTGCGCTGAATTTTCTTGGCTTCAAATAGTTTCCCAGAACAAAATTCCAATTGGATTTTGAGGAAGGACCTCCTATGTTCTTCTGACCCAGCTCGATGAATGAGCAGAAGGTCGAAAGGGTTTGCTTCATCTGGACTCCAGGTTGAACCGTGTTTAATCCTTGCCCGTTTGCTCCTTTCACTGATATTAGTATGGTCCTCATTGTACATGGTGTGCTGAGAGGGCACTGCCCCCTCTGACTGTTGACATCTTCATGAGCAGTGATATTTTGGGAGAAATTGAAGATGAGGATAGCTTGTCTCAGCATGCACTTTTCTGCTCTGCTGGAGCTCTGCTTAAATGCCTTAAAGATTGCAAGTTCACTTAGTTCCGGTTCTGCTTGTGCTGATAGAATTCCATGGGTCCAGCAGCACGGTGCTGTCCATGAAGACCAGCTCGGCATGATGATGGAGGGCAGGGACCAGCGTGCTGCGGCAGAGTGGTGGACAGCGCAGTCCCGTGGCGGAAAGGTGTTGTTACACCCATCTTCAAGTCTCTTACCCATTGAGGGAAGGCGTAAACATGTTGGCAAAGCCGGGATTCAGAGATCGATCCCAATGTTACAGATAAGGACCCGATCCCCCTACCCACAGAGATTGGGACCCCCCCCCCGACAGAGATCGTGACCTCCAAGCATCGGGGCTTTTCCCTCTCCCTCCCCCTCCACGCACCACACATAAGGGGAACCTCTCCCACTGGAGCAGGGTTACACTCCCCCCCCCCCCCCCGACACCTCCGCATCCCTGGTGTGGTCACTACGACTAGTTTTCACTTGTGTAAACCAGTAGTAATTTGCTCCAGCGTGACATCATGGTGCCAGCGGTGAGGATACACTGTGGACGTAAAAGCGTTCAATTACATTAAAATGTATTTGAATTCATGGAAATCAGGTTCATGCCATTGTCCTCAAACTGGGATCGTGCCATGCAAATCCTGATTTGGCCCTTTCGCGAGATTTAGCGGCTGTAACGGGATTTGCACTCGTGATGAACAAGGCCGCTAGATCTGCCCCCCCCCCCACCCCCCCCACCCTTTGGCTCCTGCTAGATTCTCCGCTCCTGCCAGCCACCATATCTGCCGTGGAGGGGGATAGGAGAATTCCACCCACCATCCCGACTGGGAAATATACTGCCGTCCCTTCACTGCTGCGGGCTCAAAATGGTGGAACTCTCTTCCGAACAGCACTGTGGGTATACCAACACCACATGGACTGCAACAGTTCAGGAAGGTAGCTCAGCACCACTTCTCAAAGGGAAATTCTGGATGGTCAATAAAAATGCTGGCTCAGCCAGCGAAGCCCACATTCGATGAAAATAATGTTTATAAACTACTGTCAAGTCATGGGACAAATACATCATATCCTGTTTAGATGATATGATCGACAGAAGTTTAAGATGTGCTTCCTGAAAGGTACATGCACGTCTTATCACAACAGCATTCACCGTTATTTTCTTCAAAAATCATATGGCACAAGAGTCAATACATCTGCTCTGCTGGTTTAGCAGGCATCAGGTCATGCTCTGGGTTGTTTCTGTAACAAATACCCCCTCTGTATGGCCCACACATCCCTCTGGTAGGGATTGGATTTAATGGGAAATAGTGGGGAAGAGCATGGTGTGGGGAGCAGGTGGGGAAGGAGAATCGCTCTTTCCCCTGGACTCCCCTGGATGGGGCCTGAACTGGGCCTGCCTGGAGCAGGCATTGATTGCATTCATACCTTTGCAATTCCGAGCCAGGAATACTATCACAAAGTCAATCTGACATAGATCAAAAAGAAAGTGTCACAATCCAGCAATTTGATAGATTAAGAAAGTTTATTACAAATTGCAGCAAGAATACCACATAGTTTTCATCAACCCTCAGTCATTCAGGTCCTTTTAAACTTATGGGGCTGAATTCTCCAATTTTGAGGCTATGTGCGGAGGAAGTGTATGGTTTTACGCCAAAAAAGTTGCCGTCGCCCCCGCATTGATGGTCCGACCGGTGAGTGGCTTACCGCACCAAGTAAAATGCATGGCTTTCCCGATATCACCGGCTGGAGAATTGGCGGGTCCGTGGCCACGCATGCGTACGGCAATGACCTGCGGTGGTCGCGCCGTTCAACATGGCGCAGGCGGTGTGCGGACCCAACCTGCCAGATAATGGCCCCAGGACACCCCGGGCCACCCCCCACCATTCGCCCCGTCCTTGCCGAAGCCTCCCGGGCCTCCAAAGCAACCGTTGACCCTCCCAGACCCAACGCACTATGGAAAGGTCCCCAGCCCCTGCAATCCCCCAACACCTGCGCAGTGCACCCCGGGCCCGATTGCATTCGTGCAAAAATGCCAGCGTGGCATCTTGACTGGCACCTGGCGGTGCTACCCAGACACATTGGCAGTGCCAGGGTGTCCAGGTGGCACCAGAAGTGCCAGGGTGCCACACTGCTCAACGGGCATGCATCTGGTGGCCTCTATTTGCCTGGGAGAGCCCACAAGTGACCTTCCATCTGGTCCCTATTTCCGGAGACCAGTACTGAATGGCACTCGCCCATGGTCTCTGAGGCGAAGGAGATTGAACCCGCCCACAATGGGTAGGATTTACATCCAACGCCTCACGAGATTGCGCTAGATCATGCGAGGCATTGGGAGCGGGTTAGATCCCGGGAGGGGAGTCTCCTGGCTTCTATCAGCTTCGCTGAGCTGCATTTCAGGTGCAGCATGGCTATTAAATCGCTCCCATAGATTCCTCATTCTCGTGAATCTACATAACCGTCTTCCTCACTGTCAACCATCCCAAACCCCCCTCCAATCCCCCTCTCCTCCCCCATCTTTCCACTGCCACCGCAACGTCGTGTGTGACCTTTAAGCTCCCTAATTCTAGGTATCCAAACCGGTTTCTAGGACAGGCCACGATTTTGCAGAGATTGTGTTGTAATGTGAGCTGCATGTTCAGTTAGGCAGCTGCAGATTGAATGGAATAAAGCAGCAATATGATCGGGGGATTTTTTTCCCTTAACACATCCTTATGGTTTATGCCATCGTATGGCTAAAATTTTTGGCTTGAAACATCAACAGTGATTCAGTGAAATGAACAAAGCCACTAACACCCCATCCTCATGTTCAAATCCCTCCAACTGGCCCTCACTGCCCTTTTAACCGAAATCCTCCAAGGTGGTTGTGTTCAACTCTGGTCTCCACCACTTCATTTCGACCCACCAATGGCAATTATGTTTTCTTCTCCCTCAAACCTACATTCTTGAATTCCTCCTCTCTCTCTCTCTCTCTCTTAAGATGCTCCTTAAAACATAGCCTTTTGGCCAAGAGTTTGAGCACTTGTCCCAATATCTCATGTGGCATAGTATAAATTTTGTTTGACACCAATCAAGTGAAGCACCTTCGGACATTTTAATATTTTAAAGGTACCATATTAATACGAGTTGCTGTTTTTGTTCATGTTTTGATTGAAAAACCAAGGCATATTTGTCAAATATTTGTTACTAATGCAATGCGTGTTGTTCTTTATGCTCAGATCTAACATTCAATTCTATTTTCTACAACTACAGTGTGTACGGGCCTTGGATTCAGTTATTTGTTTTCCTATGAGTTTGACTAGCACTGGTTGGCGATGTGCCGATAAGATCCATATGATCTCTTCCATTTCATATTCCAGACTAAGAAAGAAAGACTTGCATTTGTGTTGCCCTTTACATGACTGCACAATGTCCCAAAAGCACTTAACAACCAGTTAATTACACTTGAAGAGAAATCACCCATTTTTAATATCAGAAGCATGGCAGCCAATTTGTGCACAGCTCAGTTCCACAAACAATACTGTGATAAAGATGAGGCGGGATTCTCCGTCAGCGGGATCCTCCGCTATATCGGCAGCACACCCACGCCCGCGGATTTCCCGACGGCGATGGGGTGGCCAGAATGGGAAACCCCACTGGCCAGTTGCCAGGACGGAGGATCCCGTTGCCAGCGGGGACGTGACGCACTAGAAAACGGGTCAGGGGGGATGGAGAACCCCGTCCTGATTTTTAGTAATGTTGGTTGAGGGAGAATTTGTGTACTCTTTGAATAGTGCCATGGAATGTTTTTGCAGACACCTGAGAGGGCAGATGGTTTAACAGCTCATCCAAACATTCAGAGGAAGCCATTTCCAGAGAAGCAGATGGCCAGACATCTGGGTTCTCCACCTGTGCACATTGTGAACACTTGGCTGAGTCTCAAGATATTCAAATACATAGGGCGGGATTCTTCTTTCCGAGGGCTAAGTCCCCACACTGGCGGGAAACTGGCGCAAACCACTCCCGTGAAACAACCCCTGAAAGTGTAGAATGCTCTGCACTTCCGGGGGCTAGGTGGACGCCGGAGGGGTTGGCGTTGTGCCAGCCGGTGCCAAAGGGACTGCGCGAGTTAGCGCTTGCGCTGAAGGGCCGGTGTGATCTCGTGCATGCGCGGAACTGCCGGTGTGGTTCCGCACATGCGCAGACCACCGGCGTATTCTGGCGCATGTGCAGGGGGTTGTCTTCTCTGGGCCGGCCATGGTGGAGCCCTAAAAGGGCCGGTGTGGAAGGAAGGAGTGCCCCCACGACACAGGCTAGCCCGCAGGTCGGTGGGCCCCCGATCGCAACCCCAGAGTCACCCCCGAGGACTGCCCACGCTGACCTATCTGCCATGTTCCGCTGTGTGGGACCATGTCTAACTCACGACGGCAGGGCTGGCCAAAATCGGCCGGCCGCTCGGTCCATCAGGGCCCAGAGAATTACCGGGGGTGGGGGGGGCTGCTGCCAATGGCCCCCGACTGGCGTGGTGTGAACCCCACCCCTGCACGAAAACCGGCGCTAGAGAATGTGGCAATTAGGGGCTTTTCACAGTAACTTCATTGAAGCCTACTCGTGACAATAAGCGATTTTCATATCATTCATCTGGCAGCGGGGCGGGATTTGCGCCACACCCCCGGGAGTTCTCCGACCGGCGGGGGGTCGGAGAATCCCGCTGATTAGCTCAGGGAGGTTTCTGTTTTGACCACTGAGTGGAATGCTTATTTTGCTTGGTTTACATTTTGTGTGTTGATCACAGTTTTTTTCTGAGATTTATTTTGTCAGTGTCTGATGATCAAGATTAAGAGAAGTGAAGTGGTTAAATATTCAGGTACTAATATTTCAATTGCCTTGTCTGATTGAAACTTTCGTGGGTTTTAGGAATAGTAGCTTTTTTCCAAAGATGTCTTCTGAATGAGTGTTTATACTAATCATTTCAACACTTGCCATTGTTATTACATGGCTCATTTGGTCTGTACATGGCTTGTACTGGGTGTTAGTGTGGAGATGGCATGGAGGCCATGGAGATGGAACAAAGGGCATGGAGGCATCGGAAGGGGGAATAGAGTGTATGAAGGGGATATGGAGGTCATGGAGGAAGGCATGGAAGGGTATGGAGTTGACATAGGGGCAAGGAAGGGGGTGAGGGCCATGGGTAAGGCCTTTTGAACTTGCTTTCCAAAAGGTTTTTGAATCCAGTACATAACTGCTCTAAGGGGCAATGAACAAATCATGGAGGAGCTGGACCAGCTCCAAGGAAATTGCGGAGGTGCAACAGAGACGGCCAGGTCCGGAATGCAGGATGTGGGCTTGCTTCCAGCACCTCATCCTGTGCTAGCAAAGATAGCCGGCACTGGGAACAGGGGCAGGACTCAGAGAATTGCCCCCCCCCCCCCCGCCATTTTTTAAATGGCTTCGGAGTCACCCTGAGGGCGATTTTCTGAGCCCTGCGCCAGGCTGGAGAATTGCTGTAACAGCGCCACGACGCCCCGACGCCGGCGCGCGATTCTCCGAGGTGCAGAGAATCGGCGGCATTTGGCCGCGGGCCGCTGGAATCGGTGGGGCCTGAGCAGCCGCGCCGATATGACAGAGGCCCGCCAGCGCTATTCACCCCTGGTTGCTGCCGGTGGGAACTCTGTGGGAACGGTCGGGGCGGGTGGCCTGTGGGGGTGGGGCGGGGTTTGGGGGGGTGGGAGGGGG